>NC_136060.1:146367401-146900940 GCF_964261635.1 Lissotriton helveticus | reverse complement strand
TGATGCAAACTGTAAAGCTTTATTATGGTTCCTTGCTCACATTTTCTTGTGTTTCTCAGTCCTAGAATCATCTAAGGGTTCGGTTCACTTCAGGCTAAGATGAGCCAAAGTAGAAGGCAAAAGACAACGTGTGCACCCTCTGAGTAATATTGCATGTGACTTGGCCACAAGGTCCTGCTACACATGAGATAGTAGGATAGTTCTTCAACTAACAGAAATAACCTACTCTGATCAAGAGAAAAGAAGATTTAAAGTCTCTAGTGCATGTCCATAAAGCTTAAGTAAAGGGCAAGGGTTTTGTTCAGGTTCTGCAAAAAAGTTCTCAGTCCATCTACAAAAGACAGAAGCATCCAAAAATATCCAGAATCCAAAATAATCTGAATCCTCAAAGTCAGTCAGTATAGGAAAATAAATGAAAGAATAGAGTGTGCTATACACCCCGTATGAATAAATTGAGTGTGTTGCAGACAAAATTAATTGAGTGTGATGCAAGTAAAACAAATTGAGTGACCTGCCCCTCTTTTGGGTTCCTTCTTTTATAAGTTCATAATGAAATGTCCGTGTCATGTGGAGTCACACCACCATTGAAAGACCATCATCAACTCAGGATATGCATTAAGTCATCTAAAGAATAGAAGCATCTGCATAATTTACCATGCATCCTATGATAATGGATACATTTATGAGCCCACACCAGCTGTCAAAAGAAACATAATAGCAACACAAAGAATAGTGAATGTCTTAGTTCATGGTTATGTAATTCTCATGGGAATGGGTTTTACAAAATGTAAAAAAATGCACAATTTAAAATGTGAAACACAACATTACTCCAAATCACTTAATCCATTGTTTATCTGTAGAGTAAAGGTTAACACTAGACATATCCTACGACAAAGCCTTTAACTTAACTTCACATTCACTGAATGTCTGTATTCTAAGATATTACTAAAATGAGGTAAAATAATAATAACTTTAAAAAATCAATGTTAATATTCTTTAAATATCCTCACAGTACACTAGTCACCCCTAGGAATGTTCAATTACTGCAGCAATTCAATAATTCCATAATATGCATGTTTCTCTACTTACATAATATCAAAATCGTTTCAACATTTTCAAAATCTGTATCACATTTAATGTTAGTCCATGAAGTTTGAAGCTTATAACTCATTGTTTACTTGCTATACCACTTAGTTTTCTACGTAACACAATTTTCTCCATCATACTCTTCTATGACACTAGGCCATGTTTCTCTTGCACTGTTGTCATCTCCTATTTATATGTCATTGTGTAAATTTGCATGTACTTCTATATTTCTCTTTTAAAGCACACTTTTACGGTGCTTCTACTACTCTCCTTCCTTTTTCACAACAATTTGCTATCTAATGTGTACAACGAGTAATTTCCAAATTCATGCTCTATCAATTGCATGTGGCTTGGCCTCATGGTGGCCGATAGAGCAAGGTGTTGGTCTCGTTGTCACCTGTGATTTAGTCTGGGCTCTTGTATGTCACTCAGGTAATGCAGTAGCTTGTTCACTTTCTTTCCACATAAAGTTTCTGAGTACGCTTCTGCTATCCCTGGTATTTTTCCTTCTTTCAACCCTGTCATCCTCAAAGAAGGTCTCCAAGGTTACCATCTCTATTTCTTCTTGGCTTCACTATGGAAACTCGTGGCATCTCAGGTTGCCAGATTATCTCATAAACAGACTCTATCTTTTTCAGACTGCAAGAGCCTGAGGATTAGCCAAGCTTGGTTTTAAAATTTAAAAACACCCAACTTACAGACTTCGTTCTTGGTAAATCCTTATGGCTCTTGAAAAAGGTCAATGTTTGCCACTGTAGTTTGAATGGAGCTAGAACCAAACATGAACTATGCATATATCTTCGACAATAGCATTTTGGATGATCAGTCAATGATAAGAGGTTGGTGAAGTTTCAACACCTTTATTTGTCTTTAAAGATTAGTTTTGATTTTGCGATCATTATCCAGTTTAGTCAGTAGTTAGAAATATCAATAAAAGATTGATTAGTGACAGCATAAATCCATAAACAGTATTCCCTAAAGGAAAGCACCACTAAACTAGCTGAAGGACCTATTCTAAATAGAACCCATAAGGAGCCCTTTTTCTGGCGGGTACAAAAGTGAGAATAAAAGACAAACTCCTTGTTAGACCTGGCATCATTGGCATGGGTTTCCCCTGTATTTTTGCCTTTGCCTCCTGTGTTTTTACTGTGTGTTGGACTTTTTTTTGCTGGTATAGATGCTTTGGGCACTTTGCCACTGCTGTTCAGTGCCAAAGTGCAAGTGTTTCCTCTGCAAATTGTTGTTATGAATTAGTGTGTCCACAATTAGCTAATTTAATTTACTGCTAAGTCCCTAGTACAGTGCACCATGTGTGCCCAGGGCCTGTAAACCAAATCCGGCTAGTTGCTGCACAGATTGTGCCACCCACAAAGCAGCCTTGCAAAAGGGTCTCAGGCCTGCCATTGCAGTCCCTGTGTGCACTTCGTACTGTCATGTCGACCTGGCAAGTACACCCACTTGCCAGGCCCAAACCTTCCCTTTTCTTACAAGGTACCCCTGTGGGCAGGATGTAGTGTGTGAGAAAGGTAGGACATGCCCTGCTTTGTGTCGCAGTTCCTGATAGTGAAATACTAAACATTTCTTTTTTCACTATTGGAAGGTTTTCTGTTCCATAGAATAGAATGGGGAGTTTATTTATACCCTCTTATAAATATAACTCCCCATGGGAACAAGAATTGAAAATGGAGTTTAGTGTGCGTGAACTCAGAATCGAAAGATGCATCCTTTATTAAGAATTATTTTTACATTCTGGGTTTGAAAATACCACTTTTAGAAATTAGGTCTTTTCTTGCTTAGTCATCCACTGTGACTCTGCCAGGTTTGTGCATTGAGTGTCTGGCTTTGGAGAGACAGGGGCTGAGGATGTGCATTCTGTGCAGACAACCACTTGGGGGAGTGAGGTGTGTCCTGCCTTTCCAGGGTGAGTTAGGGCTGGTCTGAATAAACCTGGTCTGCATTCAGAGTAGGGGGAGGTGATTTCTTTCACACTTGAATGGGCTTGGTCTGCCTGGGACAATGCTGTCTCCTCCTCCTTCCGGCAGCTGCACCAGAGAGGACAGAACTGGTTTTGGCTGGGCAAAGAGATTCTTTGCCATGGAGAGCAAAGGAATTCGTGCTATAAAAAGTAGGGCCCAAACCCCAGGCTTTTAGATCACTTTGGACTCTGTCAAGGAGAAGAGCTGGAAGAATCTGGAGGAGGGGTACTGCTCCTTTGCTGTGTGCTGTCTGGGGCTGGCCTGCAGTAGCTGTTTCTGCCAAGGAGAGAAACTGTGTGTGTATCCTGCTTGAAAAGTATCCCCAAGGGCTTGAGGTAGAGCTTGCCCCCATTCAAGAAGTATCAGGAACAGCAAAGAATTCACTGTCCTTTTGGGCACCATCTCTAGAACCACTGGTTTCAGCTGCTACAGAAGAAAAGAGCAGCCGACTCTGTCACTGAGTCCATTGCTGGTTCCAAGTCTTGAAGGCAGCTCAGAAGACACCGCGGTGCTTCACACTGCATCGTTAGTCTAACCGACGCCGCTGGGCAACCATCACTGAGCTGCTGCTTTCAACGCGTCCTGTGGATACCACACTCTACACCACCTCACTTCACTCTACCCGGACGTCACCGACACCGTCACTGCCTGACTCAAACATCGACCGGCTCTGTCGCCTGCACCATGACCTGCCAGCACTGTACCAAGCACCACCACACTCTGCATCATAAGCCTTGGCCTCACCAACGCCGTTGGATGACCACAACCGAGCCGCTGCCTGCACCACACCGTGAGGGCACTGCATGCTGCACCACCTCCACTTTACATTGCAAGTGCAACGGTTGCCCCGACCGACTTGTACCAACAGGACCAGCTGCAACGAGAAAGGTACTGTCTTCGAGTCTGTCGACGCTTTAGCTGACCTGTATTGATCCAATCGGCTGGAACTGTTAAAATCGGTAGTTTTCAGTATTGCAGTAGTGCCAGATGGAGCTACCGACTCGGAAGAACTGTGTTTACAAGTTTTTTCTCCAATTTAAAGGTAATCTTGCAAAATACCTATTTTTCTAGTATTGAATTTTTGATTTTTTGTCGATTGTGTTCTTGTTGGTTTAGATAAAGTTTTGCTTATTTTCCTAAACTGGTGTGGTGTATAGTTGTAGTGTTTCCACTGTTTTACTGTATGTATGCACAAATGCTTTACACGCTGCCTCGTAGATAAGCCTGTCTGCTCGTGCCAAGTTACCAAGGGGGTGAGCAGGGATTATTTTAGAAGGGTATCCCCCTTATCCTGACCAGGAAGAAGGGTCCCTACTTGAACTAAGTTGCAAACCATTGCCAACTAGAGACCCCCATTTCTAACACTTCCCTTAAAGAGTATTTCTGGAAACTCAGCCAAGTTTCCCACAGCTGCAGTAGCAACTGTCAAAAAGAGAATGATCTCTGAAATAGCATTGATCAGAGTATAGTCATTAGATAAAAGAAATATTCACCTTTAGCAGTAGCTGCTGGTAACAAAGCAAAAGATTAACTCTTCAGTAGAAGAGTCATGAGGCAGGGATGATGGATTTGGGTCTGGAGTCTCTCTCTCTGTCGAACTCCAAGGGCAATTCTTCTCTAATCCTCCTCAATCCTAATTCTCCTTAACTAGCTAGGACCACTCATTGTTGTAAATCCACAATATACTGTATCAATACTCTGTTAGGCGTCAGCTCATCCAACCAGTGGGAGTTGCTCATCACATGGTGTTGTCAACTTCCAATGTCTCTTCATTCGATTGTCACTGTAAACATTCATACTAGTACATTAGTAAAACACTATTGCAAATGTTGCTACATGGAGGAAAGACTTAAGCTAAAAGATGTGCATGAGGTTCAATATGAAGACAAATACTTTACAGAGATTTGAGGCAAACTAACAATAATCTTATGATGAAGCATTCATAAATGTGTAAAACATTATTTATTTTAACAAACACAACATGTCTCATTGTATTACGGTCAACGACATCCATGAAGCGAGGGAACTAAATGGAATATAGGTATCAAGTCAGCACATTCTAAGTAAGTGCTGGTGGTAGAGAAAATATTCTAATACACTTTTATTAAGTAGTGAGCAAGAGACTATAGGAAAAGGTTTTGAGGCCTAAAATAAATGAGGACACTTAAGAATGATAGCTTAGTACAAAAATGTTTTAATTATACTATTTCATAAACATTTTGCAAGCACACTTTTCAATATATATATATAGGGGAATAATATATCTGTTTTCAGCATTAATAAGGATTCCTTCACATTATGGGGTGGGCACATTTGGTTTGCGTGTCATTTCTAAGTGAAAACATTTCCCCAGCAGCTTAAACATGTTTCTAAAGCACAATTGTAACGTAGCCTGCCAGTCAAATTTTTATTTTAGAAGTAATTTCTTTCATCATTTTTAAATCATCACACAATTATGTTTCACATGCAATCTCGCTGCTCCCTTTGCTTGGCTGCGTGCGAATGTTAAACATTGACGTTCTCAGCCCTTGTCCCTGGTGGGGCGGGATACCTGGAGGGGTTATACTCTAGGACTCGGAAAAGTCGATATGTCGGTCCCACAGCCCACACAGTGGCGATATGGCACCAGGCAAATTCCCGTTTAGGCTGGGCAAAGACCCTCATCAAAGCTACGCCTCTGTGGTGTACCCAGAGGCAGGGTCTTCTTGGCCGTCATCCCGGGTTCGACAAATGGGATATTATTGGAATCTCTATGATAGGGGACTTGGTAAAGAAAGGTGCACTTCTCAAATTCGGAGACTTACAGAAGACGTATGACTTGGCCCAAGGGGAGGTGTTCAGATATCTACAAATTAGGCATGCCCCTACTACAGCCCTCCCAGACATGAAGGCTATCCCAGGCTCATCCCCCCTGGAGGACAGGCTTCTTGACGGACCACTGCGCACCAAGGCCATATCACTCACATATAAGAAACTATGCCACAAACTACCAGATACATTCCACAAACTTCGGGAGTGATGGCAATTAGACTTAGGGCCTATTGATGACGACGACTGGCAGGCAGCACTGATGTCTCCTCGTGAGGCAGCCATAACACTCCGTTATAGACTCATTCAACAAAAATCTTACATAGATCTTACTTGACTGGGATAACCCTGGCGAGGATAGGCTCTAGGACGAATACACTCTGCCTTCGTGGTTGCCATCAAGACGCAACTTTTTTCCACACAATATGGGAATGCTCGGAAGTGAGACCTCTGTGGGAGGGGGCCACGGAGCACATTCTGGAGGTCCTGGGGAAGAAACTCACCCTCAAGCCTTGGCTGGGTCTCTTGAATATATGGGAACAGACAGATCTTACAGACATCGAACAACAATTCACAACACTAGGCTACACATTAGTCAAGTGGGAGATAGCAAGGAAATGGGGTGTGGCGGACAGACCTTCACTCCGAACGTGGGTCAGAGAATATGACAAAGACATGATAGCAGGGACAGAGGTGTTCAAAGCGAGAGGGTGCCCTAAGAAATGGGATAAAAAGTGGGGCAAGTGGAATGCTTATCGAGGTGACATATGTGTCTCCCAATCAACAAAAATGGAACTGCAACGCACAGAAAGGCGACGTTTTAATGCACCCTGATTGTAATAAACACCCTACCCTGATGACTGTTATGTATTATGAAATATACCAAATATCTTTCAATTCTGTACAAGATTCATCAATGTTCAAATCAATACAAATATGTTTTAAATAAATAAACAAAGACGTTTCACACTCAAATTCAAGTCTAGAAAGCACTTTCATCTTCCGATGTGTCTTGTCTTTTTCTTTTTATTCCCTTACGGAGTTAAAGTGATTTTATGTAGTCGTCATTCATTATTCCCCATAATCCCATGTCTTTCTCGGACCTTTTTCTCTGGACCTTTTCCTGTCTTTTGTGCATAATGTATTTACCGCTCAGAAAAAGGACATAAAAAACATTAAGCAAAGTCCTATTATCAGTATCTGCATTAATCTAGCTTTAATTATACCCTTCCCAGATGTTGAAAACCAATTGCCAATTGTTCTCAATCCATTCCCAAAATTCTTGCACAAACTTGGTGTTTCCAATTCATGTCATTCAGTTTCTAGATCTGTAGTGTTCTTTGCAAAGCTTTCAAACTACTTGGTTTCATCTGGAATAAACACACAGCAGTTAGTTAGTGTCAGCATGTGACATACTCCTCCTTTCTCAGTGAGTAAAGTGTCTAACGCAAGACAGTCTTGTAAAACCATAGACCTTAAAGCAATTAGCTCAGTGTTAATTAAGAGTAAAGCTCCTGATTAGCTTGTTTTCATTTAATTAACTACAGAGGCTAGCTTTCTGTTCTTTTCTTAATTTAGTACTATCTATCCCTACTGGTAGTATCCCCGCCCCAAATATGTCTTCTACTAAAGCAGCTCCTGTGTTTGCATTGCTTATTTGCCTATTTGATAATGCTACTGTCAATGCTTCTATGCTAGTTATGACTATGAGATACATTTTTAGAATTAGTATGCCTAAATAGCAGTTCCCTCCCAATCAGCAGGCAACAGGAAGTAATCATTCAGTCCACAATTCTAATAATTTCCAGGTATTACATTTTTTTTTCCCTGTAACATTTGCCACGAACCTCCCATCAGCTAAAATGTGTGTTCACGACTACTGATCCCAACAAGTCTAGTCCTTTTTAAGGTGTGTCTCCTGTAAAAACACATCTTTCCCTTGTGTAGACTGTCTAGTCTAAGTTTAGGATAACCCTTTTTCTTTGTAAATCCATTTTCTTCCTTTTCCCATGCATTTTCTAAAACATCTCCCTTTCTGTCTGCTATCTTTGTTATGTTGATGTATCTTTCTTCTAAAGTCATAATGTAAGCCTTCTCTGCAGGTTGCATTAAGCATTTTAGGTTATGCCTATAAGCTTTTACACTATCTATGGGTGAGAGTGAAAAGAAATAATAACAAGCTGTATCCAAGGATTTTGCTTGTGGGTGTAAGTTGATGCTTTCTATTAAAGGCACTCTAGGTAGCACTAGATTGTAATTTGAATAAACATATTCAGTGTTGTTGCCTATACACAAATGAAAGCAGAATACTACAAGAGCTTGCGTAAGACAAAGGAATGACATAGTAGTTGACTTCCTCAGAAACAGAAGTCGGCAAGTGTGTACACACATAGCAAACAATGAAATCATTAGTGTATTATTGCCCCAGTCTAGAGTATACATTGGTAAAGAAATCTTCTTTCTTATATCTCACAAATAGTTTAGTAAAAAGGTTATCTCTAAAATTGTGTGTGTGTGCATTTTTAACATTGACCCTAGTGTGTTTTAATTCAGGGGTTAAGTAAAGTCTAACTAATACTGTTGTGATTATTATCTCTGTTATTAAAAAAACACACACATGATACACTTGCATTTATTTCTGATGCAACACATCGTTCTTAAATCAGTACTTTGCTAATTTGCTGTAGAGGATTAGCAGACAATCTTCTTACGAACTGAAAAGAGGTTTTTTTTAGATCTCCATTTTCAGTTTTTCTTCTTGTTAGTGCAGTTACCTTTCAGACAATCCTTAACCCTATTCAGTGTTCTTCTAAAGTGTTATCCCTATTATTCTGTAAATTTCTTCTCAGACCTAGGAAAGCCTTCTGTAAAACAAATAACTAAACCAATAAATATCTAATAGGGACAGTTCATAGCTGTTTTTTCTTTTTACTGTAAGTTTTTTTCCAATGAATATTTAAATAATAATGTCTGTTATTTCAAGGGGGTTCTAGCACTTCAGGATTCACGTTGCATAGATCTTCCAAAGTCACATTTAATGCTGCATTTATGAAATAGACCATTCAGGTGCAGAATATCTTCTTAATCTCCTTAGAACTTGATCATTCAGATCAAGAGAGTCTTTGTCCTTTGTTTCACTTTCTTCAGGAACTGTTTCTGAAATGTGTGCTTTTGATGAGCTTCTCTTTAGTCTCTCCTTTCAGTGTTTTATTGGTCACTTTGCTTGACAGCAGATTCTTCTTGTCTCAGAGCGTATTCCTTCACCAGGATCTGATTCTCCTCCTTGTTCAATTTCACAGATCTCTTCAGCATGCAGTTCAGTCTCTGCTATATCACTTTCTGAGACTTCAATGTCACTTTGCATAATTCAGGCCCTTGTATTTGTCTTTCAACGTGTTGACCTACTCTCCTTTCTACTCCTTGTATTTCTGTTTTCACTTCAGCTTGCACTTCAACTGGTGTCAGTGGAGCAGGTCTAGGTCATTTCTCAACTGGTGGTGCAACCACTAGTGCTCTTCTACCTGGATCTTAGACCAAAGACGCTTCCTCTGGATTACTCACTCTCCTGGTGTGTGAGGGATGCATCAATTTTGTAATCCCTGAACATTAAACAGCACAGTTCATTATTAGTATAATTTGGTTGTGGCTTTTTTTCTAGGTTGAAGGCAAGTCTTCCGAGCATTCTTCTTGATCATGACCCAGTCACCAGGGCTAAAGTTGTGGCACTGTTCTTGATGAGGGTCTTGTGTAGCAACTGATATCTGATGAGAGACAGAACGACCCACATCAGTCAGTGTCTTGCAGTAGTCCAAAATCCTCTCATCTCTGATGTTCACTAGGGCATTCACAAGCTCTGCTGGTAGTCTCATTGCCCTCACCATCAGAATCTCATGAAGGGATAATCCTGTCTTCCTGTCTGGAATACTTCAGACACTCATCAGCACCAAGGGTAAAGCATCTGGCCACTTCAAAGAGGTTGAAGCACAAACTTTTACCAAACTGGATTTTATGGTTCCATTCATCTTCTCAACTATGCCTCATGCTTCTGGTCTGTAACTGCAGTCCATGTTTCTGTGTCAGAACTGAGAGCGCACATCGATCTCTTTCAATGCAAAACAAAGTACATTATTTTGTATAATCCGGCATTCCGCAACAACATTTCTCTTTCAGCTCTAGGAAGGCTTTGGTGCATTCATAGTCCCAGGGAAGCAGCTCAAACACATCTCAATGTGTCAGCCTCAGTAGGGACTCTGCCAATAATGTAAAATTTGGTATCCACTGTCAACAGTAGCCAACAACTCCTAGAAACATCTTGATATCCCTCTGTGTTTGTGGTGGATTCATCTGCAAGATGCTTCCACTATCTCTGGTGACACCTTCCTGACTCCTTTCATAATAATGTATCCAAGATATTGAACTTCCTTTTGACAGTACCTCAGTTTACCTGGAGACACTTTGTTTCCTTTGTATGCCAGGTAATTTAATAATGCATGGTGTCGTATTTACAGGCATCACAGGTCTCTGAGGCTACCAACAGGTCATCAATATATTGGATAAGGGTAGTCTCCCGGGGCATCTGCAGAGACTAAAGATTTGTCTTTAAGATCTGATTAAATATTGATTGACCATCTGTATATCCTTGAGGAACGTGACACCATGTGACTGTCTTCTGTTAGAAGATAAAAGAGAGCAAATACTGGCTATCTTCATGCAAGGGCTCTGAGAAGAAAGCCTGGCACAAATCAATAACTGTAAACAATTCTGCAGTACATGGAATTTAGAACAGTACAGCAGCTGGATTTGGCACTACAGGACGACAAGGCACCTCTATTTCATTGATCCATCTTAGGTTTTGAACAATCTTATACTTGCTATTAGGCTTCTATAAACCCATTGGAGGTGAATATATGGACTTCCAATCAGACCTTTTAGTATGCATATCTTCAATTACTGGCTGTATTGCTGCCGTTGTCTCTGGAGACAAATGATTAGATGGCGTTTTGGGGAAAAACAGCATTTGGTTTCAATTTGATTTGGACAGGTTAATTTTTTTATAATTCCAATGTTCGGGGGACGTTATAGAGCCCATGGCTATATGGCTGTACCTCTAGTGCAGCTCCATTGGCCCTGAGCCAATATCCTCTCAATGTCCTGCAATTTAGTCGCCATTTAGAGGTAACGCGATCGTCACTATGCAGTGAACAGATGTGGTATAGAATGTAGTAAGAAGAATAGCTGAGAAGCCCTGAGGAAAAGCGGACACCGTTAAGTCATTAAACAGTAAAACTGGGAAGTGACTGACAAGATGGTCGGCCGCTATGAAATTGATGCTGCAAGAGGTGGGGAAGACAAGCCAGTTAACAGAGAGGAGCATTTGGAAGACTAAAACACATCAGTAGAAGGCATGGGAGGATGCTGGTGAGTCCTGAGGTGGGTTGCAACCGATCTGGCGGATATATTTGTGGGTCGCACTGCGGGCCCCATAAGTGGCACATCGGTGACCAGGGAAAAGTATAGAGTAAGCATGGGCGTAAAATCCGTTCCGCTCGCGGATTTTGCGGATTTTCGGTAAATTCGCAATCCGCAAACTCTCGCGAACTTGCCGAAAATTCGTAAAATCCGTGCGAAGCGGATTTTTTGCTTGGTCGCACTTGCCAACTAGAATACTATACAATTTCGGGGGTGTAAACACTTGCGAACACGTAGATGCGGCGGGCAGCGACAATCTCGCAATTGCGAGATTGCAAAATTTGCAATATCGCACAAGAAATCCACCCGCAGGCAGCATAAACCTTGAAAATTATGATTTTTATCAGAATAACTCCTCAGGTTGACATTTGCCTGCACTTTTTCTTTGCAAGGAGTCCATTTTGGGGGGTGGGGGTGGGAGGAAGGAAGTGCCCCACAGTCTCCAACTTCCTGTTCCTGTCCACCAGGCTCCTCCCAGTGCTTTCTTCATGTGCTGGTCACTTTGATTTGGATCTTGACCTGGAAGGATTACTTTTTGTGGATGCTGCTGGATATTTGGATTTTTGCAAAACTGAAAGCACTCAGCAGGTGCAAAAGTTCAATCTTATCATTAGTAACCATTCCCTGTAGTGCTTCCTGAGGGGCCCCTTCAGAGTTCATTTGCCTACTTGCAACTATTCTATGACCCTGCTCTGACCCTCACAGCAGGCTCAGAGAATAGCTACAAGTATACGACAAAGGTCCTGTTAAAAAAATTACACTGCAACAGAAAGCAATTACAGACAAAACTGAAAGCACTCAGCAGGTGCAAAAGTTCAATCTTATCATTAGTAACCATTCCCTGTAGTGCTTCCTGAGGGGCCCCTTCAGAGTTCAGTTGCCTACTTGCAACTATAGGCCACAAAGGTCCTGTGAAAAAAAATTGCACTGCAACAGAAAGCAAATTACAGATAAGGAAGCAGGTGCCAGCCAGACTGGAAGTTTAAATTCAGTGGCACATTAATCAACCCCAAATTAATTCATGTCAGGTGAAGCAGGGCAGGTGTGCTTGCTTTTTTTCACCCCCATAATCTACAGTGATAAACCAACCAGAGGGTGGCAGTGATGTACCAGAGGGTGGCATGGATGTACCACAGGGTGGCAGTGGTGAAACAGAGGGTGCTGTGAACCTGTGATGATGAACCAGATGTAGAAACAACATAGTCGCGGCCGTTGCGAGCCGACAAGTAAGTTTGCAATTGCGAACTGGTACAGAACCCTCGGAACTGGCAGAAATCCTTGCGAACACAAAAAAAAAAATCTGCAAATTCGCGAGAGTTCGGAGATTTTGAGGATTGCGAATCCGTAAATACGCAAGTTCGCGGATTGCCAATTCCTGGTGGAAAGGCTCTGATTCGGTGCACAATGTAAACAACACTGCCAGTGATGTTGGAAAATGTGGAAATGACCATAAATGGGAAGCCGAGGTATGATGGCCTGATGTCTCAGCTGTAAGTAGTGGATTCGAGGAGGCGCGGCCTGTGCCTCAGGGCTAATCAGGAGATGTGGATTGATCGTCCTTGGGGGAGCTGTCGATATCTTGGAGGCGTTACTGACGGTACTTTGGCTGGGTTGGGCTAGAGAGAACACAATTGGCTGTAGAAACACTCAGGGCCCACAGGTTCCTCTTAAGCTGTTGTAAATCACTGAGCCATCTGTACAATAGCCCACACTAAGTGAGGGTGGACATGCTGGCTTGTGGCTCCCATGAGCTGTAGTGTATAAAGCACCCTGCAACAGCAGCAGAAAGTGGTACATTGAGCGCATGCTGATGGGAGTGTTCATTTACGATGGCCTCTCACATGTCCACCGATCTCTGGTGGCATGACCTGTCCCAGGTGCTACTCTGAGGCTGGTAATTGCTAAGCTGTTAAATTACAGAGACAGAGTCCTCTGACTCGCACGCCAATGTTACAACATCACATATCAGGGAAATGCTGTGTCGTCTTCACAGACTTCACAGTTACTATTTGAGCTGCCCAAAAAGAATATCGACCACTGTAAAAGAAACTGGAAGTAGCAGGAATTCCATATGCAATCCTATACTGTTGCACATCGATCACCAAGGTAAAATTAAAGTCTACTCGATGCCCAGAGCAGCATTGGAGTATGTTGGGAAACTCTCAGCCCAAAGAAGAAACCAATGGTCCCAAGGTGAAAACACAGATGAGGACTGATGACGGAACCATATAGGGTGCACTGAGACATTTTCTGCTATTTCCCACTTACCTATTTATTTTTCAGTTACCTGGTAAAGGCAGATGAGCTACAGGGCCCCAGATCCTGGCCTAATACTCACAAATCTGTGGTGAGTGGATAAGAAACAATCTACCTCACTTTCTATATAGACATGTGCGACAATCGAGGGATATGGCGCAACATGGGCTAGGGGGATAATGTCTCACATACCATAATCTATGTCTTCCCCCGGCATCAGTGTTCAACCACACCATTTATATTAACCCCTTCGATGCTCATGACGAGCTCAGCTCGTCATGAGGTATACCTCTTGTGTGCTCATGACGAGCTCAGCTCGTCATGACCATACCCATTTCCATTATGGCCCAGCACAGCAGAGGATCTCCTCAAGCAGCCACGGTGATAAGCACTGCTTACTGGAAACCCAATAGTTGTACGGCTACCTCCTTCTATTTGGAGAGTAACTGGGACTCTGGCACTCCCCACGAGGGTGCAACACAAATGAGCTTCATTGTTAGTATTATGTTGGCAGCACTACGCTGCAGTCGAATATTGATGCCAATTTTTGCATGGTTTGTTAAACAGATGGTACTGTCAACATTTCGTGAGGTCCTTATTATAGCTCTACTGAGGCTAGATAAACAGCCAGATAGATATGAGCCATAGTACCCTATCTTGCTCATCTACATAGATGGAACAATTCTGGCATGGATTCTGGCTATCTCTGTTGCCAAACATAGTCCTAACAGACCAGTTGGACTTTATAACCAAACGACCAGCAGTGCATAACTTATGGGCCATTTTTTCTCTACTGCACCAATTAAATCCAGATCTGAAAGCAGCGGCTGTACTGTTAGAGGCCACCAAAGACTTCGACCCCATAGAATGGCTCTATATGTTCACAACTTTAGCACACATGGGTATACCGGAAGATGTCTTAAAGTGGATGCGCCTGCGGGATACAGCCCCTGTTGCTCAGTTATGGATCAACTTGCACACATCAGAACTACTGCACATACTCCTTGGTATAAGACAGGGATACCCACTATCCCAATCCTATTTTCTTTGGCCCTGGAACCGCTTGCCTGTAAAATTTGCCAATGGTGTTGAGATTCCACCAACGACCAGTAAGCATATCTCAAAACCTAGCAATGCTACTTACGGAATACATTAAATATGAGCATCATTCTGGTATGGGCATAACTTTTTTCAAGTTGGTGATAATGTCACTGATACACACTCTGGACTACCCACTGGAGTAGAGCTCTGACTCAGGGAAATATCTGGGGTTGTGGATACACAGAGACCCCGATGTTGTGATTCAAGAAAATTATGGGAGGGCACTGGAGAACCTGGAAAATTCAGTGGCAAGATGGATAAAGATGCCACTCTCCCTAGTGGCAATGATGAAAATTATTATAGTGCCCCACTTCCTATACTTATTTAGCAACATACCCATAATGCTGCTAAAATCTTTTTTCAAAACTCTACTCATGCATCTGATCATACTAGCCTGGGCGTGCAAACTGCCATGTATCAAGTGGGACAATATAACACTACCCTACGAGCATGGAGGATTTGTTGCAACTGATATGGATTTATCATAGCTCTGCACTCAAATGCAATATGCACACTGCTGGTAGTACCCACAGACATATAGGTTTCACCTTGCGGTCGAGGCGGGGGATACACACCTGATACCGAGCCGATATATATTAACACACTAGCATACGAACGCATGCCACACTGAAATAAACATGATCCACTGTATGACATCTGCTTGGAGAGCACTGGGAGGTAGAGCCCATAAACTCCTGCTGTATGCCCCCGCACTGCCCCGCTGGACCTTTTTAAAACAAGTGGGGTTGGAAACGATGTATACCCTGAAGGGTAATCTATTAAGCAGACAGACTTATAATTTGTAAATACCACTAAATCGTTCTTCACATTGGCATACCATCGTCTCCGAACCTCCTTTAAGGTGTTCTTCCCTACATTTCCAGAGAAACCTTCTGCACTAAGTGTCTTGCAGACGCAAATAGTTAACTAATCTCGCAGACACTTGGTCACTAGACTCTACAATACAGCACAGAGGTACAAACCAATACAAGAGCTACTGGTGAGGGCGCGCTTGATAACTCCCTAGATCTACCATTATCGTTGGAAGACTGGAGCTTTTGTTGCATATTGACAGGGATGATAACCTCAAATTGCAACTTGCGATTCATCCATTTCAAAAACTTACAGCAAATACTTGCAGCAAATGTATTAGTCACTGCTCAAACTGTTTTGTTATGGGCTGCGGGTAGATACCTGCTGCACTATATGCAGGATGTCAGACACAGACTCTTTACTCTTGGCTTGGAGCTGTGGCCTGGTGAAGGAGTACTGGGGAGGGTAGTACAGGCCCTAAAGGATATGATGTCAAACCTGGTGACCTGTACCACGAAGATGTGCCTGTTTGTACTAATCAAAAACATACAACCGTCTAACAGAAAATGTATAGCGATAGCATTATTACTACCCCAGGTGTGTGTGGCAATGAACTTGGGTAAGCGAACTGTTCCTAAACTCCATCGATGGATAATGGACCTGACCTATTGCTAACCTCAAGGTACATGCAGAGGAGCTGCCATCATTCTCATGCCTGAGGGACATATGGAGTGCGCTAATGACCTACCTGTTGAATAAGCCTGATGTGGGTCTGCAAGTGAGGTAATGGTCAATTGGGAGGAGGGAAATGTATTAGTTACTATAAGTAGCAAGGCGTATGTTACCCATGTAATTATCTGCACAGCATTGTATTTAACTTGAGAATATATATATATTGTTTTTATTGTCCAATGTCCTTACCTGTAAAATCTCAGACTTGAGCTTTTACTGTATCTCTGAGATCAACAAATCTCTTTCTAAAAGATTTACTGGACTAGTGTCACAAATCACAAATTGGTGCTTTTCTTCAAAGTTCCATATTTTTACAGAAACTTCTTTTGAGTTAGGATTTCGCATCTATTTGTTTGTAGCCCCAAAGACTTGGATTGTTTTCCCTGAGAGAGGCAAGTCTGGTGCTTCCACTTTTCTAACTGTGGAACAGGTAGCTCCTATATCAATCAAAAAGGACATAGCGTGGCCGTAGACATTTGCATCTACATGGGGCCACTTTGATCTATCTCTAAGACTGCGCCAAGTACACAATCTCCTTCCTCTCTTAGAAACTGTCATTGGGAATTATCAGAGGCCAGATCCTCAGTCTAGAAAAATGGGTATTGGCCTAAGACATCTTGGTTCTGATTTTGAAATTGTGGCATTGTTTTCTGAATTTGATTTGCATTAAACTGTGGCATTCGATTAAAATTAATTTTAGGATTTCCTATTTACATAGAAGCAACGGGCACCATTTGAGCTTGATTTCACATAGGAGTCCGCATTTGCTGTGCAGGTATTCTCCCACCTGTCATACATTGTGGATTTTGCTCAACCGCACCAGCATTTTCACGAATAGATTGATATTCTCTTCTCCAATGCCCCACCCGATGGCAGACGTGACAAGCAATAACCTTGTTCATATCATCAATATCTGTTCCAGACCCCACACCTGCAGGGATATGTCTACCTCTGCCCTAGGGCATTTGCACTCCATTCTGATTTACCGTGAAACCAGCTTGTGGGGCAACCACTCCTTGCATCATTCCCTGATTTTCTGCCAAGGAAGGCTTCTGAAAACCTTTCTGTGCTAATTTTGTCTGGGCCTACATAAATGTCTCCTTTATTTTTCCCTGCTTCATGTCCAGTTCATCACTGCATAATTTGCACAATGCAAGAGCTCATTTAGTGTTTTCATCTGCCAGCAGATAACGTTTGGTGTAGTGTGAGCACTAATTTTATGTTTCAACCCTAAAAGAAACTAAGACCCTAAGGTCCCCATATCCTTTTTGAAGGATATTCACATCCACTGTGCTGTTTAAACACCTCCAACAACCTTTCATAAGACTCATGAACTGTCTCATTTGGCTCTTGGGTAGTTCTCTTACGTTTTTTTTTTTTATTTCAAATGTTTTTATTCCAAATAAACAAAAAGAAAAAATGCCGAACAATACACACAATGAGTACATAAAAGCAATAAGCATACGGGTGTGGTACATGGGATTAAAGTAGTGGCTATAATATTGGCAATTGGATAGGAGACAATAAGCACAAACAATCAGGAGCATAACATAACATAACATAACGTAATGAAGAAAATCATAAAATTGAAAGTACATATCGTGTCAATAGAAACAGTAGTATCAGTGACTTGGTCAACAGGTTATTGAAGCTTCTGTCGAGACAGTATAGCTAACCGGCTAGATAGAACGGGGAGCACGGAGAGATCTAAAATGAATTTAAGGTGACGAGGGCGGAGGGTGCATGTAGGTGGATCATGGTGGCTTGTGGGCGCTAAAATAGTTGTCAAGAGTGTCCCACAATTGTCTCCGTGGGGGTCGCCATGGTGAGTGTTGAAGTGATATATTGTCAGCCCCTCT
This sequence comes from Lissotriton helveticus, assembly GCF_964261635.1. Taxonomy (NCBI): domain Eukaryota; kingdom Metazoa; phylum Chordata; class Amphibia; order Caudata; family Salamandridae; genus Lissotriton; species Lissotriton helveticus. Next base: position 146,882,840 of record NC_136060.1, on the reverse strand, counting down.
AAGATTGATTACACAATTTAACCAGCAGGCAAAGGAGGATTTTTGGGTATCTTTCCAGTTATTGAGAACAACTTTCACTGCAGCCATGAGGAGTAAGTCTAATAAGGCCCTATCATTGTCATTAAGGGACGTGGCTTTGAGGAAACCGAAGAATAGGTAGGACATTTCTCTGGGGGGGGAGAAAGAGAACACCCTATTGAGAAATTCAAAGAATGTATCCCAAAAGGGGACCACGCACTCGCAATGGAGTATGAGATGTTCAAGATCACCTTCAACAACCTTACAGTTCCAACAGGTTGCATCAGCTCTGATGTTGTGAGCGAAAAGACGTGCTGGTGTCCAGAAAGCTTTATGGAGCAGCCAAAACTTTGTCTGGAAAAGTGTATGGCTGATTTTGTGTCTCATGGCTGATTCCCAGGTTTTGGCCCATTCTACGTTAGATATAGGGAAAGAGGAGTGTGATTCCCAGAACTGTGTAAGTTGTTTATTAAGATTGGATTGTTGCGGGCGTAGGAGCTTATAGATCCAGGACACTTGGTAGCCTAGTCTGTTTAGTCTAGAGAAGTAGGTCGGGAGAAAGGGAGGGCTTGCAGAGAATTTTACTCTAGTGATCACCGTCTTTATCTTCAGGAAGCTATAAAATTCAAGTGGGGCAAGGCTATATTTAGATTGGAGTTCCTTGAAGGAGAGGGGGTATGATCCCTTGCATAGTTGGTGTGGGAAAAAAATACCCTTTTTAACCCAGAGGTCATTTTGTAATGGTTTGCCCTTGTACAGTATGGTATGGTTATGCCAGATTGATTCCCACCGAGAACGTCGGATACTGGCATCTAGGAGTTTATCTACTTTTAACAGAGTGATTTTTGTGTTCTGTAAAATGGATTTCGAGCAAGTGGCCGTGTTCAGACTTGCGGACAAAACAGCTGCTAGGCCAATATCTCTAAAAAGGGCTTTTTATATCTCTAGCCAAACAGGTGTGTAATCGGCAGGAGGAGACAGTCAGTAAGAGCCCTGTTTGGCGAGAAAAGCAGTTTGGTACAGTTTGAAGTCCGCTAAGTTGACCCCTCCAAGAGACTTGTCCAGGCGACGTTTCTTTATGCTAATTCTTGCTCTTTTCCCTTCCCAGAGAAATTTGGTGAGTATGGCATCTAATTTGTGGTGAAACTCCGGGGATAAAGTAAGGGGCAGCATCGTGATGAGGTAATTCACTAGAGGGGAGATCATCATCTTGATGGTATCAACTCTCCCCCACCAAGTTATGAAACGAGGAGACCATCCATCAAGTTGCGATGTAATTTTCTCTAAGGTGGGTTTTTCTTCGCGCTGGAGGGTTTCAAGAAGGGTACTACCAAATTCAATTCCGAGGTGTTTAATGAAGCTGGTCGGCCAGGACAGGCTAGTTCTCTTACGTTTTAACCAATCAGTATCCCTGGGAGGTATTTTTCCTTTTAAAAAGGTCATTACAGCTTCATATTTTTCCATCTCCGCAGGCGATGGTGCACCAGTTCCTTTCTACCTCCTGGGTTCTGCTTTTGGTGACTGTACTGCCACCTTACATTCTGCCCATAAGTCAGCTATAACCACAATGTCAAGAAACGTATTCAGGTCTCTCAACCTTCGAAATGTTTATATACCTCTCAACTTGTGCGTACCACTGCATAGGCTTGTCTCTCAATTTTGGAAAATTGTTTCTAAAATGCTGTCAAATTACCTCTATTCCATGGGACATGTACATAGGTACCTCCAACTACTTCCCTCAATGGATATGCCACTGTTTCATCTAATTCATCCTGTTTTCCCTCTGATTCTCTCTTTTTCTTTTCATGTTTCTCTGCCCATCTGATTTCCAACTTTTCTACAACCTTCCACCTGCGTACGCACTTAACTAAGTCAGTGATGTATAAATGTATTCCTTTAATCCTCTTGATTTCTATTGCTTGATCATCCAACTCAACTCCATAGCTACTATGCAGGTTCACTTTATTAGAAAGATCCAGTATCTTACTGTATTTATTTGCTATCCCTGCTAACTTGTCACGTATAATTGCAGCCCTATGAGTAATTTCCTTACACAGGTAGGTTAATTCATGTCTCTGGTACTGCTCTAGGTAATCAAACTCCTAGCAACTCTTGATCAATTCGTCCATTTCTATTCTTAATTTGGTAAGGTCCAATTGTTTTTCTTTCTTATCTCTAATTCTGTTTGAGGTTCTGATGCTTTTACCCTTCTCTCTCTTGTAAATTCTTCAAGCCATGCTGGCACACCTCCATCTTTATCACCAGTCAGTTCATTCGAAGCTAAAGGAGTCATGAAAACCAAGGTTCCTCCTCCATCTACTAGAGCCTGCAAATTTTGTCGGGGTCACCACAGAACTAGCTGTGTACTTTGGGTTGTTATTACATTTCCAGCAACTGCTGTTGTTAAGACTTCTGGTCTTCTTTCACATTGGGGTGGTGCAGTAGACACCACCCATGGACAAACCGGATCAGGGTCAATGGGAACCACAGTTATTGTTCTCCTCACAACTGAGGCTGCAATTTATAAAACCTGTAAGAGTCATGTTTTTTAGGGAGTGGGTCTAGCTCCACTGGAGTTTGACTTGCACTTATCTCTCCTGGGTCAGTAAATCTCTCAGGTGGTGGTCGGGAAGACAACATCTGTTCCAATATCTGGTCTCTAGAGTCTGTATCTGAGTCATCCACTTCATGCTTAGCCAAATCCAAACCCGTTTGTGTACTATCTGAGGTAAGAGATGGACATCACCTGGATCCTGGATCCTTCAATAATTGCTTTAATCCATCTATGCTGTTCTTTATCCCACACAGCATTTCCATAATTTTGCATTGTTCTTCCTGTCCTTCTCTGGCACCTTTGCTTTTCTTTTTCCCTCACAAGTTTTTTCCAAGCATTAAATGCCTCATACTGTATTGGTCGAGGTGATGGCTTCATTTCATACAATTTTAACACAAACGAATGCCGCTGCACCCGTTTCACCAATAAGGCTTCGCAAATATTAACAGAGATTACTCAAACACAACAGCTTGTCCCTAATATTACCGATGGAATTAATGGTACCTCACACCCCACATCAATTCTACCTCCAAACACGTTTATAACATTTGTTATTTTCCCTGGATCTTTCGACTTCAAGGAGCCTGAAATCAACTTCTTCCCTGCAACAAGTTTTTGATGTTTCTTATTACTCATCAGCAAACTTTATTTGGTTTGTTTGTACAAAACCATCAAAGTACACAAAGGATTACTCACCCATACAACCTGCACGGAAAAACTCATACAACCATTACACTCACAACGCAACATATTCACCCTATTAATTCTCACACCTTCAAAACCGCAATTGCCAAACTGCAGCAGCTTTTTTGCCACACTGTCTGGATCTGGGCATTGGAAACTGTAATCCTGAAATAGCTTGGGTACTAATTTTCAAATGCTCAATTCAGTGTGTTGAAACCATCTTCTGCTACCAGAAACTGCAGGAGCCTAAGGATTAGCCAAGCATGGTTTCAAAATGTAAAAACACCCAATTTACAGACTTCTTACTTGGTAAATCCTGATGGCTCTTGAAAAAGGTCAATGGACATTTGCCACCGTAGTATGAATGGAGCTAGAACAAAACAAGAACTACGTATATATCATTGACAATAGAATGTTAGTCAATGATGAGAGGTTGGTAACATTTCAACACCTTTATTTGTCTATAAAGATTATTCCAGAATAGTCAGTTTACAGAAATATCAATAAAAGACCGATTAGTGACAGCATACATTTATAAACATTGTTCCATAAAGGAAACCATCACTTAACTAGCTAAAGGACCTATTCTAAATAGAACCCATGAAGAGTCCTTTTTCTGGAGGGTGTAAGAGTGAGAATAAAAGATAAACTTCCCAAACAGAGTTGATCTAGAAACTCAGTCGAGCACTCTACAGCTGCAGTAGCAACTGTCAATAAGAGAATGATCTCTGCAGGTGCATTGATCAGAGTATAGCCATTAGATAAAAGAAATGGTCACCTTAAGCAGTAGCTGTTGGTGACAAAGCAAAAGATCAACGCTTCAGGAGAAGAGACACAAAGCAGGGATGAGAGTCTGGAGTCATTCTCTTGGTCGAACTCCAAGAACAATTCTTCTCTGCTCCTCCTCAATCCTAATTCTCCTTAACTAGCTAGGAACACTTATTATTATAAATCCACAAAATACTCTATCAATACTCTGTTAGGCATCAGTTTGTCCAGCCAATGGGATCTGCTCATCCGATGGTGTCGCCAATGTTTCTTCATTCGATTCCCATGGTAAACATTTATGCAGGTACAATAGTATAGCACAGTTGCAAATGTTGCTAGATGGAGAAGAGTTCTCATGAAAACCTTCTTACCTAAACTAGAAGACGTACTATGGGTTTTAATATGAAGATAAAGACTTTCCAGAGATGCAGAGGCAGACTAACAATAATATTCTGACGAAGCATTCATAAATGTCTAAATCATTATTTATTTTAACAAACACAGCAAGTCTCATTGAATTATAGTCAATGATCTAACATGGGGTGAGGGGACTAAATGGAATTTAGATATGATGTTAGCACTTTCTACGTAAGTTGCTAGTGCTAGAGAAAATATTCTAATACACCTCTATTAAATAGTGAGCAAGAGTCAATAGGAAAAGTCTTTGAGGCCTAAACTAAATTATCACATTTAAGAATTATAGCTCAGTACAAAAAAAAGTTAATTATACTATTTCATAAACATTTTGTAAGCACGCTTTTCAATATATATTGCCAGTAGGTAGTTATACTTAGGACCTATGATCAATAGGAAAAGTGTTTTTTGATGTGCCAATATCTTTGGCGCTGGTTGACGAATCTTTGCAAAATTTTCAAAACTAATGGGGCGCTCTGGTCAGCTCCTGTCTTGAAAGTGTTGGGGTGATTCGTCAAGTGGAAGCGGGAAAAACGCGCTTTCCCCATGTTCATTTCTATAGGAAATTTTAGAACAGGCTACAGCCCGAACTGCTGAACGGAATTACACCAAATTTGGCAAAAGGTAGGACTTGGTCTAGAAAGCGTGCTTTTTTTTCAATGGTGTAAATCCGTTCAGTAGTTGCTGAGAAATTTAAAAAATATCGATATCTGAGCACCGAGGAGGGTTTGCAAACCCTCCCGTGCACGAGCTTCACTCTGATTGGCTGTCAACATTCCAAACCAGGAAGTGTTGGCAGCCATTTTGTGACTTGGTAACCGAGTCACAAGAAAAAGGGTGAAAAACAAGGGGGTCTACTAAGGACCTCCAGGCCCAAAAAAAAGCAGCCAAATTCGCGTTAGGTGCGCAAATCCAGCCAGAATTTTTTTAAAAAAACATAGCACGGGCTCCTGGGCTTCCTTTTCTATAAGACCCCGGGAGGGCCAAGTCCCGGGGGAAATGGATAATTAGCGTGGGCTCACGGGGGTCCCCACAGCCCCAGTGTCTGCCACTTCCCTGGGGCTTAGTTAATTGTATGCAGGGCACGTAGCCCCCCCTGCAACCCTGGAGACCGCCACCTCCTCGGGGCTTGAACAAGAATAAATAGTGGCGAGGGGTCCCAACCCCCCATGCTGCCCCGGGGACTGCCACCTTCCCGGGGGTTTATGATAACTGAGGCTGGGGGTGTCCTGGGGACCACCGAGAATTAGAGCTATTGGCATTGTAAATGTAAAAGTTTTTTACTATTGTTTTTTGGAGTTGAATGGATGTACGTTGTTTGTAGTGGAATTATGGGGTATGTTGTGCAGTGACATTGTGTGGATAGAAAGTATGTGGTATTTAGTGTATAGGAATTCTGTATAGTGGGATTATGTGTTATGGAGAGTAAATATGTGGTATGGTAGTCTGTGTTGTGGAGTGGTAACGTCAGGTTTAGTCTTCCTCGTTTCCATAGAAGCTCAACAATGAACTCAGTGAGACAAAAAAAAGAAGAAATCACTGAGGAGCACTTGTGGACCTAGACAGAGGTATGAGCAGGGCCACGGGACTTATGTGACTGTTTGGCTGCACCAATTTCCGCACAATTATACATTTCCTGCTTTAGCCACATAATTCATCATGTGCTCCCTAATCTGCAGATTTGAACAAAAAAGGCTTGTTTCTAGCTCAAATGGCTTAAACGCTACCAATAAATGCAGTGACAAGTGTTACAGCGTGGTGGAAGGCCCTTTGCAAACCTAGATGGTCACCTGTTACTTATTGCTAAATGTACGTGTTAACCCCTTCAGTCCGCCTAATGTTCCGACCCCGCCCGCACAATAGAACGTTCCGCACCAGCGCGGAACGTTTGGTGCAGCGGAGGGGTTAAATTGGTGCTAATGGTGTGCAAGACACTCCTGCTTCCTTCTGCGCCTCTCTTGCCTCTTTCTGAATTTCTGTTGCTTCTTTCTGCTCATTTCTTTCTTTTTCTGCACTTCTCTTGCCTCTTTCTGCAAATCTCTTCTACTTTCTGCACCTGTCTTCCCTCTTTCTGCATGTCTGTTGCCTCTTTCTGCACCTCATTTCCTTTTTTCTATACACCTCTTGCCTCTTTCTGTACCCTTCTACCCTCTTTCTGCACCTCTCTTGCCTTTTTCTGTACCCCTCTTACATCTTTCTGAACCCTTTTGCCTCTTTCTGCACCTCTGTTCCTTCTTTCGGCACTTCTTTTGTTTCTTTCTGCACCTGTCTTACTTCTTTCTGCACCCCTCTTGCCTCTCTCTCCACCCCTCTTCCCTCTTTCTGCACTTCTGTTACTTCTTTCAGCACCTATCTTGCTTCTTTCTGTACCCCACTTGCCTCTTTTCTGCACCTCTATTGCCTCTTTCTGCTGTTCTCTTGCCTCCTTCTGCACTTCATGTGCCTTTTTCTATACCCCTTTTGCCCGTTTCTGTACCCCTCTTTCCTCTTTGTGCAACTCTCTTGCCTCGTTCTGTACCTCTGTCCTCTTTCTGCACCACTCTTGACACTTTCTGTACCTCTGTTCCTTCTGTCTTCACCGGTCTTGTCTCTTTCTGCACCCTTCGTGTCTCTTTCAGCACCTCTGTTGCTTCTTTCTGCAGTTCTCTTCTTTCTGCACCTCCTGCCTATTTCTGTTCCCATCTTGCCTCTTCGTGCACCTCTCCTACCCCTTTCTGCATACCTCGTGCCTCTTTTTACACCTCTGTTGGTTCTTTCTGCACATCTTTTACTTCATTCTTCCCTTCATTTGCCTCTTTCTGTACCCCTCTTGCCTCTTTCTGTACCTCTGTTGGTTCTTTCTGCACTGCTCTTGCTTCTTCCTGCACCTCTGTTTCAAATTTCTACATCCCTCTTGCCTTTTTCTGTACTTTCCATGCTTCTTTCTGCACCGGTCTTGCTTCTTTCTGCACCCCTGTTGTCTCTTTCTGTACTGGTCTTCCCTCTTTCTGTACCTTTTTTAGCCTGTTTCTGCATCTCATGTGCTTCTTTCTGCACTTGTCTTGCTTCTTTCTACCCCTTTGTTGCTTCATTCTGCACCCGACTGCCTCTTTCTGTACCTCTTTTGCCTCTTTGTGCACCTCTCGTACCTTTTTCTGCACCCCTCTTACCTCTGTGGCAAAGTACCTACACATGCACTAAGGTGTGTGGTCTGAGTGTCGGCATACTTACAGAGACTTGTAAGAAAAACACTATATTAAGGTTTTGGCCAACTAATCGAGGCTCGGGAAGGGTCTCATCCGATGTCCCAATTTGGTTTCAGAGAGTATCCCGCCTTAAACCTTCTGTGGTCTCCCGTAGTCCTGGCTGGGACACCGACACTCAGACCACAAACCTTAGCGTGTGTAGTTACTTCACTTTTTTCACATGGCTATTTTCACCTTTGCCACTCACTATTCTCACTAACCCAGTCCTGAAGAAAGCCCTCTTACACACCATTTTCGGAGTGAAACATGTAGACCACATCACATAGTCAACTAAGGGTAATAATCTCCTAGTAGTTGCATCCCATATTTTTAACCATATCCTGAGCCGCTACTAATAAATCTTATAGGCAAGAATTCTCAGAGATATTTTTAATAGAACTCAAGACACATCACATATTCACACCAGCTCTGCTGTAATCAGGCGCTGTAGAACAACCGGGGGGCATTCGGTCACCCGGTTGGGACCCCAATGATGAAGTATAACACCAACCAGGTTGGTGTGTGAGGAGTCTTTTAAGTTCACCTAATGGGTCCATGTGCTTACCACAATAGTGATTGTAACACATCAATCTAGTGGGTTTGTTCACATTGTTCAGTCTAGCATCACACCGGGGATAAGGACGTACCCCGCATTTCCCTTGCTTTCTCTTTGTTTTCCAATAGTTACAAATTAGCATTCAGGAACGTTATAGTTAGAAATTATCATTTAAAAAACCTTACAAATTCATTGAAAAAAAAACAGGTTTCAGGGACGTTATAGTTGGTTAGACATTTCATTCATACAAAGCCAGAGAAATTCTGTCGTTATAGTTAGTTGAGCTAACTATAACTCACGCCCCCGCAATGCACTGCTGATGAGGTCACATATTACATCATTCATCACATGGTCAGTGACAACACTGATGACATCTCAAACGACATCACTGATTACATCATCCACGTTATAATCTGATGCACCTCCTTACACCCTAATATAACCTTTGATACACCCATTCTAAAATACAGACCACCATTCATATACACACCAATACCAGTTACTACATACTCACTCTCTGATTCCTAGGTCTACACACATCCACACATTCAATGATGCAGTCACTCATACATGTAGTCACTCATCAATACAGCACTATCATATGCACTCATACACCTATACAGACAATCACATACTGCCAATCATCCATAGTGTTACTCACACACCTGGTCAGTCATGCGAAAAATCAATCACACTCCCATTACTCACCTATACCGTTATAAACACACCACCTCACTTATTCATACAGATACTAACACACACTTACTCTCTTACGCAATCACTGATACAAGCACACACTCATCCATACAGCCACTCTCACAATCACTCACTCTCACATATAGTCATTTATATACTCCAACACTCACATATGCTGCCTTTCACATATGGAGTTACTCACACATGTACCTCTGAGACATCCATTCACTCACCAACACACCCATACACACACTCGCCCACCCATACAGCCCTTCACAGATGCACTCTTGAACCCATGCACCCAGTGAATCACCCACTCACATATCTAGGCACTGAGTCACACACCCCCCACCCACCAACACAGGCACTCAGGCACCCATACCGATACTAAGACAACCAATCAATTACCCATATAAACACTTATGTAGCTACTCACCAACCCATGCAGCCGCTTACACACCAACAGACACTCAACAGTTTAGTCACTAACCCACGCATTCAGTAAGACATGTTTAAACACTTACTTATGCAGTCAGTCAGGCACCTACTAAATCATCCATTCAGACACTTATACACCCACTCATTCTTCAATACACCTTGGCATATAAATATATAAAACATATTTAAACTTTACGGAAACACACAGTCACTGGATGATGTCATCAGTGATGCCATTTGAGATGTCATCAGTGATGTCTCTGACCATGTCATGAATGATGTAATACTCGACATCATCCGCAGTGCATTGCAGGGGCGTGAGTTATAGCTAGCTCAACTAACTATAACAGCCGAATATCTCTGGTTTTGTACGAGTGAAATGTCCAACTAACTATAACGTCCCTGAAACCTGTGTTTTTTTCAGCGACTATATATATATATATATGTATATATATATATATATATGAAAAAACGAAGGTTGCCCTCAGTAGAAAGGTCACACCCGGGGAGCTGAAACCTCCATCGTGAGGACAGCATTAGAGCCAGCATTCACCTCCCAGCATTCGCCAAACATGTTTCGGAATCACTTCCTTGATCACTGGCAACAGAAGGACATACACCAGCAATGATTGGAACACGCCTCTTTATTGTGATAAGTCACGCCCCAACCCCTCAAGCAAACCCACTGGGGTTAACATTATTTTTAATGGGAGGAGTACAGCAGCACCCACTTGGACTAAATTGAGCGGAACTACAAAGACCAGGGTGCAACTTTGCACACACCTACTCAGCGAGACCTCTACGCTCACTGGGGCGTGACTTATCACAATAAAGAGGCGTGTTCCAAACATTGCTGGTGTATGTCCTCCTGTTGCCAGTGATCAAGGAAGTGATTCCGAAACATGTTTGGCGAATGCTGGGAGGTGAATGCTGGCTCTAATGCTGTCCTCACGATGGAGGTTTCAGCTCCCCGGGTGTGACCTTTCTACTGAGGGCAACCTTCGTTTTTTCATATATATATATATATATATATATATATATATATATATATATATATATATATATATATATGTGTGTATATGTTCTCCAAAGAGCTATCAATGATAGCATAAGTCAGCACTCAAACAAAGGGTATATTTCCCAAATTTTCCTTTTATTGTTCAAAAAGGCAGCATTCCTCGCATAGTACCAACGCGTTTCGCAACGTACTGTTGCTTGATCACGGTAAGGATACAATGTTGCTGTTCTTTCTTATATTTTTCAAAAAAACGGCCTGAGACCCATCAGTATGATCTCACTTCCTGTCCAACAACAGGAAGTAGCTTGGGAGTTGTAGTTTTTACATTAAAAAAACGAGTGTTTGTAGTTCTGACATTGGGGTCAATACAGTCTCTTATTTCTCTATGGATGTGTTAACATAATCAATCAAGTAATACATTTCTGTACATTTCATAGAAAAATTTCAGGGATGACGCTTATTGTATCATAACATTTGTCAAAAAAAAATTTCTTTTTTTTCTCCCCATTAAAGTGGGTGTCGGGTGTTCGCCCTCTGGTGGGCACAATTATTTTACCATCTATTCTCCATTCAAAATCTCTCTAGTGAGTATCTCTGTCATACTTGTACATCTATTGAGGCCCTCTAGTGGGCTGATGGTCCTCACCTTAACACCCCCTCAACTCTGCGTTTTAGTTATTTAATTCCCGTTAAGGTTATTTAAGCACCCCAACATACATCCATCTACATTCCTGTAAAGTAACCCTTCTCATATCATTATTATTCCATACTGTTCATAGGGTACTGTGTTATCCCCCAATGTTTCTCATTATTCCCACTCCTTTATATACAGTTTCTCAACACCTCTATTGCATTCTGTCTCTCCTTCCAAAGAAAGACATTTATAGAACCTATAAAGAAATTCAGCTGTTAGTCCACATATCTCAGAACAGTAGTAAGTCCAATTGATTATAAATGTACGTAAAGTTCCTCACTCAAATTTAAACCCCAAGGGCTCATCGTTCGGAAGTTTAGAATTTGTCTTGATTCCCTGCATCGTAATTGTTTTTCTTGGTCTCCGCCCCTTTCGTGTGGCAATACACATTCCAGTGCATAAGTTTTTAGGAGTTTCCAGTCGCTGTTGTGCATCAGTTCCATATGTTTTGCAACTGCATTGTTTTTGTCTTTGTTTGCTGTCGCTCTGATGTGCTCAAGGATTCGTAGTTTGAATTGTTTCTTCTTGCTTCCAATATATTTTAGTGCACACGGGCATTCGATTACATATACCACGTGTGTGGTTGTACAGTCTATCAATTGGTTGATCTTCCACAATTTTTTATTTGGTAACATTACTTCTTTTTTGTTAGTAGCAATTTGACAGACCTTACATCGTTGGCATTTGATGAATCCTTTCGTATTCATCCATTGGATTCCCTTCTTCTTTTTTGTTCTGTCCTGGAAATGACTTTGTATCAGTTTGTCTCTCAGGTTTTTTGCTCGACGAAATGTAACCAAAGGGTGATTGCCCATTATTTTTCCCATTGTTGGATCTAATTGCAAAAGTTTCCAATTTTTTCTGAGGGAGTTCACAATTTGTTTTGATTCTCTTGTGTAGTCCAATATTAGTCTCACTTTTCTTTCACTTGGTGGGTTATCGGTTGCATTTGTTGTTGATTTTTTTGTTCTCAGAGCATCTTTTCTTTCTTTCTGATTTGCTCTTTGCCATCCCTTGTTGATAATAGCCATGTGGTATCCTCTGGTTTTGAATCTTTGAGCCATGTTTTTACTTTTTGATTCCCATTCATTCTTTTCTGAGCATATCCTTCTTGCTCTCAAAAATTCACCATACGGTATATTTTCTTTGACCGAAGATTTATGAAAGCTGTCAAAATGTAAGATCGAATTGGTTGCCGTATCTTTTCTGTGGAGTGTCGTTTCCACTCTATTGTCTTTGATGTAAATTTCTGTGTCAAGGAAAATTGCTCTATCCTTGCTTATATGGTATGTAAAATGAATGTTGGAAGTTGACGAATTTAGGATCCGAAAGAAGTTCTCAAATTCCACGGCTGTTCCTTCCCAAATTATTAGGAGGTCATCTATAAATCTGACCCATTTGGCTATTTTCTCCACGTGGATATCATTGTCAGTGTGCCAGGCAATCTGTTGTTCCCACCACCCCATTGTGAGGCATGCGTACGCTGGGCTGAATGAAAAACCCATAGCGCAGCCATGGACTTGTTGGTAGATTTCCTCTCCGAATAGGAACACATTTTGGGTTAGGCACATTTCCACCATGTCGATTAGCATTTGATTATGTTGTTGGAAATGAATGTTTCGTTCTTTCAAGAAGAAGGCACAGGCCTTTAGTCCCATGTCGTTATCAATATTAGTGTACAGCGACACTACGTCCATTGTTACCAATAGATAGTTGGATTGCCACGGTAAGTCCTCTAAATGCTGTAAGAGATCTGTGGTGTCACGTAGATAAGAGCTCAAGCTGGTAACAATCGGCATGAGGAAGAAATCAATATAATTAGCGATTGGTTCCATTAGCGACCCCTTTGATGACACTATGGGTCTCCCTGGTGGTCTTAGTGGGTTTTTGTGCACTTTTGGCAAAAAATAGATCGTCGCCATTTTGGGATGATCTGTGCACAAAAATTTCATTTCATCTGTGTCGATTAAATCTAGTTTGTTCCACAATTGAAGTTTTTAGTCCAATTTCTCTTTAAATATTGTCGTTGGATTCGCCTCTAATTTTCTGTAGTATTTTTTGTTTTCCAATTGTGAATGTGCCTCTGCTACGTAGTCGATTGTGTTGAGGACCACAATGTTTCCGCCTTTGTCGGCGCATTTTATAGTTATAGTTTTGTCTTCTCTTAAATGATTCAAGGCGTTTCTTTCCTCTTTGGATAGATTGTCTTTAAATTTCTGTCCCTTGATTTTGTAAATATCTTTCACAATGGCCTCCTGGAATAGGTCGATCTTGTTACCTTGGGGTAATTGTGGATAGAATTTGGAGGGTGCTTTCATTCCACTTAGGCCTGCGCCTTTTTGGTGTATTATCTGAGATTCTGAGATGTTTTCCCCTTCATTGTCCGTATCTAAATTAGTTAGTAGAGTCAGTGCTGGTAAGTCTGCTGAGGTTAGGCTTTGTTCTGTACGAGATTCATCCACTCTGTTTCGATTTTTATTTTTTGCATAAGATGCCATTCTTTCATTTTCTTCAAAAATCTTTACGAGTTTTATTTTCCTGATATACTTGTATATATCAATTCTTGTCTGTGCTATGTCCATTGATTCAGTAGGGCAGAATGTTATTCCTTTTTTCAATAGTGAGGTTTCATATTCGTTGATCTCTCTGTCGGACAAATTCACAACCACTAATTCATCATGCATTGCGTAATTTATTTGCCCCTCTTCTGACGCATCGATCTTGTTTCCGTACCTACAGTTTCTGATCCATTTTTTCCTTTGTCCCCTTCTGGTTGTTTTTTTTGTGAGGTTCCTGACCTGGGTACCCATCTGCGTCCTCGACCTCTTCCTCTGATATTTTGATTTTGATTGAACTCCCATGTCCTTTGTTCTAATACCAGTCTCATATCCCCTAAAAAATCCTTACTAGCGGGGTCCACATTTTGCACTCCCTCTTCACTTGTACCCGTAGATGTCAGTGATGTAGCACTCGAAGAACTCTGTTTATTGAACACTTTACTTTGTTTTTTGAAAATATCAAATTTTCTGGCATATGTAAAGATGCACCCGTTATTATAATCCTCCTCATCCCTTTGAAATTTAGCTTGTTTACGATTTCTTACCACTTCCTCATGTTTACTTACATATTTTTCCAACTCCTCTTTGAATTTAGTGTGTTCTGGGCTCAAATCCATAGACGCTAGTTCTTTTTCTAATTCTGCCAATTCCTCCTTTATTTTTACCAATGTTATTTATCCAGAGAGAAATAAGAGACTGTATTGACCCCAATGTCAGAACTACAAACACTCGTTTTTTTAATGTAAAAACTACAACCCCCAAGCTACTTCCTGTTGTTGGACAGGAAGTGAGATCATACTGATGGGTCTCAGGCCGTTTTTTTGAAAAATATAAGAAAGAACAGCAACATTGTATCCTTACCGTGATCAAGCAACAGTACGTTGCGAAACGCGTTGGTACTATGCGAGGAATGCTGCCTTTTTGAACAATAAAAAGAAAATTTGGGAAATATACCCTTTGTTTGAGTGCTGACTTATGCTATCATTGATAGCTCTTTGGAGAATAGACGAAAGCGGGGCTCTGCTTTGAAGTCAGCACCGGTGACAAGAGCGCCATTGGACTACGAGTTTGGAGCCTGATCTGTGGATTTTAGGAGGTGGTCCTGGTGAACGCCAAACCAGTCAAAATTTACCGGCCGAAAAACGAGACGCCTGAAAGAGGGAAGTACACGGAGCCCGGCGGACCAACATCGAAGGGTGGAGGTAAGCACGGTAACTGTGTGTTAGTACCTCTGACAGAGATCTTAATAAGGGCTGTGGAAGATAAAATATGGTTTTGGCTGCATTGTGAATTTGGAACCGTCTGAAGCACTGAATAATAATAATACCGCATGGAATTGTGTAACATACACAGAAGCGGAGTAAGAATTATGCCACAGTAACTTCTAAGCACGGTTTTGCTCACACGAAGGAATTCCCATTACTCCTATAGAAATAAAATCAGGAGGAGTTTGATTAATTGAAATTGGAAAGAATAAAAGGAGAGGAACACGTGAGATTTGTTCTTCTCTAAGCAGCGGAAAGCACAGTAATTTGTGTGATACAAAAAACCTTTTTTGTAATACATAATGGATAAACGTGACGCCGAGAGAACTGAACTATTGGATTCATGTTTCTTTGAACAAAGAAAGACGGAAACGGACAAAAATAAAAACAAAGATAAAAATAAGGATGATAAAATGGATACTAAAAGCAAGCTCAAGATGTGGGAGAGACTAAGTAAGAAAGAAATTAATAAATGGTGGGAACTAATCACATTAAAAAAATACATTGAAGTAAAGAGGGTCCCGAGAGGACTACGGATCTCACTAATGCCAAGCCAACAAGACGTGTCGGATGAATTGCTAAATGAATGGGGCGAATTTATACTGGAATCATCCTTGGGATTAATTAAAATTCTTGTGAAACATTTGGAAATAACATTGGTAAAAATAAAGGAGGAATTGGCAGAATTAGAAAAAGAACTAGCGTCTATGGATTTGAGCCCAGAACACACTAAATTCAAAGAGGAGTTGGAAAAATATGTAAGTAAACACGAGGAAGTGGTAAGAAATCGTAAACAAGCTAAATTTCAAAGGGATGAGGAGGATTATAATAACGGGTGCATCTTTACATATGCCAGAAAATTTGATATTTTCAAAAAACAAAGTAAAGTGTTCAATAAACAGAGTTCTTCGAGTGCTACATCACTGACATCTACGGGTACAAGTGAAGAGGGAGTGCAAAATGTGGACCCCGCTAGTAAGGATTTTTTAGGGGATATGAGACTGGTATTAGAACAAAGGACATGGGAGTTCAATCAAAATCAAAATATCAAAGGAAGAGGTCGAGGACGCAGATGGGTACCCAGGTCAGGAACCTCACAAAAAAAACAACCAGAAGGGGACAAAGGAAAAAATGGATCAGAAACTGTAGGTACGGAAACAAGATCGATGCGTCAGAAGAGGGGCAAATAAATTACGCAATGCATGATGAATTAGTGGTTGTGAATTTGTCCGACAGAGAGATCAACGAATATGAAACCTCACTATTGAAAAAAGGAATAACATTCTGCCCTACTGAATCAATGGACATAGCACAGACAAGAATTGATATATACAAGTATATCAGGAAAATAAAACTCGTAAAGATTTTTGAAGAAAATGAAAGAATGGCATCTTATGCAAAAAATAAAAATCGAAACAGAGTAGATGAATCTCGTACAGAACAAAGCCTAACCTCAGCAGACTTACCAGCACTGACTCTACTAACTAATTTAGATACGGACAATGAAGGGGAAAACATCTCAGAATCTCAAATAATACACCAAAAAGGCGCAGGCCTAAGTGGAATGAAAGCACCCTCCAAATTCTATCCACAATTACCCCAAGGTAACAAGATCGACCTATTCCAGGAGGCCATTGTGAAAGATATTTACAAAATCAAGGGACAGAAATTTAAAGAAAATCTATCCAAAGAGGAAAGAAGCGCCTTGAATCATTTAAGAGAAGACAAAACTATAACTATAAAATGCGCCGACAAAGGCGGAAACATTGTGGTCCTCAACACAATCGACTACGTAGCAGAGGCACATTCACAATTGGAAAACAAAAAATACTACAGAAAATTAGAGGCGAATCCAACGACAATATTTAAAGAGAAATTGGACCAAAAACTTCAATTGTGGAACAAACTAGATTTAATCGACACAGATGAAATGAAATTTTTGTGCACAGATCATCCCAAAATGGCGACGATCTATTTTTTGCCAAAAGTGCACAAAAACCCACTAAGACCACCAGGGAGACTCATAGTGTCATCAAAGGGGTCGCTAATGGAACCAATCGCTAATTATATTGATTTCTTCCTCATGCCGTTTGTTACCAGCTTGAGCTCTTATCTACGTGACACCACAGATCTCTTACAGCATTTAGAGGACTTACCGTGGCAATCCAACTATCTATTGGTAACAATGGACGTAGTGTCGCTGTACACTAATATTGATAACGACATGGGACTAAAGGCCTGTGCCTTCTTCTTGAAAGAACGAAACATTCATTTCCAACAACATAATCAAATGCTAATCGACATGGTGGAAATGTGCCTAACCCAAAATGTGTTCCTATTCGGAGAGGAAATCTACCAACAAGTCCATGGCTGCGCTATGGGTTTTTCATTCAGCCCAGTGTACGCATGCCTCACAATGGGGTGGTGGGAACAACAGATTGCCTGGCACACTGACAATGATATCCACGTGGAGAAAATAGCCAAATGGGTCAGATTTATAGATGACCTCCTAATAATTTGGGAAGGAACAGCCGTGGAATTTGAGAACTACTTTCGGATCCTAAATTCGTCAACTTCCAACATTCATTTTACATACCATATAAGCAAGGATAGAGCAATTTTCCTTGACACCGAAATTTACATCAAAGACAATAGAGTGGAAACGACACTCCACAGAAAAGATACGGCAACCAATTCGATCTTACATTTAGACAGCTTTCATAAAGCTTCGGTCAAAGAAAATATACCGTATGGTGAATTTTTGAGAGCAAGAAGGATATGCTCAGAAAAGAATGAATGGGAATCAAAAAGTAAAAACATGGCTCAAAGATTCAAAACCAGAGGATACCACATGGCTATTATCAACAAGGGATGGCAAAGAGCAAATCAGAAAGAAAGAAAAGATGCTCTGAGAACAAAAAAATCAACAACAAATGCAACCGATAACCCACCAAGTGAAAGAAAAGTGAGACTAATATTGGACTACACAAGAGAATCAAAACAAATTGTGAACTCCCTCAGAAAAAATTGGAAACTTTTGCAATTAGATCCAACAATGGGAAAAATAATGGGCAATCACCCTTTGGTTACATTTCGTCGAGCAAAAAACCTGAGAGACAAACTGATACAAAGTCATTTCCAGGACAGAACAAAAAAGAAGAAGGGAATCCAATGGATGAATACGAAAGGATTCATCAAATGCCAACGATGTAAGGTCTGTCAAATTGCTACTAACAAAAAAGAAGTAATGTTACCAAATAAAAAATTGTGGAAGATCAACCAATTGATAGACTGTACAACCACACACGTGGTATATGTAATCGAATGCCCGTGTGCACTAAAATATATTGGAAGCACGAAGAAACAATTCAAACTACGAATCCTTGAGCACATCAGAGCGACAGCAAACAAAGACAAAAACAATGCAGTTGCAAAACATATGGAACTGATGCACAACAGCGACTGGAAACTCCTAAAAACTTATGCACTGGAATGTGTATTGCCACACGAAAGGGGCGGAGACCAAGAAAAACAATTACGATGCAGGGAATCAAGACAAATTCTAAACTTCCGAACGATGAGCCCTTGGGGTTTAAATTTGAGTGAGGAACT
This sequence comes from Lissotriton helveticus, assembly GCF_964261635.1. NCBI lineage: Eukaryota > Metazoa > Chordata > Amphibia > Caudata > Salamandridae > Lissotriton > Lissotriton helveticus. Next base: position 146,864,341 of record NC_136060.1, on the reverse strand, counting down.
TTACGTACATTTATAATCAATTGGACTTACTACTGTTCTGAGATATGTGGACTAACAGCTGAATTTCTTTATAGGTTCTATAAATGTCTTTCTTTGGAAGGAGAGACAGAATGCAAGAGAGGTGTTGAGAAACTGTATATAAAGGAGTGGGAATAATGAGAAACATTGGGGGATAACACAGTACCCTATGAACAGTATGGAATAATAATGATATGAGAAGGGTTACTTTACAGGAATGTAGATGGATGTATGTTGGGGTGCTTAAATAACCTTAACGGGAATTAAATAACTAAAACGCAGAGTTGAGGGGGTGTTAAGGTGAGGACCATCAGCCCACTAGAGGGCCTCAATAGATGTACAAGTATGACAGAGATACTCACTAGAGAGATTTTGAATGGAGAATAGATGGTAAAATAATTGTGCCCACCAGAGGGCGAACAACCGACACCCACTTTAATGGGGAAAAAAAAGAAAAAAAAATTTTGACAAATGTTATGATACAATAAGCGTCATCCCTGAAATTTTTCTATGAAATGTACAGAAATGTATTACTTGATTGATTATGTTAACACATCCATAGAGAAATAAGAGACTGTATTGACCCCAATGTCAGAACTACAAACACTCGTTTTTTTAATGTAAAAACGACAACTCCCAAGCTACTTCCTGTTGTTGGACAGGAAGTGAGATCATACTGATGGGTCTCAGGCCGTTTTTTTGAAAAATATAAGAAAGAACAGCAACATTGTATCCTTACCGTGATCAAGCAACAGTACGTTGCGAAACGCGTTGGTACTATGCGAGGAATGCTGCCTTTTTGAACAATAAAAGGAAAATTTGGGAAATATACCCTTTGTTTGAGTGCTGACTTATGCTATCATTGATAGCTCTTTGGAGAATAGACGAAAGCGGGGCTCTGCTTTGAAGTCAGCACCGGTGACAAGAGCGCCATTGGACTACGAGTTTGGAGCCTGATCTGTGGATATGTGTATATGTATATATATATATATACACATATATACATATAAATTATATATATAAAAATAATATATATATATCATAAATACAACATATATATTATATACGTTGTAGCATTAACATGGATTTCTTCACATTATGAGGAGGGCACATATAATTTGTGTGTCATTTCAAAGTGAAAGCATTTCTGCAGCAGCTTAAATGTGCTTCTAAAGCACAATTCTAACATAGGCTGCAAGTCGAATTTTTATTTTAGCACTAATTTCTTTCACTTCTGCCATCCCTGGTATTTTTCCTTCTTTCAACCCAGTCGTCAGAAAAGCAGGTCTCCATGGTTACTGTCTCTATTTCTTCCTGTCTTCACTATGGAAACTCGTGGCGTATCAGGTTGCTAGATTATCTCATACACAGACTCTATCTTTTTCAGACTGCATTGGTTCCCTTCTTTGAGGGCTGCACAACAGTAGCCCACTCTCCTACAAGAAATGAGAATTAAATTGCTGCCTCTGGTCTAATAAATTCAATCTAATGCTCATTGCTCATTGCATCTGTCCACTATGCTCCATACTCCAGTAGATAGTTCTCTCCACTCAGAGCATAACTAAGCATCAAGATCTGCCGGGTAAAAGTCTTAGGTGAGTAAATGCACACTCTGAAAAGGCGATCAACGGATACATAACGTGAAATATAAATAAATTAAGTTTTGACCTCCCAAGTGCTATCCCCAAGGTCCTGGACCCATGGCTGGTGTCAAAGTGTACTCCTCCTAACATCCCCTGAAACGTGGGGCTTGAAAAGGTGTGGGCTTCAAAAACCTTGGAGGACCAGGCCTAACCTATCAAGCCAATCAGGCAAAGGTGCATTTCCAGGTTGCTCCAGCTCAGAGCCTATCCACTCCTTGGGACCTTGTATAAAAGGTATCCAGCCTCAAAGAGGCCTATTCGGCTACAGGCTGCTGCCTTGTCCCATTGGAAGAATCCAAACTCCAAAAAAATGATAAGTTCAAAGCTAGAAATCTTCACCGGACGAAGGTGCAAAATGTATGCTGCAGGCAAGGGACCTTCTTTGTCGTAACATTTAAATTTCTCCCACTCACAGTTTTCCTAATAAAAATAAATGGCAGATACCTTGTCCAGTGGTTATCCATCAACTTGGCACTCTCTGCTGCCTTCCTACTGTCTTATCCCACTGAGTATTTTTGACTTATGTTTCAGAGATTAAGGGGCTCCTTAGGATGGCGGACGAACCTGCGTCCGTCCGCCACCCTAGAAAAGGAGGGACCGTCCGCAGGGGCAGCGGCGGTCCCTCCAGTGCAATTAGGATGTGACCGCCAGCCTGGCGGTCACATCCTCAATATTTAACATTGCGGCGGGTGCTGCTTGAAGCAGCACCCGCCGCAAGGTTACATATGCATGCTTAGCATTTGCATGTACAAAGCGGCAGGCACCGCGCGGTGCCTGCCGCTTCGTGCACGCAAATGCAGGGGGGTACCATAGGTACCCCCCATGTGCACCCCCCACCCCCCCCAATCACCCTGGGGGCCCGCAACGGGCCCCGAAAGAAATCACCGTATGCCTTTCCACGGCAGAGAATCCACCGCGGAGAGGCATCTGTTTTCCGCCATCCTAATATGGCTGGCGGTGTCTGAGAGACACCGCAAGCCATGTTAGAGGTTTTCCGCCGCGGTCGGAAGGCGACCGCGGCAGAAAAGCTGTGGACCGATTTTGAGACCCACCGCCATCCTAATTTGGCGGTGGGTCTTTTGTGCCTCCCCAGCGGTTTTCCCGCATCCTCCGAGCCGGCGGTGGCTTCCGCCGGCCCGGAGGATGCGGGAAAACCGCGATCATAATGTGCCCCTAAGTCCGAAGGTAAATATCTCACTAGGGTGATGATGGTTTCTGTATCCAACCATTGCAGTTAGCCTTAACTTGAGCCTAGGTACTGGTCAAGCACAACAAAATTAATGTGGTTCCTGCTTAACGTTCTTTGGTGCTATTGTGAATGTTAAACTTTAAGAAGGCACAACTCTAGTTTCCCTTATTGATATTTTGTCATTTTGGTGTCTTTTTATCTATTACAATATTCTCTACTTTGTAAATTGGTTGCGATTTTTACTTTGTTATATTTTGCCTTTATTACTGGTTTGGTACTGCATAAATACTTTAAACATTGCCTCCAAATTATGGATGTCTGCTCGGTGGCATAAAAACCAGGGGACTGAGCACAGGTTAATTTAGTGACTTTATGAGTTCACCCTGACAAGAGTTATTACCTGAGGTGGGTACTCACCCGCTTCAATTAATAACCCAATTTCTTACAGTATAGTTACATGATTGGATGTTGACAGGCTGGCCTATGCACCAAATTGGCAGAGCTGCCATAGGAAATCATGGGCACTTCTGCCATGCCCCCAAGGAAAGTGAGGAAGATGTACCTTCAATACAACCAAGGAGACATTGTCTATGAAACTATAATGAAGCAAATACAACATTAGCAAGGGGAATTTTAGAAGCACCCTCAATGCCAATAAATGTCTGAATAGGCTCCTTCCATGAACCAGAACGAAAAATAAATACTTTTTATATGATAGAACAGGGGTTTCTAAGACACCATCCATGCAACTAGAAAGATGAAGAGGGGCTCCTTCGATGATACAGAGGTGGTGGTGAAACACCTTCTATGAAAGGACGGGCCCAACCTGTGATACAAAAAGAGATGGGCAGACACCTTCCATGCAATCTGAAGGAAAGAGAGCATCTCCTTCTATAGTGCAATTGGGAGTGGGTGACATCTTCTATGCAACCAGAGGAAGGAAGAGACATGCTTTTATGATATATCAGCTAACGGGGAGACACCTTTCAGGTAAGTGAGAGAGATATCATTAATACAATACATTTACTTTTCCCATGAGAGTGAGAAAGGCATGGGCATGATACCAGAGAGTTGATTAGACTACTGCCATGTAATTTAAGAAACAAGGGGAGATTTCTTCCTTAAGACCATAAGAGTAAGGAAAACATCTTTCAGGGTCCTACCTACCTGGTATTACTGATGTTTTAAACAGGCTTTCTTTGGAAAGATGACCATGAACCCAAAGAGATCTAGGAACAGTCAAAAGCCATTTTCCTAGCAACCAAAAAGAACAAGGAAGAACATCCTATGCGGCCAGGATGAATGAGCAAGAAATCATCCAAGCTACCAAGGAGACTGAAGGAGAATATCACATTCAGCAAGTGTAAGGGAGCAAGATAGCATTCATCCAACCACAGAGGCTGAATGAGGCACCATCCATGCAACCATGGACACTGAGGGAAATACCATCTATGAAATTAAAGAGACAATAGAGGTACCATTCAGGTAGGCAGAGAAGCTAGGAGAAAGCATTCATGCAACTAGGGAGATGTAGGGCAATGTTATCTCTGCAGGAGACTGAGGGAGGCAAAATCTAGGCAACCAGGGAGACTAAGAGGCATCTTATACTCAACCAGAAATGCTGAGGTTGAAGTCTTTCTTTTATCAAAGTGAAACTTAATGGATTGTGGGAGTCCTTGCGACCAATAAGATCAAAACAGTCACCAGCCATTTGAGTTACTGGGACTCCTTCAAACTGACAAAAGGGACAGGCCAGTACTAGCAGGGAGGAATCAAAAAATGTTGGATGATTTTGAGTGTAAGGGCTGATTCCATCTGATAACTGAAGACTGTAAATAACACAGAACTACAAGATTATGTACATCACCTGTAGTGTTATAGGGAATGTATGTTGGTGTGTGTGTGTGTGTGTGTGTGTGTGTGTGTATATATATATATATATATATATCCAATTACCGCTCCGGCGCCTGTAGCCACCACACGGAGAAAGACACGGACTCCAAAATCAGCATTCACTGCTGGCTGCAGTGACTTTATTTAATTATAAATAGTGCGAGATGTCGGGCAGGATGATGCGTTTCGGCTAACGTGTAGCCTTGCTCACATGATATATATATATATGAGACCACAGGAACTTCACCGCCGTCGCACCAACCAGTCCCGGGTGCTTTTATATATGTATGAATAGATTTCCCAACTTGAGAATATCCTTGTCTCTGGAACTCTTAGGAAGGAAACGGACTCCAGTTTCTTTGTGCTTCAATAATTTATTTTGTGCAAAATATCATCTTTACGCATTTCGGGCTCTACACCCCTTGATCACATGGCATGACTCTACTTTATCCTCCCTTTTTTAAGTGACAATGCAAACAAACAACCAAGAAGCCAGACTAACATATTGTCTTCTGGTTCTAGCAGCATACTATTAGATACTTTCCACAATATTTAGGATGTACCATCTTGCATAAACATACAATTGGAAATACAATTGAAGATGTGGAAATTGCCACTGCCTCCCCCGCATTTTAAACTGTAACTGATTGAATTAATTGAAAGTAACATACATAAGTGCAGCCCCAATGGGACATATATAGAGCTGCTGATCTATTGCCATACCAGCAGGTCGTTTGATTGGCTACTTACAGAACGTGCTTACTAAGTGCTATTTAAAGTGCATAAGTGCCATGACTGTTTGACATTCAAACACTGCAAAATGTGCAAAACAATAATTTTAATAAAAAAGATTTTTGGGGGGATTTAAAAGGTTTTTTTAAGGAAATGTGTTACAGGGGGTTTGTGCGGAGTTAAAATGAATGTAGCCACATTGCATGTTTGATTTATTTATCATACCTAAACCACTTTCATTAGCATTGTGACTATACATTTGAATGTTCAAGATGATGTGAGTGCAAACTATGGCTATTCTAGCTTGATTCTCATAGTTTTATAGCCCTGTGTACAGGTCTTCTGTTGTGTTAAGACCATATGGACTTTTACTATCAAACTCCAAAATATATTGGGTCTCATTGGCCTCCCTGTTACCGCCATGTCTTAGAGGGGGTATGGAATCCACAACAAAATATTTGAGATCTTGTACTTGATTGTTGTGCACCTCCTTAAAGTGGTGGGCCACTGGATACCTTAACTCTGAATTGGAAATAGCTCTTACGTGTTGGAGGATTCTCTTGGGGACTTGCAGCTTGGTGCTGCCTATGTACCGTAGTCCACAAGAGCACTCCAACACGTAAACAGCATATTCGGTCTTGCTAGTTAGAAACTTGAAAATCATGGTGGGAGCTGTTCTGAAAGGAGTAACATAAGAGCTTGTGTTACTACCTAGTTTACATGCTTTGCATGTGGAGCATTTCTTGAACCCTTTTTGATTAGATAACCAATTTTTGTTAAGGGAGGTTTCAGGGCTGGTAGGTAGTCACTGGTGGATATGGCCCTTCTGTACGTAATGATTGGGGACTTGGGCAACAATTCCCTGATTGTGGAATCATTGCTTACGATATGACCAAGAGGCATCATAAACTCAACCAGAAATGCTGAGGTTGAAGTCTTTCTTTTATCACAGTGAAACTAAATGGATTGTGAGAGTCCTTGCGACCAATGAGATCAAAACAGTCACCATTAATTTTAGTTACTGGGACTAGCAAGGAGGAATCAAAACATTGTGGGTGATTTTGAGTGTAAGGGCTTATTCCATCTGATAACTGAAGACTTTTCCAGTAATTTCACATTGGGATTGTAGACACAACTACTGAATGGAATAATGCCAAGTTTGGAAGAAAGATCGTTTTTGTAATTTGGCGTAAATCCATTCAGTAGGTTTGAGTTAACAAAGAAAAAAAAATGTATATCTAAGGACACGGATGCTCCGGGGATCCCACAGATCTCATGATGAGATCTGATTGGCTGCCACCACTTCAACCAGCTATCTTGGAACTCAGGACTTGGGATTTGTTTATTAGTGTATATATAACTATATCTACATAGCTATATATATACATATACATATATATATATATATACATATACATATATATATATACATATATATATATATATATGTACATACACACACACATATGTCATTTGAGATGTCATCAGTGATGTCATTGACCATGTCATGAGTGATGTAATATGTGACATCATCTGCATTGCATTGCTGGGTTTCGAGTTATAGTTGGCTGAACTAACTATAACAGGCAAGTTTCTCTGGTTATGTACGAGTGAAAAGCCCTACTAACTATAACGTCCCTGAAACCAGTGGTTTTTTTCAGTGAATTTCCAAGTTTTTTTTAAATGTGAATTTCTAACTATATCTTCCCTGAAACCTATGGTTTTTTCACTGAATTGCAAAGGTTTTTAAAATGCGAATTTCTAACTATAACGTCCCTGAAACCTATGGTTTTTTCGGTGAATTTCAAAGTTTTTTTAAATGCTAAAATCTAACTATGCCCACAGAGGTAGGACATGTGCAGAAAGAGGAAGAAAGGTGCAGAAAGAAGCAAGAGATATGCACAAAGAACCAACAGAGCAGCAGAAAGAGGCCTTGTTGCTAAGTCATCTGGTGCCTCCAACTTTTTGCAGACGGGTACTGGTGGTAACTGACTAACCAGGCCTAGAGCCAGTGCTATGCTAAAAGACACTTAGAATACAGTGAAAACACCTACATACACTAGGGAACACTATGCATTGGGGTACCCCTGTGATTAGCATGACCTCCTCTGTAAGACCCTAGTACATAATAGGGCAGGACGATTAAAACTACCTCTAAGTCAGAGGTGCAGAAAGATGCTTCTTTAAGTAGTGGTCACATATGCAGACTGGTGCAGAAAGGGTGCTGGAACGCCAACCATTAATCAAGGATCCCGCTGCATAGGACTTACAGGAGGTACCAGGAGGGCTTCTTGGTCCCCAAAGTCCCTCAGAAGTCAATTGAACTTCATCCCCCATCCCATAGTCTGCTATGAAGCGCGTTTGCAGAGTGGTGGAGAAAGGGGGGCATGGTCTCCGAAAACATCTTAGCAATCCCACTACACGGGACTTACTGGAGGTACAAGAGAGGTAGTTGGCCCCCAAGGACATCCTTGGGGGTCAACTATCCCTCCTATTACCTTCTGTAAGTCCCACACAGCAGGATTGCTAGGTTCTCATAGCAGGCCTCGCCCCCTTTGCCCACCACTCTGCAAACGCACTCCCTGGCATGCTCATGGATGGGGATTGAGGGGAAACATCCTTTACATCGCCGTGATTACACTGCAATGCATTTAGAACGCAGCCATTACAACGCCAGTGTTACATCGACTTGCACTGGATGACTTGCACTGGATGGCGCTATAATGTAAGGAATAGTAAAATTTACTATTCCAACACCTTCCCTACTGTAGGTAGACTGGTGGAATAGTAAATCTTACAACTCCTAAGTCCAGCACCCTCCAGCGCAAGTCGTTGTAAATACGATATATATATATAGATATATATATAGATATATATTTATATATACATATATAAACATAATTATATATATATATATATGATGTAATGCATATTGATAACATGAATAACTACAAGTACCATCATGCCCCTGCTAACCAAAGGGGTGTGCAATGAAATAAATGTGGAAAGCGGAAAGGGACTAATCACAATCACTACCGTGACCAGGAACTACGGTTCGAAACGCGTAGGAGGTGTTGTGTCACGTTTTGAATAAATAACTGCGTTAACCCAAGAAGTGTGCCGCGATTCATTTTCTTGTATTGGATATATATATATATATATATATATATATATATATACACCATTACCAATGTAGCTTGCCTTCGAGCCAAGGTAAACAACAACACTGGAGCCGTGGCCTCTATTTTCAGTGCGGATTTATTTAGACACCATGTCCGACGCGTTTCGGAGTATAACACACTCCTTCTTCACGGGCAAGAGACTGTGTTTCAATGACAACTAATAAAGTGCAAATCAAGTCATTTCATCTCAATAAAGTTATAGCAACTGAAGAAAACATTCATATAAATGCATTATATACAGTTCTTTTGCAAATGCACAGGAAAAGGTCTTGCAGTGTAAGCACACATGATATATAAACAACGGACGTGATGTGCACATAGCCGCATACACCCTGACTTTCCGTATTGGATATGTATGTTTCATCAAGGCTAAATAGGAATAACAATTGTAGTGGCAAGGCGCGAACCGTTCCAATACACGGCAAAGTTAACGCGCCAGTAGCTGCACTAACGCATTGAGCTACCATATCCCTATTCACAGCCTAGTGGCAAAAAGGAAAGTATATAACAGAGGCTCCAGTGCCCCAATGCCTTGGTAAACAGATTGTTCAATCAAACCCAAGTGGGTAAAGTATAACGGCAACCACGTCACCAAAATAAATACATAATATAACCATTCTAATGGTTCATATGACGATCAGCAACCAGAGTATAGCCCAAGTGGGCCACCATGCACAACTGGTCCGAAAGTGTAAAGTCATCCATTTCTGGTTTGGACAAAAAAGGCTTCTATATACATCTTCCCTGTACACATATCTGTAAAAAATCAGAGATGAAAACAATGTGATTACAACCCAAAATGAGTGCCAACTAAGAGAATAAAAAGGAAACACAAAATCTAAAAAACAGCAATACGGGTAATAAGTACAGATTTCAGTCAGTTACATATCTACACAAATTCACAAGTGTACAGACATTTCCTCATCCATGTTGAGCCCATTGGGGGACATCGTATTAAATCTAATGATGAGTCAAGATTCTAATCTTCTTAATTCTACTATTCTGTTGCCACTTCTGACATTGGGTGAAATACAATCAATTACCGCAAACTTAACTAAATTTGGGTTACTTTTGTGAAACTCTTGGAAATGTCTGGCAACAGGGTAGGTTTTATCATTTTTGTTGATGGCCCGCAGGTGTTCCAGGACTCTTTTTTTACCTTTATGAATAGTACACCCTATGTAGTATTTACTACACGGAGGAGATTTTCTTATTTAGCCTTGATGAAACATACATATGCAATACGGCAAGTCAGAGTGTATGCGGCTATATGCACATCACGTCGGTTGTTTATACATCATGTGTGCTTTCACTGCAAGACCTTTTCCTGTACATTTGCAAAAGAACTGTATATAATCCATTGATATGAATGTTTTCTTCAGTTGCTATAACTTTATTGAGATGAAATGACTTACAAATTTCAGATGTTGAAGTATGTCTTTTCTGTCTGAATCACGTGTTTTGCACTTTATTAGTTGTCATTGAAACACAGTCTCTTGCCCATGAAGAAGGAGTGTGTTGTACTCCGAAACGCGTCGGACATTGTGTCTAAATAAATCCGCACTGTAAATAGAGGCCATGTCTCCAGTGTTGTTGTTTACCTTGGATCGAAGGCAAGCTACATTGCTAACGGTTTGTTCGTGTTTCAGGGGGTTGCTACCCCTGCCGTGTGCCCGCCGAACAAGAGGCTTAGGTCAAAGCCAACATTGGTGTACAATATATATACTCACCGGTCAGTTCGTCCTGATACTGCTGTGAACCACGTCGCGCTGAGGAAGGCTCAAACGGAGCCGAAATGCATTCGCCTGGACTTTGGTTCTTTGTGTATTAAAGGATACCTCCACAGACTCCCCTGTGTGGCCTCACCTTCTTGCAGCTGCAGAGGTTTGTTGGTCATTAATTAGCGCGCACGCCAGTATCGCGCTTAAAGAGGCCCCTGCACCGGAAAGAGGCTCCTGGCTGCTGGCATCTGCTTAGGTGGAGTTTGTGATGTGCCCAAGTTATTGGGATTCTAGGAGCCCACCACTGGGAGCGGCACGAGAAAAGGGTAGTGTTGGGAGTAACTTTGCTTCACCTCGGGCACCGGATCATTGATCCCGCCCCTGCCTCATGGACTGTCGTTTCCGCGTGGTTGATGCAGTATAGGGGAGCGGAGGTGGTCCCTTCAAAACACTTCAAAAAGTGCAAGTAATCTGTGAACATTTGTGTCCATCTGATGCGGTGCTGGACCAGCGCACTGCATCCTGGTAGTGGCAGTCCAGATGCACTGTGCGTCCTACCACATGTTTCCTGCGGCCAATGACATTCTAGCTGTTGGGGGCGGACTACTTATTCACTTGGCAGGTCGGGACCCGGATACTCACCGGTCAGTTCGTCCTGATACTGCTGTGAACCACGTCGCGCTGAGGAAGGCTCAAACGGAGCCGAAATGCATTCGCCTGGACTTTGGTTCTTTGTGTATTAAAGGATACCTCCACAGACTCCCGTGTGGCCTCACCTTCTTGCAGCTGCAGAGGTTTGTTGTTCATATATATATATTACCTACTGGCGGTCGCCAGTAGGTATATATAGTTAGGATTTTTTCTCTATGGGTTTTTTGAAAATTCTATGTCTAATAACTTTGGCGTTTGTGGACGGAATCGGCTGAAATTTTCAGGAAAATGGCACATTTTGTTTCTGAGCAGCCCTTGAAAATTTGGGGGGGGTTCGTCCAGTGGGGGCGATAAAAAAGGGGGGTCCCAAAACGTGTTTTTAACATTGAGTTTTCCATAGGGCGGTTGGCCTCACTTTTAGCCCGAACGGCTGAATGGATTTGCACGAAACTTGGCAAAATTGTAGGGACTGGTAGCCCGATGTGCCTTTTGTAGGTCTCAATATATGTGCTCCAGTGGATTTTGAGAAATTAACGTTTAAAAAAAGATATATATCTGTAACAGCGGACCGGTTAGCGCTCTGGTTCGCGGACTTTTCGCGCAACGGAGCTTTGTGAAGCGAAGCTGATTGGTTCTCCGGCGTCTGTCAACATTCCAAACAGTCCGTAGCGGCCGCCATCTTGTCTCTCGGTAGGATCGAGAGACAAGAGGAGGTCAAAACAAAGGGGGAAATAACTATAAGGGGGCATAGTAGATCCTCGCTGACCCCCTAGGTTTGATGTGGAGGTTTTAAAAGGGCCCCGCGGGGCAAAAAAAAATAATAAAAATAATAATTGAACGGCTGAATGGATTTGCACGAAACTTGGCAAAATATTAGGGACTGGTAGCCCGATGTGCCTTTGCTAGGTCTCAATATATGTGCTCCAGTGGATTTTGAGAAATTAACGTTCAAAAAAAGATATATATCTGTAACAGCGCTCCGCTTCGCGTAACAGAGGTTTGCGAAGCTGATTGGTCATTCTGTCACTGGGCTATAGTTGGGCTACATCTGGCTGATATTTGGGCTACATTTGTTTTTTTGTGTGTCTGGCGGCCATCTTTGGGCTACATTGGGCTACATTGGGCTTCATTGGGCTACATTCGGCTAATTAGCAAATAGCTCCTCGCAAACTAGGAATGGTAAAGAATCGCTATTTATTCCTTAAAGTTCGCTATTTAGGAAATGCAAATAACTTTTATGATACATATGGCGGTTCATCTCTAACAAGATAAGAAGCATAGGGATAGATTTATGATGACTGGCGCATCACCAGGGATGTGTTAGTCATTCTGTGCCGCTGTTCCGTCACCTATGGTGTGCTGCATTTACAATGCGGCGCATCATGGGGCAAAAACAGCACAGATGCGTGATGTATCTGTGCCGTAAAGGTGGCGCATTGCTGGAGTTGTATCGCAAGTGTGATGAAGCTCCAGCAAGGGTCGGGGGTGCCCCTGTCGCAGGGTTTCTGTTCTCACACAGAACTGTGGACAGAGGATTGGAACCTCGGCGAATTAGGGTGTCCCAAAACTCACGTTAGTAATCAAAAACTATTTAGCAAGCTAGGTACAGTGTCACATTGGATATAACAAACTCTCAATGTTTAGACAATCCAGAATATGAACTTATAGTACCTCAGGATACGTGGAACTCATGAACAGTCGGTCGTTATAGATTTCTTAGAAACCAGAACATGGAGTTAAGAAGAACACATGTGTATTTGAAATGTTTATTTACTAATGCCGTCTTCTCAGGCGTAGTACCTTAGATAATAAAAGTACACATATTATCAGTAGCAAAATTACCAGCATAGTTACTAGTACATAAAAAGTGAATGGTGATAGTATGTTAACATGCTGTAAATGAATAAGAGTTAGCAACACTTATAAGCAGCCGCGGGCCGTGGAGGGAGTTACGGTGAGGCAGGGAGGCGGGGAGGGGGAGAAGCAGGGTGGAGAATACAAGTACACATATTATCAGTAGCAAAATTACCAGCATAGTTACTAGTACATAAAAAGCGAATGGTGACAGTATGTTAACATGCTGTAAATGAATAAGAGTTAGCAACACTTATAAGCAGCCGCGGGCCGTGGAGGGAGTTACGGTGGGGCAGGGAGGCGGGGAGGGGGAGGGGCAAGGTAGAGAGGGCTCCACCCTGCTTCTCCCCCTCCCCGCCTCCCTGCCCCATCGTAACTCCCTCCACGGCCCGCGGCTGCTTATATCTCACCCTCCCTAATACACATATTATATTATTTGCTAAGAAGGTCTCTTTGTGTTGGTTTAGGGCGTGTCCATACTTTAGTGTCTTAGATTTGAAGGAATCACATCAGCATACACCAGCTCTCTCTTCATGTGAACCGCATCAACTGTTGTGTATGTGTGTTCGGCAAAGCAATATAAAACCCGCCTCATGCCCAGAATTGGCAGAAGTTGCACTTATGTTATGAGTATGAAGTCGTGGAGATCAGACCTCATAACAATTCTGTATCGTGTTGTTCTTGAAACTTTAGCACTCGCTGTACAGATATAGTTTAACAAGTAAAGCAGATAGTAGACCAATAACATATTATTCTCATGTAAACCACGATGAACTACTAGGTGGAAAGCTAAAGCAACAACTAAGTGTCGTGTGCAGAAGTTGCAAAAAAGGAAAAATGGCGTTTAAACCGGTAATGAGCCCATGCTAACTTAACACGGTGTAAAGATATCCAGGACCTAGATGACACCTCCTCATGATCCGGAAACGAACTGAATAAGATAATAGAAGTGCCATCTCATGAGAGCAGATTGCAAGTTTATATGTGGACGGTCCGCAAGGTAAAGCATTAAAAACTAGGAAAATTCAATGCTAAAGAAAAATAAAACAGCCAAGTACTTTATCGAGTCTTAAGCCAATAGGCAAGGTAAATAATAAAAACTTGACAAATAAGTCAATGAATTGTCAATGAAATGCTAGTACTCAGCATATCAAACATGAAAAAGGTCTATGACATAACTGTGTATGCAAAATAAGCTGCAACAGCCTCCAATAGGAAGTCACCGTCTTCATCCGAAAACAGTTCAGCCATCCAATTTAAAAGCGGAAAAGAACATACGTGCTCTCCCAGCACCGGATCCTCTATCACCATCAGAGGACAGCTCGGTGGGTTTTCAAGAAAGCTGTGTTCCAAGAAAGACTGTGCTGCCGCCAGTAAATTCCAGGGACCAAGTAGTCCATGCATCAATGCCACAGCCATAATCCTTTCGCCAGGACAAATCAACTCGTGAGTAATGATAGGAGTCATCAGCTGATTAAAGTCGACGTCAGGAGAAACCGGTCCGCAGAGACACAAATCAATGGCCCAATCGAAATCACAGGTCAGGCAGTGAAATACAGGCTGGACACAGGTGAAGTAGGAGAACCGAAAAGATAATCCATATGCCGTGCTTAATATCGCCAACGGCATTGTGCCATAATATTCTAGCATGCGATTGCGGAACAGTGTCAGCAGCTGCAGGGTCGGAGGTTGCATAGGAGGGACATCCATATTTAAAAATGTAAAAAAGCACAAGAGCGTCCGCTGGTAATGCAAGTAAAAATGCAATCCACGAACCAGAGTGGAGAAAATGGAATGAAAGGGAGCAGGGATGACTCCAAAGATTTTCTCAAATGAAGTCACGAGACCACTGGTAACAACTTTAAAAAAGTGTGCCAGGGATTTTGTGGAGGATGCGTTAAAGATAGTCGGAAACATGTTGCTGAAATTGAAAGGCAAACCTGTGTACGGGTGTTCGCTATGTGAAGTACGAAAGTTTCACGGGCCGAACTCAAGGCCACCTCTCTCTGAGACAAAAGAGCTCTTATTCTTGTCATGCCGTTGAAACGTGTCCCAGGTTGGTATTTGTGGCCAGATTGAAAACTCCCTATGTTCATGTGTGGGAGGAAATAGAACATTTCTGCAGCAAATAACCCGTTCACTTACTGTTACGATAAAAGGAATACTTTTTAATTAACTCAGAACAATCTTTATTATTGAGCATCAAATAACTACCATTTTCCAACAACTTGAACGTGGGGATGATAGCAGGAACTGGCGTGCCTTGCAACACGCAAGCCATATTTGGTCGGTGTTTGTTGCATGAATCGTGTAACTGTATGTGCCTACACATTAGTGAATGATCTGGCGTCTCAGTGCATTCCTCTCCATTCAGATAAACTTCTTGATCATCTTTGAAACATCTGTATGTGTATGGAAGCGACCAGACCTCATGAACAAAAGCACTACCTAAAGGTTCATAAAGACCTATTGGTATATATTTCATACAATTTGAAAACTTATATAAAGCAAAAGGCAGCGTTATTAAACCGTGGATAAGGCATGTTGCCAAAAAACCCGCAATCCTCTGCTGATGATGTCACTGAGCATGTCATGAATGATGTAATATGTGACATCATCAGTAGTGGATTATGGGTAATAGTATCTCTAGTTTACTCCCCTATAGCTGTCTTTCTTTTAACATAAGTGTGTGTTTCCTTCCCTTATACTTACTGTTTTTGGTTCGCTTCCAGTTCGCGTACCAGCGAGCGAACTAGGAAGCGAACTAAGAGAAATAGAGGTTGGCACAGTTCCAAATATTGTACCAATTTTTTAATAACGGGGAGGTAGTTCTGAAAAGAACTTTTTTTTTTATTTTTCTGAACATTTTTTTACTGTTTTTGAATTTTTCGGAACAGTTTTATATTTTTTTGGGTTTTTCTTGGAGGGGGCAATGAAAACGATTCATTGTAAAGGGCTCAACAGGAGCAACAAAACAAAAAAAAGAAGTATTTATTATTTTGGGCGTTTCGGACAAACTTGCATATGATAGTCAATAGCTCTGTTGATCAGAGTGATGCTTCTTTCTCCGTAGGAAATGAATCCATCGCAAAATACGCAGGTGTGTTTTACTTCACCAAATCTCATTTGTATATTTGGCACCATCTCCCTGCCCTCTGGTCCCGTTACTTCCGGTACAACAGATCTTCTGGCCATAATAGGGAGATTATCTAGGTCGTTCCGAAACTGTGCAGCACTGTAGTTGTTAGGATGCCACCTAGTCATATGGCGATGCATTGTGTAGTTTCCGAAACTGTATTTTTTGTCGGTCCCTCTGGACAGTCTATCTTGACATATAAGGCAAGTTACGTATCTTGCATTTACTTTTTTCTGACCTTTGGGAATTTTAAAAAATTGCCAAATGAAGTTTTCTTTCCGGTGAGACGTCTTGGGCTGCTCAGGCAAAAACTGCCTCTCTTCGTGCTCGTCCTCCTGTTCCTCTTCTTCTTCTTCTTGTTGAATTACAACTTGAGCAGGTGGTCCACTCTTCCTTGGATGTGGTGGAGGTGGTGGGGAAGCACCAGCTGAAGCTACTAAAGAAGCCATTGCTCAGTGATCACAAAGGGTCTTTCTCTCACAATGATGAAAGTCAGAGTGAGGAAAGAAGGAGGGATTTTCATCATTTGGGAAAAACAAGAGTTCTCAACCAATCAAAAGTGTTCATTTTAGATTATATGACCTAGTCTTACATCATTAGGAAACCAAAAGTGAAATGAACCAATGAAAAGTGTTATTACCAAGTCACATGACTTGCTGTGTTTACGTTAAGCGCTTTGCAGGGCCTCCCGGTTTGCTTCCAGAAACCTGCGCTTTGGCACTCGCTTCGCGTACCAGTTTGCTAACGTAGCACGTCATATGACGTATCAAGCGACAACGTGGAACGTCATGCGGACGGGAGGCGTCACGATGTTGTTTTCTAACGCGGCACTTGCGGTAAAGAAACGTTTACCGGCTCGCGGTCTATTTCGCGGCATCAAGGTCAGCTAACGGGAAGCTTCCCGATTCGCGAAGCGGGAACGAAGAAAAAAAAATATTTAAAAAAAAAATTATTCATAAACATATAAAATATATTTTTGGATTTAAAGAAGAATACATTTTACAGCTACAGATATTAGCTGTTAAAAAACCAATGAAATTCACAGAAAAAACCATAGGTTATAGACCATATATAGTTAGGAATTAGCATTTACAAAACCTTGAAAATTCACTGAAAAAACCATAGGTTATAGACCATATATAGTTAGGAAATAGCATTTAGAAAACCTTATTTTACTCACACAAAACCATTGAAATTCCATATATAGTTAGTTGCACTAACTATATATCGCGCACCTGCAATCCACTGCTGATGATGTCACATATTACATCATTCATGACATGGTCAGTGACATCACTGATGACATCACTGATGACATCTCAAATGACATCACTGATGACATCACTGATGACAACATCCAGTGACTGTATGCTTCTGTAAAGTTAAAATATGTCTTACATATTGAAGAATGAGTGGATGTATAAGTGTCTGGATGAAGGATTTAGTAGGTGCATGACTGACTGTATAAGTGAGTGATTAAATGTGTCTCACTGAGTGCATGGGTTAGTGACTAAACTGTTTTAAATTGTGCATCATTGTGTCTGTTGTTTTGTAATCTGATGCATGTGTTGATCATTAGCTATATGACTAACTATATGGGTTATTGATTAGTTGCCCAAGTATTTGTATGGGAGACTGAGTGTGTGTGTGGGTGTCTGGGAGGTGTATGACTCTGTGCATAGATGTGTGAGCAGTTGATTCACTAGATGTATGGGTTCAAAAGTGCATGTGGAAACATCTGTATGGGCGGTTGACTGTGTGCATGAGTGTATTGGTGAGTGAATGGATATCTCAGTGCTACATGTCAAAGTAAGTACATATGTAAAACACAGTACATGTGATAGTTGACATATATAAATAACTGTGCATAAGAGCCAGTGAATGTGTGAGTGGCTGTATGGATTATTGTGAACTTGTATCAGGGATTGTATAACAGAGTAAATATGTGTTATTATATGTTCCAATAAGTAAGGTGTGTATAACTATATAGTTGAGGAAATCGAGGTGTGATTGATTCTTTGCAAGACTGACTAGGTGTGTGAGTAACTCCATGGATGAGTGACAGTCTGTGAGTGTCTGTTTACACTGAGTGTATCTAAGGTTATATTAGAGTCTGAAGAGGTTCATTGTATCATCACATGAATGATGTCATCAGTGATGTGATCAGTAATGTCAAATGAGATGTCATCAGTGATGTCATCAGTGATGTCATTTGAGATGTCATCAGTGATGTCATCAGTGATGTCACTGACCATGTCATGAATGATGTAACATGTGACATCATCAGCAGTGGATTGCAGGTGCGCGATATATAGTTAGTGCAACTAACTATATATGGAATTTCAATGGTTTTGTGTGAGTAAAATAAGGTTTTCTAAATGCTATTTCCTAACTATATATGGTCTATAACCTATGGTTTTTTCAGTGAATATATATATATATATATATAGATAGATAGATAGATAGATAGATAGATAGATAGATAGATAGATAGATAGATAGATAGATAGATAGATGACAGATAGATATAGATCTATATACACATTCAATCAACGGAACAAAGCTCCTACGGCCACCAGTCCGGAGACCAGAACAAGGTATTGTTTCCCATCAGCAGAACCTCAGTTTTATAGGAGTTCAACTTCAGACAGTTGCACGCATCCAGTTATTAACTTGTTGCATGCAATTGCTGAAGGCGGACGCTGACTCTTTGTGGTTGGTACAAAAGGGGGTGGTGATGGACGGAGCATCTGAACCAATCAAACACTCACACCCAGTCAAAAGATCTGGGTTTGATCCATCACCGTTCTTTAGCCCACTCTGCCACCCCAGTTCAGACATAGCTATATGCAAATCAGTCTGACCCTGTGCCTCATGGGAACAGTCCAGCCCGAACTGCAAAGCCATGCCTTCCCTGGACCGGAAACAAGCTTCCGAGGACCGGTTGCTGGCATTCCAGCCGTCTTCAGCCCGGCTTGCTTGAATCCAGTGGCAAAGTGAGCAAGGGACTCACGTCTGAGCATACCCTGCCACACTTATGGCGGCCAAAGCGGTACAAAAGGGGGTGGTGATGGACGGAGCATCTGAACCAATCAAACACTCACACCCAGTCAAAAGATCTGGGTTTGATCCATCACCGTTCTTTAGCCCACTCTGCCACCCCAGTTCAGACATGGCTATATGCAAATCAGTCTGACCCTGTGCCTCATGGGAACAGTCCAGCCCGAACTGCCAAGCCATGCCTTCCCTGGACCGGAAACAAGCTTCCGAGGACCTGTTTCTGGCATTCCAGCCGTCTTCAGCCCGGCTTGCTTGAATCCAGTGGCAAAGTGAGCAAGGGACTCCCGTCTGAGCATACCCTGCCACACTTATGGCGGCCAAAGCGGTACAAAAGAGGGTGGTGATGGACGGAGCATCTGAACCAATCAAACACTCACACCCAGTCAAAAGATCTGGGTTTGATCCATCACCGTTCTTTAGCCCACTAAGCCACCCCAGTTCAGTCATGGCTATATGCAAATCAGTCTGACCCTGTGCCTCATGGGAACAGTCCAGCCCGAACTGCCAAGCCATGCCTTCCCTGGACCGGAAACAAGCTTCCGAGGACCGGTTTCTGGCATTCCAGCCCTCTTCAGCCCGGCTTGCTTGAATCCAGTGGCAAAGTGAGCAAGGGACTCACGTCTGAGCATACCCTGCCACACTTATGGCGGCCAAAGCGGTACAAGAGGGGGTGGTGATGGACGGAGCATCTGAACCAATCAAACACTCACACCCAGTAAAAAGATCTGGGTTTGATCCATCACTGTTCTTTAGCCCACTCTGCCACCCCAGTTCAGACATGGCTATATGCAAATCAGTCTGACCCTGTGCCTCATGGGAACAGTCCAGCCTGAACTGCCAAGCCATGCCTTCCCTGGACCGGAAACAAGCTTCCGAGGACCGGTTTCTGGCATTCCAGCCGTCTTCAGCCCGGCTTGCTTGAATCCAGTGGCAAAGTGAGCAAGGGACTCACGTCTGAGCATACCCTGCCACACTCTTTGTGGTTGCCAGCAACTGAGATGACAATTTGAGTGTCGTCAGCATAACTGGCAACGGGAAAACCCAAATTTCTGATCAATATGGCTAGCAGAGTGACGTAAAGATTAGACGGGGTTGGACTCAAAGATGATCCCTGCGGAACCTCACAAGGGAGAAAGAAAGAACCTGAGCAGTAGCCATCCATAGACACTGATTGCATTCTTTCTGTGAGAAAGAAAGCTAATAATAATAGGGCTAAGCCATCAATGCCCAGAGATTCCTCTTTCCTGTGCGTAAATTGTCCACCTGTGTTTGCGGTAGGTGAGCAGACGCAAACTAATGGGAAGCCAGGTCAGCATTAAAGAATGATGGGAGGTACACGCGACCAGCACCATTGAAACAGTCTTGATGGTCACATTGGCGATGTCGTTTCCACAAGCATTCCAAGGTGTTAATGGCAAGATGTATGATTATCTGGCTTGGGCAGACTCATGAAAGGTACTGAAAGAGTTCCAGTCTCTGAAAATAATTCTGATGAGGTCCATGATAAAAGCTCTGAAACATGTAAAGTTGTAGGAAGAGCTTTATTGATGCAACCATCAACCAGGAAAGACAGCAACTGACTCTTCAGGAGAAAACACAACATTCTGACAATGATGTCAAGAAGGCAGAGCTAGTAAAGTTCCATTAAAGGGACAGTAACTAAAGTACAGTAACCACAACACATCCCCTTTCCAATAAATGAAACAGGAAGAAAAATGTATAAATTTTCATAAGAAAAAAAACAGGAAAAGAATAAAGTTTAGGTCATTACATAATCATTGAATTTCCGAGGAAGGTGAGAAGCCCTCCCAGAATGAGTTCTTTGATTACGAGGAGAAGAAGTAACACTAGGATTGTAGGAAGAACTGGAACTGCTGTTGGGATAGAACTTAACAGTATCACATTTGGCCAATTTAGACATGTTCCAAGTACAATTATTGTCTAAAGTGACAACATTCTTCCTGATGGAAACAATGGTGAAAGGACCAGTGAAATTTGAAACACCCTTATGACCACATTTGGATTTCTTCACCAGAACATGATCACCCACATTCCACTTCCTGAGTTTGACATGCATCTTAGTATCGTAACGTTGTTTATATTTCTGCTGGTAATTTGTCAACGTTTCCCTCCTTCTCACCTCTCTTTCCACACTGTCACCACGACCCTTCTCGGGAAGCCAGGTAGGATTAAGTTTGGAACAAGCCAATCTACCCCTCAAGGCTTCAAAAGGGGATCTCTGCATAACAGCATTGGGAGTCGTGCGATGCGCCCACCACGTCTCCCTCAAGACACTGCTAAAAGAGGTTTTGGATTCCAAAGCCCTCTGTGCACAACTCTTTACAACTCTATTCATCCTCTCTGTGAGACCATTAGCTTGTGGAGAATAAAGAGCTGTCTTCTGATGAATAATGCCAAGGTCTTTCAAGAAATCATCCATCTCCTTGGAGGTGAACTGCACCCCATTGTCAGTGAGCAGGAATTTAGGAACACCCTCTGACCCAAACACTTCCTTCAGAAACTCAATCACTGTTCTAGAATTGACAACACTCATGCATTTAGAAACAACCCATTTAGAAGTAAAATCAACTAACATAACAACAAATCTTTCATGCGAAGGCATAAGTTCAAACGGACCCGCAATGTCCAGGCCTAATTTAGTCCACACAGCAACAGGAACCTCAATTGGTGACAAAGGAGATTGACTAGTGGTGCGTGATTTGTCATTGACAGCACACAAATGACAATCCTTGACAACAGCCTCCACCATGCTATCCATACCGGGCCACCAGTACCTTTCCCTAGTACGAGCTTTCGTGAGGTTCCTACCCAAATGCCCTTCATGAGCTATGTTAATGATTCTCTCGCTCAAATCGCCTGGAGGTACTACCCTGTCACCTCTCATCAAGTTGTCCTGAATGAAAGTTAAATCATCCCTCACTGACCAAAAAGGCTTCAAAACACCCTCAAGAGCATCATAATTAGGCCAACCATTTCTAATCACACCTTTAAGTAGTTGAAAACTAACGTCATCAGCCACGCTCCGTGACCATTCCTCCCTGGAAATACTAGACTCCAAAACCCAATTCACACAAACACTTTCAGTGATACAATCTCTTACTATAGGAAAACGAGAAAGACAATCGGCAGGTTTATTGTTCGATCCAGGAATGTACTGTACCTTAAGGTTGAACTCTTGCAATCCTTCACTCCATCTTTTCAACCTAGGCGTCATATGATCACTTTGATGACATGAAAAGATTTGTACCAGAGGACGATGATCAGATTTTACAACAAAAGGAATTCCCCATAAATAAAATTTAAAGTGGAGTACTGACCAAAACACTGCTAACGCTTCTCTCTCGATACAAGAATAATTAAGTTCAGCCTCTCTCAAGGCCCTTGAAGCGAAAGCAACAACAACCTCTTCACCATTCACTACTTGTGAAAGCACAGCACCCAAACCCTTAAGACTGGCGTCAGTTGTGAGAATAGTTTTGAGTTTCAAGTCAAAATGACCCAAAGTAGGCATTTTACCAATCTCTTTCTTTACCAACTCAAACGCCCTTTCACAATCAGCAGACCAAGAAAAATGTACACCCTTCTTTAAAAGAGATCTAATAGGTTCGACAAGACTGGCAAAATCTTTGACAAACTTCGAATAAAATTCTGCCATCCCTAAAAACGACTTGACTTGATCTTTGTCTACGGGAGTCGGTGCTCCAACAATGCTCTCAGCTAACTCCAGTTTAGGCTGAATTCCATTCCCAGAAATGACATGTCCTAAATATGTAACCGATTTTAAACCAATGCGATACTTTTCTTTTTTTACAGTAAGTCCACTCTCTCCTAATTTGCTCAAAACAGATCTCAATACTTTGTCATGTTCACCCTCATCTACTCCATACAACAAGATATCGTCCTGAAAGAACATGACATTTGGAAGACAACCCAAGACCATCTTCATTACTCTCTGAAAACACGCAGCAGCTGAAGCTAAACCAAATGGCATTCGCAAAAATTGGTAAGCACCCAATGGCGTGACAAAAGATGTAAGATGCCTGCAATCCTTATGTAATACAACTTGATGGTAAGCTGAAGAGAGATCAAGTACACTAAATATCTTCGCACCTTTCAAGGTACTAATGCTCTCAGCTATATTGGGTAATGGTTGCCGATCCACCCAGATCCATTAATTCAATCCGCGTAAATCCACACACATCCTAATTGACTTTCCACCATCCTTGGGTGCTAGAACCACTGGACTCAACCATTCAGAAGATTCTATTTCTTCGATCACTCCTAAATTCAACATTCTCTCAATCTCACATTTAAGTGGCTCAAGCATCATATTGGGTACTTTTCTCACCTTGTGCACACATGGCTTGGCAGATTTCTTGAGAATAATTCTGTGCTCAAAACCTTTCAAACATCCCAAGGTATCTGTAAAGACTTTTGGATAATCAGCAAAGTATGTCTCAGAACTAGACACATAATCTACTTGAGGAGAAGTAGCAACATGAAAGTGTGCAGCAAGAAAATCTTCCTTCAACATAACCTGATTTTTTGGATCCTTCGCTCCTGGATCAAGGATAATCCCCAAATCATGCTGATGCCGCCATCCTAGAAGATTATCACCTCTGACAGCAACATAAACCTTGCCAGAGATGCATCTTCCTCTGAAGGAAATGTTAGCTACAGTATAACCCAGTACCTCTATCTTTGACTTGTTGTAACTCAAAGGAGAGATATCAGAAGGCAAGAGTTTAACATTCTCTAATCCAACCTCATCATCCCAAATTTTGTTCCCGATTAAGGTAAAAGGAGAACCTGAGTCAGCCATAAGTTTGAACACGAATTTGTTAATGGCAATATCACAAAATGGCATGAATATGTGTTCAACATCAACCATACCTTCGCTAATACTAGAAACCACAACTGTACGTATAATATCAGAACTCGGTTCGTTGCCCTCTTTCTTTTTACCAGACCTGCACACACGTGCATAATGTCCTTTGATACCACAATTATTACAAAGTCTGTCTTTAGCGAAACATTGAGGAAAATTGGAAGTGTGAAAGAAACTTCCACATCTAAAACAACGCATTTTTTGATTGGTGAAGGAACGTTGTTGACGAGAATCATGTTCTTTAGAAATAGTGGATTCCCTAGAAGAAGAAGGGCGTGTTTCAGAAAAACTTTTCTGCAAAGATGGATTCTTTTGAGAAGATTTACCCTTAGGTCCAACACTAACTTTGACAACATCCTGATGACATTCAGTGAATTCATCTTCTCCTAGCATATGCACAGAGTCAGGAGTTTTCTTCTTATGATCGCTAACAGTTTGACTCTCATCCTCTTTATTTTTTCTTATTTCTTTGACCCATGTAGAGGTGTTCTCCATACCTTCTACAATATCCACTGCATCTTTTAGTGTAGGATTTCTTGCCAATAATTTTTCTTGCACTCTAGAACTGTTCGTGCATCAAACAAGTTGATCTCTGACAAGAGATTCAGAAAGATCACCAAAATCACAAGTGCGTGAGAGAGTTTTTAAGGCAGCAACATATGTTCCTACACGCTCACGAGTGCCTTGAACTCGAGTAAAAAATCTATGTCGCTCTAAAACAACGTTAATCCTTGGACCAAAATACTGTTCCAACATAGTCATAGACATTTCGAAAACATCCGCAGGTTCACCATCAGCTCCACCTATTGGTATAGTGTCCATACTATCATATGTGTGCCTACCCTCAACACCCAAATTGTGCAATAAGATAGCTTGTTTTCTGAAAGCTGAAAACTTCTCTCCCCCAATAGCAACTAAATACGAGTCAAATAAGTTCCTCCATCTCTTCCAAGGGAGAATGGGTTCACCCTCCGCTGAAAGGAATGGAGGTGGCTGTGACATGCTAGATGCAGTAGCCATTGTAGAAACAAACCAAATAATGAAAGAATGTAAGTAAAACAAAATATGACAATGAGTGAGGAAAATGTGCAAGTTCTCAAAGCGTCCAGAAAAATAGTGATGATTGATAAATACTAATAAACTAATGTAGAATTAGTAATACTTGTCCACACTTTTGGTGAAAGCAGTCAAAACCACAAATGCACATGAAAGAAAACAATTAAATATCACCAAATAGTAGAGATTGTTGTGCACATAAACGAAGGGAAGAAAGTTTTGTTCTTCTTCTTCGTAATCAGACTAAGAAACGTGCTGTTGTGCACATCAACGAAGAAAGTAGGCAAAATGTAGTTCCTTCCGAAGAAATGCACCGCTGTGTGTATCAGCATAGATAAATGAAGGTTAAAATGAGATGCGCTGCCGTGCACATCGGCGTTGTCAACCCAGTTGTGAAGGTAAACAATATGCACTGCCGTGCATATCGGCGCGGTTGACAGGGAAAATCCAAGATGGCCGCTGCGTGATGTCGTCACGCGTAGGACGTCAGACGTTAGACGTCCGGGTCAGGAGTCAAGCTGCCGGGAAGACTTGCGCAGGGTGCACTCGTGCAAGGCAAGGAACAAGCTGGTTGCCAGGCGAGGAAAGCACTCACGGAACTCTGGAGTGACACGCGATGGCGCACGCGATGTCATTCGCGAGGACACCCGCGATGTTGTTTAAATGGTAACACAATAACGGTAAGCCTCAGGAAGAGGAAATTACCTTAAAGGATATCTGTCGAGTAATTTTGAAATCTTGAGTTTTCTCTTGGATCCAAAGTCAGCACGAAGGTACAGCAGACTCCTTAATGTAGCACAAGTAGTACAAATCGTGGTCCAAAACAATAAGAGAACCTAACTGTCATTCAGCCAAGCAGTTAGGAAAGCCAAATGGTTAGAGAATCCAATCCAAAAACATGAAAGTGAGAGTGAAGATCCTTATGTTAGAAGGCAGGTTCAGAACAATAGTCCAGTGTCCCATGTAATCTAATGTCCAATGTCCAAAAACGATAATTGAGAAGAAAAAAAATATACAAGTCCAAGTCCAATTTCAAGAGTAGGGGAGTTGATGGTTGCAAGTGCTTGTCCCCAATCAAGCTTTGACCCTCGTCGCCAGTGATAAAAGCTCTGAAACATGTAAAGTTGTAGGAAGAGCTTTATTGATGCAACCATCAACCAGGAAAGACAGCAACTGTCTCTTCAGGAGAAAACACAACATTCTGACAATGATGTCAAGAAGTCAGAGCTAGTAAAGTTCCATTAAAGGGACAGTAACTAAAGTACAGTAACCACAACAGTCCACCACCACTCACTGCCAAATATTAACTACTGATATTAAGGTTAATGTATTTGCATCAACTCTTAACGATAATCTATTGTCAAAAAATTTACCCCATCACTTACTAATGTAACGTATTTCTCTCTTACATAGTATTCTGTTTTTGTATTATGTGTCTTTGATGCACACAGTAGTATGTTTGCACAATATTTCATCAGTAATCCTCAACGTTAATCATTATTAATTTATTTACACAGTTCTTTTCAGGTAGTTTAACTAAAACATCCTCATAACTTTAAAGATATTTAGTACTGTTTCCATAGAGCTATGCGTGTATTGCCACTAAAATAGCAATAGACTGACATGTGAGCCTATTATTTGAGAAGTGTAATAACCAATGTGTGATAAATGCTTTAGCTACAAGGGGCAGGCAGTTCTCGATATATAACAGCATTAATGCAGCCGTAAGAGGCCTGGATATAAGTTGGAAAGCTATTATATTCACATTACAACAAATCCTACACGCATAAATCATATCCACATATTATGTAGCGTTCATTTTTTTTTTAAGCGGGAGGCAATACAGTTGTATGTGAACAACAATATAAAGAGGATAATTCCCAGTCCCTTTAATATCCAGAACATAGAAGGCAGACATAACATTCAAGTATTTATCACGCAATTCATACCAGTTAAGCTGCAGGACCATTTTTCCTTTTGTTCTTATTATGAGTTTGATATCGCCCGGTTGCTGCAGGCTCATTCTATGTTCCTCTGTGTGAGCTATTATATATGTATCACTGGGTTTATTTTTGTGCGAGCGGGTTTAGAAAAGGCAATTTCAGTCCTACATATTTCAGTTATGTGACTTTTATTTTCTGAAATGTGAACGCAGATAAGAAAAATGTCGGCATGTAACGTTGCAGACATTCAAAAGAAATATCGCTGTATCTAGCCGGAAATAGGAAGCAAAATTGAATAAGCTACTTTATTTATTACACTTTTGTCGAAATGCGGTTGGTTAAGAAAACAGTACTGTGATGCTGCATTTCCATCCAAATCTTGCAACTAGAGGTAAAATATATATTTTACAACATGGCATGCTCAAGTAGAATATGAAGATCTGGATCAGAAGATTTTTTCACTTTACATGTTTTTCTGCCTTTTAAAATGTTTCCTCTTGTTTTCATGAGATTTTGAAGTCTGAGGACCCCATTTGGAGTTAGCGAGCAGTACCCCCTTTATTTTCAATATCCACTCAGCAAATCATGCAAGGATGAGATGATTACACAGCTGCCAATCCCCAAACGGAGTGCAAGGGTGGGTAGCACCATTAATGCCAAATTGTCATGACTATGCCCACCTTGTAGTCGATTATACCAATTCAGTCAGTTGGAAAGCACACCGACCAACAACTGGCACATAGAATCCAAGCAACTTATAAATCGTGCCATACAGCATGCTTACCGCGCCACCTTAGCAGCATCACTGTGGTGAATCATTTAACACCCATCCTCCACCAGCAATAGACACATGATGCTCTGTGAAGTTACCATTTCGGAAATATTGGTGTCAGGTGACCAACAACACTGCTCCAACATCCATAGTCTCACTTAGTGTCTCTGTCTTCCACATGCCAAGTAAAACGACATTGCCCAGTACCTCATATGTTTCCCCACTTCTAGTCATTCCGGCTTAACCGCCTTCAGTACTTCTCTTGCTTTTAATAAGGTATTCAGTTTTGTTAGTGTCCACCCCAACCCCCGCTGTCAGACCTTCATGATCGACTGAGAGGGATGGACCTGAGTGGGATTAGCATCTCATCATGTATACTCCCACTCCCACCTGCTAGTCACTCATCAATCAACCCAGTGACTCTGGTGCTGTAGCAAAGGCTTCTGTCCCTTCAAGCCCCCATATGATTTGTCTCTTGACTGAGAGTCACATTTGAAGGTATTTGTTTTTGGGCATTAAGTGCATTTTACTGTCTTGGGCTTGCCTATCGAAACTTCCGCTGATGTGATCCCAAATAGTTTTTTGCCAAGTGTTATGTTCCTTGGCTGTGTTATGTGGGAGAGTGGCAGTGAGCCCGATTTCATACTATAGGACGGGCACCATTTTTTAGATTAAATCTGACATTTGATTCTGTCACCTGCTCCTAAACCATGCTGGATGAAGTTATGGAAAACATATATGATTCCGCAGTAGTGTAAAGTGTCTTTCCTGTGTGGTGGTTCAACATGATTTGCTTTTTGAGATTCTGTACAGAGCAGATAGGTTCTCTTGAAAGTGGTGCTGGCATGTTCTTCCTTTGGCCGTTCCTGCTGACTGTAATGTTGTCATCCTAGCAGTTTCTGCTTATCTGTGAAATGGCGTTATCTTTTCTGGCTGCCTCATTGCCCATCCACAATGCAAGTGTTATTGATCTCAAGCGGTTTCTGAATGTTGTACCCTGAGGCATCTAGAATCATACACTCAGAGAGCAGACTCTGGCCTTCAGAGTGGACTCACAGCTCGTTCTTGGCGATGTGGAATTATCAGATGAACCACTCAAAGATCTAGCAATGTATCAGGGTCTGAAGCCTTTGAATGCCTTTAAATGTGTAGGAAGCCACTGACGAAAGGATAGCCTTAGAAGTGATGCTTATGCTGTTTCTTTGTTACAACGTGTTTGGTGTTATTTAAGTGCCACTGGGTGCGCTATTGGTGATTCTCTTCATTCTCACATACTAAGGGGCATATCAGCAAGGGCCGGCGATAATTATCGCTCAGCGCGCTTAGCGCAAGGATAATTATCGCCAGCTATCACAGGATTTTATCGCTGAGATAGCGTGCTATCAGCAACGGTTATCTGCAAAGCGATAAAATTCCATGCGCAAGCTGCCAAATGTGCGATTATTGCTGGAAATCCAGCGATAATCGCACAAACATAGGCGATAGCTTGTTGATAGAGCAGGGTAGACTTAAAATGAAAAGGAAGGAGGACCCCTCACAGGATTTTATAGGGACTGGGGGGAAGAAACGCAGTGTAAAGAACCAAAGGTGTCCCAAATCAATGGACCGTATCGTCCTTTTACTGTGTCAATATTGAAAGACAGCACACCATACTATCGGAGGCAAAGTTGGATCATACAACTCCTATGGTGAGTGAAAGATGTGAATATAATCCTATCATTACAAGTTAATTATAATATGTGAATACTGGTAATTTGAACATCAATTCTCAACCTTGTAGGAAGAAGATTCCATACTACCTATATATAAAAACGGTGGCTCCTCCTGGCAGACACTTACATACAGGATTATTTATCACTAACAGGTTTGTCACATGATAATTCTGAAGCCCTGGTGGGATGGTGTCTTAACAAAGCAAACAAGGGTGGTAAATTCCCCTCTTATATTTACAGACATAAGAGAACCCGTTCCTACATACATAGATGGGATCAAAGAAACTGGGTACATATCCATCTCGATAGAGGTATGCAAAGACAACGCCCCATAAACTTATAATAACAACAGCGATTAATTAGGACTATATTGTTAATGCCCTAATTTCTTATCTAGAAACAGCAGGCACTTGCGAAATTGAAAAAAAGCACCCTGCGACCGGACACCAGTCCAAGAGTCCATAAGACTTATTGATCGACCTAGTGATTTCGAGCTAGGCGTAACCTGAAATAAGGTATGTTAGTGCTCCATAAAAATATGCACTACTACTGTGTCATTACTGTAAGGATACAGCATTGTATCAAGATCCGAGGGAGAGGCAACTAACATCATGTATAATCAATTGCTAGTGTAATTAATCTACAGCGTGTTATTGAGTTGAGTTAAAAGATATTAGAATCTGAACATATGTATTTAGATGAATATAGAATCTTGACAATATATTTTTTTGAAAACATTTTCACGCTGTTTTTGTAATAATAGTACAACCGTGGGAAAAGATATCAGTTTTGTGTAGAAAAGAGAGACTAAACTTGTGCAAACTTTTGGGAAAAATGGCTGGTAACTTTGTGTTTCCATATGTCTCACTTGTTTAGAATCAGTCCTGATGAAGGCATACTAAAAGAAAGCCGAAACGCCGCGTCGACCTTGTTGATTCTTCTTGTTTTCCATGCACTTTGAGTAAAATTGATCCTGTTGATTCCTCTTGTTTTATCATGTGTTTTGAGTAAAATTTTAATGAATTGTAATGCTTTTAAACTATTGTTTTTATATGTATTGTAAGTGGATGATGTAATAAATTCAACTCGAACTTTTTACCAACATATACTTTGACAAGTTTTATTATTTTTTGAAATGTTATAATTATTTGTAATGTATTAATTTATTGCAACTGTCCCTGGCTGATACTGTTTTTTGACGAGTAGGTTATAGAATTCTGCCTTTCCCTCCGATAGTATGGTGTGCTGTCTTTCAATATTGACACAGTAAAAGGACGATACGGTCCATTGATTTGGGACACCTTTGGTTCTTTACGCAGGGTAGACTTAGCCATAATATCCACCTTACATTAGATATCATGGCTAAGTCAGAAAAAAAGCAGGCTTAAGGAAAGTACGGTAAGCGCGGTTAGCGCTACTTTTCTTATCGCTAAGCATGTTAGTGTGCACCTTGTTAATTAGAGAAATGTCGGTTAGCGACATTTCTCATGTTATTTTGGTCAGGAATGCCCACTTTGCATCTCATTAGAGATGCAAACCTGGGCGTTAGGGTAAATGGCGTTGAGGCAGAGAAACACGTGTTAGCGTGTCCTTGATAGAATTATCGCTGCTTTTCGTCCAAAAACGGCCGCTAAAGCGGCAATAATTCAATCCTTGATGATATGCCCCTAAGTCTTTTATTATTTGTTTTGCTCCTGTCTTTTCACCACAGCACGCATTTGCATTGGTACATACTGTGCTTCCCTCTACAGTCCATCTCAACCTCGTGCTAATTGTATCAATTGAAAAAGAGATAACAAGGGCTGAAAATAAAGGATAGCTGCAGTAAACATTGGAGCGAAATGTCCTCAATTTGCTCACTTGCAACTCAATGGCAGCTTCAACCCAAATGGTGCCATGGGGATCCTCCTCTCCATATACGATCAGGCACAACATTTATGCAATATCCACCCTAAAAAAGAGATCGAAGGACGCCAGATCTGTCTGTAAAGCAACCCACAAAGTACAGTTCACACAGATAATTGTCCCAGTCAAAGTGGACGGCAGTGGCTTGGGACACATTCAATCATTCCTTGAAAGGAGCCAAAGACAGAGCAAAAGGTTGCAGATTGAGACACAGGAACAGAGAGCAAAGCTCCCTGAGAGAAGCAAAACCCGCACCAAGTGACACATCAGCACACTGCTTCAGCACCTGCAGACCAATATTGCTGAATGTTCAAGATCTCCCAACCATTCCCTGGTTGATGTTTTTTGTGCATTCTTCAGAATCCCATACTCAAGTAAAAAGGAAATAACACCTAAAGAGGATACATCCGTAGCGTTTCAACATCAGAAACTGACAGTGTACAAAAGAAAAGAGGAATATCCGAGGGTTGCAACATTTTGAAAGGCTCATCCTATGCTGACCTTTCAAGCATTGTATATGCCTAAAAGGCAGCCGTAGTTGGGTTGCAGGTCTAGATAGAAAGGGGAAGAATGTCCAGAACTAGCTCAATAAAAAACACAAAGCCTTTAACATCCGTTCAAACAACCCTGTCTTCATCTGCAAAAATAGGCAAAGTCCCGGTAGGCATCAAGAAGAGAGATGCCTTCAGTGAAAGGGCCATTGCATGTGTCCACATCCACAACAATTTAAAATATATATTTGTATCTGCCCTCCAGTATCATGCTCAAATAATGAGTTTGATCCAAAGTGAATGTAATGAACAGGCAACATCACATATGTATTTGTAAACAGCATATTCACCCAGGCTAATGTCTTGACATTCAATAACAGATGTTTATTGCAGTTGATCATTTTAAAATCATAATACCAAATGGTACTATGCTACGGAAACATACACCGAGGAAGGCCTCACCCTATTGGGTATTGGCCTGCCTGAAGAAGAAGGTCAGTCCCGGCCTGAACTGGCTTCAAGTTTTGAAGATCTTAGGAAGAATTCGGTTCCCAGGGCAGGCTAGAGTATAGAAAATTATTCTATCCTGTCTGGGCGTAGAGACTTAAATCTTTATGCAACATTTTGTCGAAATGAGGTGCTGGCACAAAAAGTGTGGGCTATATTTTCCTCAATTTCCCAACCCTAACATTTATATTTTCTTTCTTTAAAAGTGTAATATATTCAGCTAATTAGCCAGCGTTCCAATTCTTTTTCTTTAAACTTACCCTTTAATAGCTGACGTCAGTCGCAAGAGTAATTTCTTTTCATCTTTCCAACGATTGAAGTGAGCTGGATGTAAATTGCTCAGCAATTAAACATCTTAGAAAACTATCAGCTGAAAAACGATATGACTGGATTCTATGTGTCCTTCCTCCATGTTGTGGCACCCACATTTGAACACTTTAAATATCATTTTTGTTCTACCTTGTTTTTATTGTCATACTCTGTCTTTTTTACATGTATCTATCAATTGTATATTGTATATAGCGTATTTATTTATCATGCTGTCGATACACCTGAGCCCAGGTTTTAGAAGCTTCTTTTTAATTAAATGAAAATTGGAATTTTTTTGTTTTTGTTTATGGGAGTCTCTTTCATGTACTAGATGTCAATATTGCCCAATATTTTCTTTTTTCACTCATGGGTGGTATTTAATTGCTCATAAGACCATTGCCTCGGCCTGTTCCTGCACATGGTGTCTAGTCCTCCTACTGGGCATAGCCATTTCAGACCCAGCTCCAGCACAGGCATAAAGTACCTAGACTCAACCTCCTCTCTATCTCCTTTCCAACCTTCTCCTCTCTCTTGCACACCTGCCCTCTCTTACGTTTCATCACTTTCTCTGCTTTTTTACACTTTGAACTCATTCTCGTTCCTAGTGCTTTTGCCTATTTGACCCTTTGCTCTGGGCCCTTTTGAGTTTTTTCCCTTGCTTACTCCGTCTAGCTTTCGTCTTTTTCTTGACCCCTCACTCTCTTTTTACCATTCTTCTTTGCCTTTCACACTCTTTCTTTTCTTTGCCTGCCACACCCTTGCTTGCCATTTGTTATGTGTTTCACAATCATTCTTCACCACTTTTCTTTGCCTTTGGCCCATTTTTCCGCTTTTCTTTGCCTTCCACACTTGCTCTTTGCAGCTTTTCATTTCTGTAAGAAATTGGGTTACTGGTTAAGTGGAGTGAACCCCTACTCACGCAGCAATCACACTTCCTGTCAGGCTGAAGTCACAAGCAAACCAAACAGTAGGCCTTGGCAACCAACAAAGCATTCCTTGGTCAGCAAGCAGGTCAGCAGGG
The DNA here is from genome assembly GCF_964261635.1 of Lissotriton helveticus. Classification (NCBI taxonomy): domain Eukaryota; kingdom Metazoa; phylum Chordata; class Amphibia; order Caudata; family Salamandridae; genus Lissotriton; species Lissotriton helveticus. The sequence continues at coordinate 146,830,637 of NC_136060.1, read as the reverse complement.
CAGACTTCACAACTGGGCATTCCTTTTCTTGGCCGAGTTTCTTGGTCCATGAGTGATCTGAATAGATGGTTCTGAGGGTCCAATATGTTTACTTGGTGCCAGCTTTGAAGTAGGAGAAGGTTCTGAAGGTTTCCACCCCAGGTGTGTTTGGAATTTTCTGCCTCCCTGCCAAGGCCCAGCTTGTGTGAGGGCACAAAAGATTAGTGTGAAACCCTTTGTGAGTGTGATGAGGCTGAGCCTTTGTGATGTGTAAGTGTGGTAAGGGACAGCTCTTCTCCCCTACCAAGTCAGAGAGGGCCCATCTGCAAACACCTATTCCACCCTTGTCTCATTTTCTGGGAGCAATACGCAAAGGCCAACTGCCACCTACACCTAGTCATGTGATCAAAGACAGAGTCACCAAATGGTTAGGACAGGAAAATGTCAATATTCTTAAAGTGGCATTTTTAGAATTGTTACTTAAAATCTGACTTAACCATTAAAAAGGGTTAATATTATTGCAACCTTATATATTGCTTAGCTGCCCATAGGGTTTCCAGTGCCTAGGTGGAAGACTAAACATCTTCAGGAGTGGTACTGGAGTTATCCAGGTTTTAGGCACATCAGCATGAAGTGGGGGATTGGAATAGCCATGTTTTTAGCTTCCTATGAAAGGCAAGTAGGGAAGAACATCGGCAAATGTATTCTGGGAGAGTGTTCCACAATCTGGGATTGCGTGCTGAGAAGGATGAGCTGTCCATCCGGACTCCGTTGACTCTAGGAATTGTAAAAAGAGAGCGATTGCTTGAATGCAGAGTGCGGTAAGGATGGTAGGGGGTGACAAGATTTTGCAGATACTGAGACCCTGAGCGCGAGTTGATTTTGTACATATATAAAACATACTCCTCTAAACACAAAACTCAATATTTCTACCTGCTCCCAATTGAAAGTTATCACTTATTAAATGTCATAAGGCAACCCAAAGTTATCCTATGGGAGAAGCTGGCCTTGCAACAGTGAGGAACGAATTTAAGAGTTTTTCACTACAAGGATATGTTAAAGTTAAAGTATAAAAAAGTTGCGCTGGAGTGGAACAAAGTCAATAGTTCAGGCTAGCCTCAATGTAACACTTTTACACTTACTTCCAGAAGTGTTTCTTGCTGCACAAAAATGGTCCACAGCACCATTCAAGGTTTCAGATGCTCTGGTTTGCCTCTTGGGGTCTCTGACTATTACTACCACAATGCACCTGGTCAACTTATGGACCTTTTTATAAAAGTTGCTCAAAACTTCTCCAAGTCTCTGGAACTTCTTCCTGAAGTTCCTCTTGTGGGTTCAAATTTCCTAAAACACCAATCCAAGGGTCTAGAAGCTCTGAAAGGATCTTTGGGATGTCAGGACGACATTTCCAATTTGGGACAACATTTCCCACAATGCACCTGGCCAAATCCTTTAACGTGCCCTTGGCGCAATCCAGCTGGGCTCACCTTGGTGGATATGATGCAGGTGGAGCTCTTGCTTTCAGGGAGTCCACTCCTTCCACTTTCTTTAAAAAAATATATGTTTATTGATTTTCAGGAAATATAGAAACATCAATAGGCAGGTCATATATTGCAGTAGAAGCCATACAAAAGCAAACCCCCCTTCCCCTCCCCCGCTCCCACCCCACCCGCCCCAAGGCTGAGACAGATATAGTATCAACTCGATGGGAAACGTACATTTAGCATAAGTACACCATTCAACAATAACAAATCTCAGATACCACAAAGACCCGGAAGTAGGCATGCAGCAAATTCATACTTACTCCACCATGCATAGAAAATGACCGTAATTGTCCATCCACCGTGAAACATTACTGAGTGCAGACTGCAAGCCCGGACCGGGAATCAGCACTGACCCATACCTAGAGAATCAGTCTGAGTCTGGACAAGTAAGCAAATATGACGTTAGTGGGGCCCAGAAGTCCTTTGGACGTGAAGGTTCAGGAAGCTCCTCCTCAAGTTTGAAACTGAGTTTTACAATATAGCAAATCATGAAGCCACTTTATTGGGTCGGAGACACTTTCGCCCAACACTGCGCCACAGCTCCTTTCGCAAACAGGGTAGAAAGTGCAATTATAAGTCTATTGACTGGTTTGAAACATTTTACGCACCCTAGCAAGCAGAGTTCAGGGGTGCATGGTACTCATTCCTAGATGACCTCTGTCAGCATCTGTGTCACTTCCTCCCAGAATGTAGACACTCGCCCACATTGCCATGACACGTGGATGAAATCCGCATCTGCCATCCCACACCGCAAACAATTAGTATTCTCTCCTAGCCCATATTTAAAAAGCTGCAACTGGGTATAATACAGTTGGTGCAAAAACTTAAAGTGTATTATTCTCAAGGTACAATTAGCTGTCAGATGGCCAGTAAGAGCACAGCACGCACTCCACACATCAGAGGTGAGGGTTTCTCCCAGCACTACCTACCATTTCACAAAAGAGGGGGGCTCTTGCTGTTCTCGTTCATGCAGCGATGCGTTATAGAGTTTTGTGATTAGTCCCTGACGTTCTGCACTCGCCAGCATCACCTGCAATGCCCTTAGTGTAGTAGGCTCAGCTGGGCATTCTAGATACGCAGTCCTGATGGCCTGGCGCACTCGCACGTATGTAAACCAAAACATAAAACCCCACTTCACACCTTTCTGTACCTCCTGCAGTGATTTAAAGCAGCCCTTCTCATACAGATCCCCAATCCATGTGATTCCTACCTTGGCTAATTCTCTGAGGGCTTGTGGTTCACAAGCAGCCGATATATCCGGATGAGAGGCCAGGGGCAACAATGGGGCATATAGATACATTAGCTGAGCTCTTTCCGACAGCTGTCACCAGGCCCAAGCAGTACAATGTACAGGGTTGATCTCAGACCTAGGGCCACCAGTGCCACCAGATAGAATAGCCACCTGCCCCGCCATGGGCAGCACCGCATCTGCCTCTATAGCCACATGGGGCTGGAAACGCTGCAGAAAGTGCCAATAATGAGCAAACTGAGCTTGAGCGCAAAGATAATACAGTCGAAAATCTGGAGCCTCAAACGCCCCCCGCTCAAACGACTGCACCAGAAGATCCCACCCACACCTTGACCTCTTTGCGCCCCATACAAATGTCGTTATTGCAGACTGGAGGGTTTTAAAAAGAGCCACATTCAATTTGATCGGAATATTGATTACAAAATATAATAATTTGGGGAGAAAGGTCCTTTTTACAACTGCAATTCTATCCGCTAGCGAAAGGGACAAAGGGGCCCATCTCTCAGCTCTTTCAGTGATACACGTGATCGTACGCCCACAGTTCTCTGAGATCACAACTTCCGGATCACTATGTATCCAAACCCCTAGATATTTCACAGGGTCGGACGACCAAGTCAGCGGGAATTCCAGTGCAATCTCCTTTGTGTGCGCCGTAAAAGGGAAAACCACTGACTTCGACCAGTTGATCCCCAGGCCTGAAAAGTGTTCAAACTTAATGTACTCCCTAATCAGCCCAGGCAGGTGCACCTCAGGGTCACGTACATATAGCAACATGTCATCCGCGTATAATGATACTTTCAGCGGTCTCTGTCTAAATCACAACGCAGCCTGAGCATGCAGCTGCCTAAGCTTACAGGCGAGAGGTTCAAGGGCAAGTGAAAACAGCTTAGGTGACAGTGGGCATCCCTGACACGTGCCGCCCTTGATTGGGATCTGCGAGGACACCCAGCCATTCACACGCACCCTGGCAACTGGCTCATCGTATAGCACCCTGATCCATTTTAAAAAGAAAGGGGGAAAGCCTATTTGAAGCAAGACCGTAAACATATAAGAGCATTGGAGAGAGTCGAAAGCTTTCACCGCATCTAGCAGCACAGCTACTGCTTGAAACTCAGGGTCAAAATAATGTAGAGTGGAGAAAATAGTTCGGAGATTGCGTGTAGTGGAGCGCGCTGTGACAAACCCAGATTGCTCAGGTAAGACCAGTAGGGGAACCAACGGCTGCATCCTAGTTGCAATAATTTTTGCCAGGATTTTAGTATCAATATTTATCATTGAGAGTGGCCTGTACGATTCACAGTTAGTCGGAGTTTTGTCAGGTTTTATGAGAGTCACTAACAAGGCCTCCCTAAGTGACGATTGCAGCCTCCCCGTGTCATATGCCCCAGCGAATACTTCCAAGAGCCGCGGGGCCAATTCTGATGCGTACGCCTTATAAAATTCACTAGGCAGTCCATCCAATCCTGCTGCCTTGCAGGTGGGCAGGGACATGATAGCTATCTTAACGTCCTCCTCATCAAATGGCAATACCAGATATTCCCAGTGCGTGCCGGATAGCCAGCCCAAGGCCACATCGTCTAAATCTGCGCCAGTCTCCTCAGGTGTCAAATCATGCTTGGCAGCATATAACCGGGTATAGATTTGCACAAATGTGTCACTAATTTCAGAGGTGGAGGAATGAGCTACCCCTATTGAATCTATCAATTCCGCAATGTGTTCCTGGGCCCTAGGCGCAGCTAATTTCTGCGCCAGGGATCGACTTGGGCGCCCCCCTTCCCCATAATAACGAGCTATCTTCCGACGAGCACAGTGCAGCAGTTCCTGGTCCACCGTCTCATTGTACTCAGGTACAAGTGTTGGTATAGCTGCCAGTGTTGCTGAAGAGGGGTTGATCTCATATTCCCGTTTGAGTGCAGAAATATTGGAAGCCAGCTTTTTAATGCGGCGCCGGATATCTCGCAATACTCCCGCCTGGGCCCCAATGCACACACCTCTGATAGTAACCTTGAAGGCATCCCAAAGCACTCCCGCGCTATCGACAGTGCTCTCATTTTCCCTAAAAACGTTCCCTATCGCCTCAGTGACCGTCTGCTTAAAAACCGGGTCCGCAGTTCTGTTGGCTGGAGGCGCCACGAATATGGCGGACATACGCATGTGGGGACCCGCAGGTCCAGGGTTACCGGAGAGTGATCCGACAGCATGCTGCACCTCCGCCACCCACGAACAAGCAGACTCAGAGAGCAACCAAAAATCTATTTGGGACCAGGACCCATGAACTGTGGATATAAACGTACCCTCCCGACTTCCAGGGTGACGGCGCCGCCATACATCATATAAGTTCCCTGCGTCACATATTCCCCATAGTGTCTCAGATGCTTTTTTGGGGCGCGCCTCGCCCCTAACTGTTTTGTCTAACGTTAAGTCCAGACATATATTAAAATCGCCACCCCAGATGAGCGCCGCAGGGGGAAACGCAGCAATTCTATGCCTCACATCAGAAAAATAGGAAGGGTCATCCGCATTCGGGCCACACACATTCACCAGTAGGACACCCATGCCACCCAAGCAGCCATGCAGAAGCGCCACTCGTCCTTGCTCATCCGTCTCCTCTCGAATCACAGTAAACGGGACCCCTTTTTTTACAAGCACTAATACTCCTCTAGAATAAGATGAATAGGAGGATGCCACCTTAACGCCCGCTCATCGGGTTCCCAGCATTCTCACAGATTCCACAGTAAGGTGGGTGTCCTGTAACAGAGCCACTTGCACCCCCATACGATCTAAATATGCAAAGACAGACCTGATCTTCTTAGGGGAGTAAGCACTCGCACGTTCCAGGTGAGAAATCAAACAATATTATTCATGGTCATCGGTAGCAATTAATAAACAAAGCTGCCCACTGCAGGACCATACCTTCTAGGCCAAAGAAATACCAAGACAGCATTTTGAGGAGACATCCAAAAAACAAAAAGGATAGTACATTCCCATCTCAGTGTACCCTCCCCTGCAAGAAAAAAACCCCAGTCGCCCATTCCCACATCCCCCCTCCCACTTCAGCACCCCCAACTCGCCAAAGCCATCCCATCCCTGAACCTCCCTACCCCAACCAAGAACAGAGAGCAAAATACAAATACGGGCTACACCCATTTGGGGGCGTCAAGAACTTCTGTCGTCCTATCTAATAGGAGGCGGCCAAGCAAACACCAATATTGCCTACAGTACAGTAATGCATCATAGTTTCTGAGGCCACAGAGGGCGGTCACAGACGGCACGATGGAATGCAGTGCCTGCAGCGAGAAAAGCTACTAGTTAGTAGCGATATGCATTATAGATAGACATCCAAGAAACCAGCATACCGAGATAATACAAAATAGTAAAAACTATACTAGCTAATAGCGCCACTGTCCACATCAGTCTTCAGTCTTAGAGATCGTTTGGGATTTGCGCTGTCTCTTCTTCAACAGCTTTGTGTGTTCCATGGCAGCCTTAGGAGTGGTGAACATTTTGTCCACAGGCGGGCTGGATATAGTATTGCATATGGGACCCTTTCCGTTTGCAGAAACTTTTTTACAGCGCCAAACTCCTTGCGGGCCACCTGTACAGCCACAGTAAAATCAGGGGAAAAGGTTAGGGTGTTCCCTTGATGTACTATAGTCCCCTTCCCCCTGGCCATGCGCAGAATAGAGTCACAGTCCCTGTAATAAGGCACCCTAGCAATGACTGGGCACGGCGGTGCACCCGGGACCGGCTTAGGAGCAAGTGAGCGATGAGCACGCTCGATGATGAACATAGGCGATAGGTGAGTGGTTCCAAAGATCTCAGTGATCAACTGTTCAACAAAGGACACCATTTTCCCCACATTTGTGGACTCCGGCTGGCCAAGAATGCGAATTTTGTTCCTCCGGGAACGGGGCTCTAAATCCTCATTCTTTGCTTTAATGAGGGAGAGGACCGTCTCCATGTTCAGGGCCTTCCCCGCGACGTCACTTAGGCCATCTTCTGCGGCGGACACCCGTTGCTCCACCTCTCCCATACGAGCATTTTGTTTTTCTAATTGGGAGGACATGTGGTCGAGGCGGTGATTTACTGCCGCCATCGTGCCTTCTATTGACTGGAGGCTCCACTGCATGACTAGTAGTGTGGTTTCTAAAGTGGATTGTTCCAGTTCCGGGGCATCCGCCTCCGCATCCGAGACCGCTCTCTGGGGAGGCGGAGATGCCTTGTGGGTCTCAAACATTAGGCGCGACTGCGACTTGTCATTCCAGCCCATGGTGTCTCCAAATAAGAACCCTCTCTCACAAAGAAAGAGGCCACACACCCTATACAATAGGCAGGAGGAGCAACCAGGCCCAGTCCTCTGCGGCAACAGGATCCAAGTCAGCACACCACCAATATGAATGTGAGGCACAAACCAATATTACATAGGGCAGCCAAGCCAGCCAAATCACAAAGGCCCCCCACTGCCCCACACACCAGCGTCTATAGCGTGGCGGGGCACTCACTACCAGTAGCAGGCCTCAGCGCGCCAACTCCCCCGGGCCCGGGGAGAGCCAGTACACAGTCCACGATGCAAGGAAGCAGGAGGCGCTATGACAAAACAGGGACAGCACACCACTCCAACTGAGTCTCCCCCTCTTGCCTTAGTACTCTATCCAGGGGCCGTCACACCATGAGGGAAAGTGGCAGAAGGACGTGCAGGCACAGGTCACAATGTGCAGGTTTAAATTTCCCCCACTTCACCAGCAGACCACTACATAACTCGGGTCGCCTGGTAGTCTGTCCGTAGCAGGTTGCGTAGCAGATACCTCCAGGGGGTCAGCGCAGAGAGAGCGGGCAGCAACTTACAGCGTCTGTAATGGCCGCAGAGCCTGAGTGTCACTATCCGTGGCCTGGCCTGGGTTCACCCCCCGCGGCCTCCCACGATCCCCAGCACCAAACGGCAGAGCCCGGGCCACAGCGTGCACCAGTGCACCAGGACCGCCCCCGCCTCCACGGACACAGGCCCCACGCACGCCGCGTCCCCACTCACCACCACCGGCACCGGAGCTCCAGGCGCCGCCGTCCACGAGGGCCCTCCGCTCCACCGCTCACTTCCGTCGTCAGGCCTCACACCGCTCCTCAGCGCCAGGAACCGTGAGCCAGCCGTAGTCCTACGCCGTGTCTCCAGAGCCGACAGTGGTGTGCCAGCAGATTCTCAGGCACCGATCGTGCCGCCGCCACCGACTGGATGTACTATCAGGAGGCTGCCAGGGTCACAGCCTCACGGGCACCGCCATTCCGCCCAGAGAAATGGTAACGCCAGTTCTTGGACGTCCAGATGCAAAGTACTCCACAACGAGCACAGCACTCCGCACGCGGTGCCTTCTCCCATCTGAATCACCACACCGGGGCCCCAGATGGCAAGGATTGAAGGCAGATAATGAAAGGATTTGTGCTCGGTCGGCAGAGCCTCACACAGATGCGGCCATCTTGCCGTGCGCCCTCTAGCGCCCCCACTCCTTCCACTTTCTGATAGCAATGCAAAGCCCTTAGGGCTATAGTTCCAAAATGCACAGCAGGTGCAGTCATCCAGAGTGCAATCCTCTTTGTGCAGGCCAGGTTTCCAGCAGGGCAGTCCTTCTTCTTCTTGTAGTTTCAGGCAGGGATCTCTTGTAGCTCTTTTGTACCTGTTGCTTTCAGGGAGTGCCTCCTTAATTATTTTTAAGCAAGGCAAAGACCTTAGGGATATACAGTAGATGCATCAAGCATTTTTGTGAGCGCAAACGGTGCGAATCGCAAAATTCGCCCGTTTGCGCCTGCAAAAATGGCATTTGAGATGCATCAAGGGTTCATGCACTCGCAATTTAAGAATTCGCAAATAATTGCGAGTTCTCAAATTGCGATTGCATTTAAGGAATCGCAATTTGCGATTCCTTAAATGCAATGCATGAACCATTCCAAGATTGCGAATTCGCAATCTGGGGCGGCTATTTACCGCGAAGTCTAACTACGTGGTAAATAGCAAAAACTTAGAAATATGCACTTTAGTGCATTTTTCTAAGTTGTATGTTACACACACATGTCCTTGGGACATGTGTGTGCGCAACACCAGTGACAATTACCATTTCAGGGGTGCAAAGGACACCCTGGCACCCTTGAAATTGCTTCCTTATTTGCGATTCGCTAATTACTAATCGCAAATAAAGAATGACTCCCCATTCATTCCTATGGGCCTTTAGGCCCAAAGGAATGAATGGGAAAGCCATTCCTTATTTGCGATTCGCAATTAGCGAATCGCAAATAAGGAATCAGTGGAAATCGCAAAAAAATTGCGATTCCTACATACATCCCGTTTTACGAGTCTTTAAGAGCGAATCCTTAACATTCGCTATTATGGACTCGCAAAACATGACTTTGATTAATCTGGGGGTTAGTTCCAAAGTGTTCAGCAGGTACAGTCCTTATGAGTGCCGTTTTCTTGGGGTGAAGATCAGAGGCACCGACAGGGCATTTCTTCTTCTTTTGATTTTTCCAGGCAAGGACCTGAATTGCTGTGCGGCTCTCCCTTATTTATTCATTGTTCCTGGGTGACAAGGAACGGGGCATCACTGACTAATGTGGTACAGGGTGACACCCAGAAGTATGATAACGTCCTCCAAAGTATGATATATTCTTGTCCCAGAAAGCACTATTCTTCCAAAATCCAAAATGGAGGGTTAGTTCTGGCTAAGCCAATCCACTAGTGTGGCAAAGTTTCCTGTCTGGCTATGGGGTGCAAGATGTAGGGGTGAGATTGTCCTGCCCTAAACTGCCATTCCCCCTTTAAAGACCAGTTTTGCTACTCCACCAACAGCCTGCCTTTTGCTCTGCATCTTGCAGTTCTCCTCCCACAGAAAATCCTTTGTCTCTAGTCAGGCCACTTCACACCTCATTAAGACAGCTTTGCTCATCCTGGCAGAGGCTTGCCAATCAGAGAAGGGCTGTTGGAAGGCTGGATTTTGGCTCAGAGAAAAGAAAGTTTTTTCTGTTATAGTTATAATAAATCTAACAGTGGCAAGTTGTTGGATTTATTCTAACTATCACGATATTATTTGAAGTATATTTTTAGCTCACTCCTATCAATAGTTATACTTTAATAAATTATTACCATGTTAGCCTATTTAGCCATTGTGCTACAATGAGGGGAAAAAATTGGCAGATTTTTCCTCATCAGGGCATATAAAACATTTTGTATAATGTCCCCTGCTTATAATTACAAGGCACCCTATGCCTGGGGCACTTAGGGAAGATGTTAGTGGTGACATATATAGAAATAAGGAAGTTGAAGACCTTTAAATTCAAAGTAACATTTGCATATAACTGTATTTATAAAAGCAGCCTTCAAGGTAGGGCTGGCATTTAAAATGACAGCAGGGGTGCACACTTAAATTAAATCTACTGGGCCTCTAAAACTACATGCCCTACAATACACCTTACAGGTAGGTTGCCAGTACCAATTGAAAATATAACTTATTAACTTGTACTTTTAATCAGAGCACAAGCCCTGGGTCTGTTTAAAAGAGTCAGAAAATCAGCATCTCATAGCCAAAATGGGGGAATGAAGTGGAGGGACACTGCCAACAGGTCCTTGTTTCTCACAGCTGAATTTAAACTTAGTATCAAAAATTCCTTCATGAAGAATGCGGGTAGTCACTCAACAATTTAGTTGCTGGATAGAAGGTCATAAGAATGTACTGAATTCCTAATTCTGTTACTCTTCTACTAAACTTGTGGAATAACATTCTAGGGAATATTTACTAATTTGTCACACAAAGAAGGGCAGCAAGCAAAGTTGCTGTGCTACGTTGCATTGTGTAAAAGGGATACCACAGAAATGTGCCTTATCGTGTAAGAGGTGGCACATTTCTGCTGTCTCCTAGCACTGGCATACTGTGTGCTGCCTAGCGCCAACACAGGCCCCCTTCCCGCAGAGAAAGACATTTTCCTCTTTCAACGTGTGGTGCAAAATGCAGCACGCATAGAAGAAGAACTATATATACATTTCTGCTTCTTACAGCTGGTTCAGGGAGAAGTAGCATTTTTGCACAATCCCAGGTTTACTCACCTTAGTAAATCTCGGATTGCATCAAAATCCATGGGTGGGAATGCCATCAGAACTCCAACCCTGGAACACCTCCCTGATTCAAAGTACAACAAGGCAGCTCTGCACACTGTGTTGCGTTACTTTGTATTTATTAAACCACGTGAAGTGGCTTTGCATAGCTTAGTAAATCTCTAAAATGATTTTGCATCAGGGTTGTTGCACAAATATGATGCAACCCCAATGCAAAATCTTCATAAATCTGCCCCTCTTAGTCTTGCTCTAGCAATGCATAGGTATGATCACCGGTCAAACTCCAATGTAGTTCGTGTTATGTGCAAATAAGTTGAATGTGAGCCGCAAGTTGGAAGAATGTGAAACAAATGTGTGTATGAGAGGAACTGAATTTTATTCTAAACCTTTGATTGGGACAATGTGTGCGTGTAGGAAAGTAGGATCTGCCTTGTATGGTTAGCCCCACTTTTTCATTGATGTTACACTGTTTTGACTAGTCTGACTGGTATCCTGCTAATTAGGACCCAAGTCTATCTGCTTTCTCCCTAAGCTGTACTGACATGTACTTAGGTACACTCCAGATTGGATACTGGGGTGCCCGTATAAGTCCCTAGTATATGGTACACATGTAGCCAGGGCATGGGTCCCCTAGAGGTCTTCCATAGGCTGAAGCATGTATTGTGCCACCCATGAGAGGCCATGCAAAATGGAACTACGGGTCTGCCATTGCAACCTGTGTAAGCTGGTGCTTGCACCACTTATGATAGATATAGGTTTACTATATCTATAGGTCACTACACTTAAAACCTATAAGTCACCCATATAGCAGGCCTTAAGAATCCTGAAGGCAAGGTGCTGAGTTTTATGTGAGAGGGTGCCTCTGCATGAGCAGAGCCCCTCTGCAGCCTTCGGAAACCATTCTCCTGGGTTGCCTGTGACTCAGCCAGACATATATGTAGAGGTGCATTATAACCTTGTGGTAAATGCTGTCTCGAAAACGGTTGAAACAAAACATGTCATGTTTGGTATCAAACACCTTGGAATCATACCTCCACACCAGTAACTGGTGGGGAAGTATGATTCCACCCTTCTGAAGCAAGCTTAGTGGGGTCACTGGTCTGTCCGGTGCCCACCTTCTCGACCAGGCCAACATAAAATCGTTACTGCCGACCAGAGACACATTTCTGCCCTCCTGCTGCTGAGCCAAGGCTCGAGAAGGGGAAGGCAGAACAATAGGTATCCTGTCACAGGGAGGTGTGACCACCTCCCAGACAGGATTTAGTGTATTGGGGCTGGGTGGGTGTACTTCCAAAATGCCTGAAAGTCTGCACTAGGGGCACACTTGAAATCCCTGTGATTAGTCCAGCTCAAACTAGGTCTGGGAGCCGTTGGATCTAGATTTCTATTTTTGTATCATTAGAGAAGTAATTTAGCTTGAGTAGACAATGCTAATCTGCGCTGAATTTTTTCTGGCCTAATAGGGGACCCTCCAATGGCTAGTCTAGCTTGAACGTCTTGCGTGGGTTGCTGTTGCCAAGGCGTGTTGGTGCTCCAGCCAGACACTGACCCCTCAGTATTCAACATCCTTCGTGGTACAGCTCGCATCTGGTATAGGTCACTACACTTAAAACCTATGCATGAGCAGAGCCCCTCTTCAGCCTTCGGAGACCATTCTCCCGGGTTGCCTGAGACTCAGCCAGACATATATGTAGAGGAGGTGCATTATAACCTCGTGGTAAATGCTATCTTGAAAACTGTTGAAACAAAACATGTCATGTTTGGTATCAAACATCTTGGAATCATACCTCCACACCAGTAACTGGTGGGGGAGGTATGATTCCACCCTTCTGAAGCAAGCTTCGTGGGGTCACTGGTCTGTCCGGTGCCCACCTTCTCGACCAGGCCAACATAAAATAGTTGCTGCCGACCAGAGACACATTTCTGCCCTCATGCTGCTGAGCCAAGGCTCGAGAAAGGGAAGGCAGAACAATAGCATCCTTTCACAGGGAGGTGTCACCACCTCCCAGACAGGATTTAGTTTATTGAGGCTGGGTGGGTGTACTTCCAAAATGCCTGAAAGTCTGCACGAGGGGCACACTTGATGTCCCTGTGATTAGTCCAGCTCAAACTAGTTATGGGAGCCGTTGGCTCTAGATTTCTATTTTTGTATCATTAGAGAAGTAATTTAGCTTGAGTAGACATTGCTAATCTGCGCTGAATTTTTCTGGCCTAATAGGGGAACCTCCTAGGGCTAGTCTAGCTTGAAAGTCTGGCGTGGGTTGCTGTTGCCAAGGCTTGTTGGTGCTCCAGCCGGACACTGACCCCCTCAGTACTCGACATCCTTCGTGGTACAGCTCGCATCTGGCTCCTGGTTAACTTCGACATCTCCTGGTCCTCGTGGCTGCAGAGTCAAGCATCCCTTCTTCTCACCTGAAGCACCCGACATTGGTGGGCATTCGTCTACTGAGCCCCTGGTCAGCCTGAAGTGACCCAGACTCTGTCCCCTCTGCTTTTAGGTTCCTTCCATCATGAATCCACCCATGGATTTCCCCTAACACTTTCTTCCTTCCCGGAAGCAGTTCTTCTTTGAAGCCCTCCATTCAAAATGACGGTGGTTTCCGAAAACACTTCAGGCCTAGGCACCCAGCTTCCCTGGGATAGGTAACTATTACTACGGTATCCACGGGTGGGGTGGCTCTCCAACCTCTTAAGTTCCAAAGGGTTTCCTCGAAGTCCACAGAGAAGGATCCTTAAACTTTAAAACTGTAACCGCGACTACCCCATAGTACGGTGCCCGCTGTCATGTTGCCACACTGCACCCGTCCTCCATAGGGTCCTAATCAACTCACCTTGGGTGGGTCCTTGGGGTCCCAGCGATTCTACATGTTCTAGACACTGTCTCGACTCAAGTCGTGGTTCCTATACCACTATTTTAGTATATGGTTTGGTCTCCCCCTGAGGCCGCTGTGTATTGTGCTACTTACGATTGTTTCTTTGCTAAAGTATTGTATGCTTTGTGTTGTACCCTTGTGTAGAGGATACTAGAGAGTGTTATATAAATAAAAACATGTTTTTATAACTACTGTGTGGTTCTCCTTTCATTTAATTAATACTAAAGGTGATATTCTAGTAAAATAAGCTGCTTTACATTCCTTCAAGATTAACCCTGAAGGCTGTTCTCCACAGCTACCACTAGGATAGCTTTCTAAAGGTTATATTTGACCTCATACATCATAAGGGTCGTTTGGACTGGTGCAAGGTGCCCACTTTAATTAGTGGACATCATATATCAGACCAACTTCTCACAGTGTGTATGCAATTGTAAAGTTGTTTTCTAAAGTCCAAATCCTTTGTGAGTTTTTGTCACATGGGCCATGAAGATCATAATTTTTTTTAAAGATTATTTTAATAATACATTAAATGAAAAAATAGTCAAACCATTTTTTGCTTGAGACAAAATTATCTCACATAAATAGTTTTTCCTCGAAAATTATTCTGCGAAAAGGTGTTTTGCAAAATGTCAGCAGCTGCAATTGAACTTTTTCAAAGGTTACACATTTCTGCACGTTTTGAAGAACTAGTACAAATAAAATGCACTAGTCATGTGACTGTTGGGCCAGGCATCAGTGGAAAGTAATGCAGAAGATTAATGAATTAGAATGGACTAATTCTTTTTCCAAAATGGCTCATCCAAAATCTCAACTGAAACAACAAAACACCAGAAGCGTTCAAAGGACATGGCCACATTGAAGGCCTGGGTGGTGGGTGAAATATTTTTTTTCCAGGTGTGAAATGGCCAAGAATACCAGAGCCTCACTTCTAGTCCGGGCCCTTTGATATACCTCCGTAAAAAAATAGTTGTCCACAGATTTACAATCTAGATTTCTATTTTTGTATCATTAGAGAAGTCATTTAGCTTGAGTAGACATTGCTAATCTGCACTGAATTTTTCAGGACTGAATTTTTTAAAATGACTGAACCATGAGGCATAAATACTTCATTTTGGTGCTACAACATACCTCCTCCGAGCAACCCTTCCGCCATTTTACAAAATGGTGACTCTATAATAATGTATTTTAGCCATTATATTGGTCGTTTATTTTCATATTTAATACTTTTGTTTCATGTTTTCTGCAGTTGTATGATACACCATGGATTCATTTTCCACGCGTCCTTAACAACGAAGGCAGCACAACAAATGCGTCTGAACCACGCATTTCATTTACAATGCAAGTCGTTAGGGGGGTGCTGGACTTTGGAATAGTATAATTTACTATTCCAACTCTAGTCACCGTAACAGTAGGGAAAGCATTGGACTCTAAAGTACAACACCGTTTGACCTAATGCATGTCACTGTAGCGACTTGCGTTGTAAATGTAATGTGTGGTTCAAATGCATTTGTTATTCAACCCATGTTGCAGAGGCAACGCGTTGTTCGGCGGTCGTTGTATTTACTGTTTCCTGTTTTCTGTTGATTCAAATTCGTAATCATGAGCAAAGCAGATGGTAGCAGAAGTTCTTTACCTCCTGTGTTGCTAGGTACAACATCTGTGGACTCCTTCAACAAATAAAAATCCCAATCTAATCCGAAAAAAGGCTAACATCAACTGCGGCTGGACAGAAGAGAATTTGAGATGCTGCAGAAATATGACAAGATGTTCACAAAAGATTTAAAGTGATGGGCGAAAAGGATCAAATATTTTATCACTGTAACAACAAGTGCTATAAGTCTTGTACAATAAAAAAAGTGTGGAAAAAATGTGTAAAAAAATAGCAGAAACCAGAGAATTACAAAAAGAATCCGATTCTTCTGAGAAAGCAACGACAACCAAACACGATGCCCACCCACCTACAAGATCGATGGCTACCCCTCGTCCACATTTTTACCAACTGATCAGAAAGCTTAGGATCTTCAATGTGTTAACTGTGGTTTAGCCAGAACAAATACCAAAGGGTTTGATGTAAGAACAAAGTACAGAGTATGTGAGGCTCAAAGGGCAAACATGTTTTTATCTGCAGCTAGTTTTTTTCAAGATGAGGTTTTCATGGTTCCTGAAATGTTACATAATCAATACAACACATCACCATTTAAAAAAATGTTGTCCAGAACCATTCAGCCCGGATCAGCATATGTATAGCCAAGCTAAATTACTTCTCTAATAATCCAAAAACACACATCAAGAATGAAAATCTCTGGACAATAATTTTTTTACGGAGCTATATCAAAGAGGCAGTATTATTAGTTTCTGATGCACATGGGGAATGAACTCAGGAACAGGTTGGGAACGTCCTTGTCTCCTGGATAATATCCTATATCTCAGGGGATACTCAAGGACAGACGTATGATCCTATTGTATATCATCCCTAGAATTACAGATGCCTACCACATTTATGTTTTAAATCTTTAATTATTTTCAAACATGACAAAGGGGAACGGGACCTCCTGCTCCATCAAGACAAAGCAATACAGACATTAGTTGTCAGCGCTGTCAATCTTACCAAGTAATTGCTGTGAGCGGGTCAACAATAAACAACTCAGGGGAAAACTAATGGGGGGATCAAAACATCAAACCCTTCCCACCCACACCCCTCCCCCGTCCACAAATTATAAGGGTAAAACAAAAAGAGGGAAAAATGGCACCAGCATTGTGAAAGTGAGCGTGCCCTCTGGGGAGCACGTTTCTCAGGGATTGGCTTGTCCGCTAGTTGGAGGAGCCGTAGATATCAGGGGCAAGTCAGTTCCCTGAACTCCGCTGTGAGCAGTGTCAGAAAGGGTCGCCACAGCTCTGGGAACTCGTCCCTCCTACCGCCAAAATAAGAGACAGTTTCTCCATCCCTAGAACCAACCATAGCCTGTGTAACCAGCCCGTGTGTGGGGGAGTCTGGGGAGAGCACTAGTGGGCGAGTATTTTCTGGGTGGCTGCTCCTAAAGCAATGCAATGAGGCAGCCCCTTCTAGATTTCAGGGGATATGTCAGCTGGTTAGACAACCCCAAGTGTATGTAATCTGGGAAGTGTAGGAGTTGAGTATCAAGATGGGAGTCTATGTCGTCTAGAATTGTAGACCAATATGGTTGGATTCTATCACAGCTCCACAATAAGTGCTCTAAGGTGCCCAATTCACTACACCCCCTCCAACATCGGTCGCTAATGCGAGGGTCGAAACGGTGTGGGCGTTCTGGTGTGTGGTTCCAGTAAGTAGAAATTTTGGTCAGTGTCTCCGTGAGTCCGGTGTGGTAAGCTGAGTGCCTCGTCCTATAATATATGCGGCTCCATTCTTTGTGTGAAAGGGTTCTGCCTAGATCCCGCTCCCACCTCACCCGACCCGCATTGTAAGTGTGAGTGTTGGCCGCAAGGAGGTATTTGTACAGGTCAGAGATCAGTTTTTTGTCTGATGTTCGCGTAACCAGCCATTTCTCATAAGGGGCTAAAAATCTTTGAGCTTCAGGTTTAATTTGGGGTTGGAGAGTCCAGTGCCTAAGTTGCAAATAATACATTCTGTCTGTTTCAGGAATGCCATAGTCCTCCCTAATGTGTGTGTATGGGATGATGCCCTGTAAGTCAAACAGATGTCCTAGGGATCAACAAGGGGAGAGGCCCCAGTTCGCGAACGCTTTGGGATCTAATCCCAGAGTAAAATCGGGGTTATTGAACAATGGAGTCATGGGAGAGGGAAACGAGGACAGTCCGTGTGAGAAAGCCGTGCGATCCCAAGCTTTCAGGAGTTTACTCGTGACATGGGACGCGTAGAGATTGAGAGGTCTGTGTTTCTTCCAGAGAAAGGGAATACCCTGCAAGGACATGCCTGCAACCTTCTGGTCCTGGAACAAGCAGTGTTTTTCAGATTCCAGGCGGTGCCACTCTACTAGATAGCGGAGCTGCGCTGCATAGTAGTAAAGCTGCAGGTCCGGTATACCGACCCCTCCCTGTTCCGGGGGGAGGACCGCTATAGCCTGCTTGAACCGCGGCCTTCGACCTCGTCAGATGAAGTGCGCCAGTTCCGACTGGGTTTGCTGGATCCAGCCTGACAGAGGGCGCAGAGGAAGAGTTTGGAAGAGGTATAGTATCTGGGGGAGGATCGTTATCTTGACGGCAGCTATTCTGCCTAACCATGATAAGGGGTGATGCTTCCATCTGTGCAGTTCCCCGCAAATTTGGGCTCAAGCTTATCATAGTTAGCTGTGATGGTAGCTGGGATGGTAGGGCCCAGTTGCACTCCCAAGTAGGGAACGGTATTGTCTGACCATTTGACAGGATGCTCCTCCCGTAGGTGGGCCAATGTAGTCTCAGATAGTGAGATATTAAGGGCAACCGACTTGTCTGCATTAATCTTAAACCCTGAGGCCTACGCGAAGTTATGCAACTCAATAAAAAGGGCCGAAGAGTCTGAGCGGGTTCAGTGATGGAAATCAAAATGTCATCTGCATATAAGCTAATTTTCTGGGTATCTCCCCCGAATTTAATCCCCGTAATGAGGGGGTGATGCCGAACTCTCCGCGCAAGTGGCTCCATATAAAGCGCGAAAAGAATGGGGGAGAGAGGGCACCCTTGACGGGTGCCTCTACCTATCAGGAAGTGGGAGGACGTTTGGCTCGAGGCAAGCGATAACAATTGAGGATATGGGTAATTTTCTGTTACGCAGAACTTCCCCCAAGCTAAACCACTGCAGCACGTGTTCTAAGTAGGGCCAGATGACCCTGTCGAAGGCCTTTTCCGCGCCAATGGTCAGTAACATGCAGTCCCTTTGGATGCGCGACGCTGTTTCTACGAGGTGTATCACCCTTTTTGTGTTGTCGCTGGTTTGACGCTGTGTGATAAAACCTGCCGGATCCGGATCCACTAGCTAAGGCATATAAGGGGCTAATCGCGACGCACGGTTACTAATGTATAACTTAATGCCGATGTTAAGAAGGGAAATCGTCCTGTACGCACTACAGCTGGTGACGTCCTTCCCGGGCTTCGGGATAACTATAATCGAGGCCTCGAGCATTTCCTCAGGGATAGCACTGGGTAGTGCAAACGTGTAAAAAATGGTCCCGCAGCAGAGAAGCCACCTGAGTGCGAAAGGCCTTATGGAAGGCTGCAGAGTAGCCATCTTTGCCAAAGGATTTCCCTTGTTGGAGGCGCGAGATGGCAGCGATGACTTCCTCCAGCCCAATTGCCCGGTCCAAGTGTGCGGCCTGTGCTGGGTCCAGTGGAGGGAGCCGTGCCTCGTCGAGATTTTCCCGGCTATGGATCGCGTCAAGAGAGTCGCCCGTGTATAACCTAGCATAGAAGTTCCGGAAGATTTCTGCTATAGTGACATCGTCAGAGACGAGGGCGCCTCCAGGTGTGCGGATGTGTTGTACTCCTTGCATCTGTCTCATTTCCCGTAGTTTGTGCGCTAATAGGCAGCCACATCTATCCCCTCCGGTGTAATAGGAGTGATGTAGGCGGAGGGCTGCGTATTAGGCTTTATCTTGGTCCAGCGTCGCAGTTGTTTCCGCTCCTTACAAAGCTGCCTCCAGGCCCTGGCTGCCCCAGCTCTGCCACACATTGTGTAAGCTCGGCACGCTTCTGGCACCATTCTTTATTGATGGCCGTAGAGATGGCTATGAATTTTCCCCTTAGGTCGGCCTTAAGGGCAGTCCACTGTGTCGCCAGCGAAGTGTCCGCGTTGGCGTTGAGGGCTAGGTAATTCGAGATAGAGGTCTTGATTTGATCAGTGACAGAGACCTGGTGCAGAAGTGTGTCACGGAGGCGCCACTGTCGCTGCGGTGACTGAGCGTATGGGAGGGAGAAAGAAGCTGTGACTGGGAAGTGGTCCGAGAGTGACGCAGTGAGAACGTCGGCGTCCGTTGCTAAGTCTACTAATGGAGTAGAACACAATAAAAAGTCCAGCCTGGCATACGTCTTTTGGGCCCCTGAATAGTATGTGTAGGACCGACTATGGGGATGAAAGTGCCCAGATCTTGGATATGTGCAAGACCAGCCCATGAGAGGGACCCCACCTGACTAGTGCATTGGCATGAGCGGTCGGTAAGATTGTCGAAGATGAGGTTTAAGTCGCCCTCCAGAAGCAGGCGCCTCTCTGAGTTGGCTGTGGCTTCCCTAAGTGCGCTGTGTAAGAATTTGTCCTGGCCTGCATTGGGAGCATACACCGACCCTATTATAAGGGACATTCCCCCAACCAAGAATTGGTAGGTGAGTAGGCGGCCTTTAAACTCCGCTTCCCTCTGGACCACCCTGCCGTGGAAGGAGCGAGAAACCAAGATTGCTAACCCAGCTGACTTTGTGGAGAATGAGGAGAAAAGCTTTATGGGGAAGGCTTGGGATTTCATCCTGTGTTGGTCTTTGTAAAGCAAGTGAGTCTCCTGGAGGAGGCAGACATCGGCCGCTGAGTACTCTAGGAAATTCAGGACCGCCCGCAGCTTAATAGGGTTGTTCAGTCCCCGGACATTGAGAGTCAATACCTTAAATGGGCTGCGCGCCATCTAGTCTGGAGGAAAGATGGGAAGCTGGCGCAGGCGCCCAGCGGCATGGCGCAAGAGTAACTCAGGGGAAGGGCCGCAGTAGTAGCTTCTGTTATGTTGTGTGCTAGCAAGTGGGGGAGAATGTGGACAGGTGGACCCACCCGGCAAAAGGCACAAACAGGAGGAAAAAAGGGAAAAACCCCAGGGAGAAAGGGGGGAAACCCCAAAACCCACACCAAGGGATACCCAACCCACCCTAACCCAAACACCATGTGAACAAGAACAGTCTTAGAGCAAAGTCCATCATCCCAAGACGACTGGAGTAACGACCATGTGGAGTCCATAGTAAGTCAATGAGGAGAAACGCCCCGTCTCCCGCCGCCCGCCCACACCCAGCAAGGACTCATCAGAGGGGATCCTAAATGGGAACATTCACTGGGCCCTCATTTATCATCCGAATTCTCTCTGGCAAGTGCCTCCGTAGCTGTGGCCAGGGCATCTTGTTGGTTCCGAGCGATTTCTGAGGCAGGTGGCCTCCGGGGGCACCGTCTCCTAGTTTGCCGCTGCCAGCCGGAAGGAGAAATATCCGGTCACACTCTCGAGTCGTAGGTGTTGCCTTCCTCACTCGGGGCGTCAGGCCCAGCATGCGGCAGACGGCCATCAGTGAGCGTATCTGGTGCAGCTTGTTGTTAAATCAGAAAATGAGGCAAAAGGGGTGTCCCCAAGAATATGAGATCCCTTGTTGCCGCAGGTGGTCGGTCACAGGGCGGAACTGCCTGCGTCTCTGCAGCGTAATTAACGCTAGGTCTAGATACAACACCGGAGTGTGGCCCTGAAATGAGATCGGGTGCAGAGTCTTCGCTTTGGATAGTATGGCCTTAGTCTTGAAGTCTTGCACACACACTAAGATGTCCACAGGTAGTGCCTGAGGCCCATGAGGTGGTCCCTCCCTGTGTGCTCTGTCTAGGACGACATCTGCCGTGTGGGAATCACCCAAGATATGCCTGAAGAGGCTAATGGTGAAGACAATCAGGTCTCTAGTGTCATCAGAGCTTCTGACCCCCTGGATTCGAATATTATGCCTTCGGGATCGGTTCTCAATGTCCTCCAGGTGCAACTGCATGTCCACATTTTGTTCTTGCAACCTGATGACTTCTTGCAGCAGCGTCGTCAAGTCCGTGACTGTGGCATCACTTTTCTCCTCAAGCATGGCTACTCGCTCCCCGACGTTATCAACATCCCGGCGCACTTCTTTAAGTTCCGAGGCAAACTCGGCTTTCACCGACTGGATACCCTCTCGCAGCATTAGGAAGAGCGATTCTAGAAAGACGTTCGTGATGGGCTCATCCTCGGGGGCCGCAGGCTTTTTTGATGACTCGGCTTCTGACGCTGTATTTACCATGTCCGGATTGGACTGAGCGCGGCCAAAGATGTCTTTCAAGGGGTTCACCTTAACACTTCTAGCTTTGGACATGCTCTTTTTTGTGCTCCACTACCGCCCAGCGGGGTGGAAGTTATAGCCGTGCTGGGCACAAGTCCGTCACGAAAGGCTGCTATCTGTAGAGGGCGCTTCACAAATTATGGATTGCTCGAAGAATCCACCAGCTGCTTTTCAGCTACCCCAGACTCACCTGCCGTACCGCTGCATGATGCGAAGAAGTGTAGGGCCCCCTACTCACCCACACCAAGCCGGGGATCTGCGCGTTCCGTCACTGTAATACCGGGTCGCGAACAGCACTCAACCCGTGCTCAGCGGGGGTGGGGGGGCCGTGAGGCCCCCTCTTTCCAGCCGTGGGATAGCCGCCAGTGACCGGGGCAGACATTGCCGCAATTGAGCACCAGGCTGCAGTCCAGATCCGCCGGGTACCAGTCTGCCTCTGTCATGAGGGGTCACCGACCTCAACAGCCCGTGGCGCCCCCCCAAGCCTCCAGTATTAGGCCACACTCTGCGCAGACAGTGCTCTTTACTCACGGTGAAGGAGTTACCGCGGGGCAGACAAGCACCCCAGGTAACAATGTAGACCTCTGGGGGCGCAATCTAACCTGGGCGCCAACCGGTGCCGGCGCACGAGCCACCCCAGGAACCATGGGGCTCGAGTAGTCTGCCGCTGCCTCTGCTGCACTCCCGGCCGGCCGACACGCAGTAGAGGACGGTGATCAAAGGGGCCCAGATCTTCAGTCAGGTCCCGGGTCTCTTCTGTGTGGCGCCGCCGGAAGCGACGGCCGCTGCACTGTCCTCAGGACAGCGTCCCGATCTCTGGGGATCTACCATCCGTCTCACAGATAGATAGGGGACCGGTTGGGCAGCCGGAGAGGGAAGAAGCTGGCCTTGTTGCCCCACTCGCCGGGCACCGCGTTGTCGAGGCCGCGCACTTGTGTGTGGCCGGGGTTGCCTCTCCGCTCTTCCGGTCTCTGTCACCACCAAGAGTCAAGGCGTAGTCCCAGGTAGATCGGCGGGTACCCCAAGGGCACACAGGTCCGACCCCACGCTAATCGGGCCCCCAGGGAGCCGTGCTGTACCGTCTCAGGTGAGCAACGGGTAGCAGCCTGAAAACTATCATCCTACCTCGCCGCCATCTTGACCACGCCCCTGCCTGCCATATTTATAACTCAAGTGAGATACCTTGCTATGTTTAGGGCCACTCATTTTGCACCCCTAATGTGGTTAAGTTACTTTTGGAGTAGAACCAAACTTGTGATACAAACCAGTGATCACATTTTGCAGTATGGCAGAGTCTCCTTCAGGGTGCTTAAAAAACTGTTTCGAATTTGGTGGAGCAGAATATTATTTTGAAGAAAGTCAGCTTTCATCTAGTAGCAATGTGAATTCAAAAAACTGCCATGCTTACATGCCAGAGGGCAAGAATATATGACGTTACAACTCATGGAATTACAGCGCATGCTTTTACAACACAATCTTTACATCGCAACTACCAAAACATTGCATGATTTTACAATGCATGCAATTACAACGCATTTTTTTTAAACTACCCCTACAACGCATTCCATTACAACCTACACCATTACAACGCATACTATTACAATGCATAATACTTTTAGGGCAACAGTAGGGTAAGTGTTGGATAGTGTAGGGGTAAAAATTACGATTCTCACTCCTATGAGTGCAACAGTAGGGTAAGTGTTGGATAGTGTAGGGGTAAAAAATACTATTCCCATGTACCCCAAAACCCATACCCACCCTAATAGTAAAAAAATCTCCATTACTTACCTTATAATGCGTGTAATGGCATGCGTTGTAATGGTATGCGTTGTAATGGCATGCGTTGTAATGGAATGCGATGTAAAGGAAGTTGCGTTGTAAAGGTAGGTCGTTGTAATGACTGCATTGTAATGGATGTTTCCCAAGGGCAATGGGTGCATGATTTGAACTGCCTGCCTACAGTGCTGTGCCCATACAACCTGCAAGTCCCTGTAAATCCACGAGAACAGCCATCTCAAATAAGCAAGAGTATTCAGAACCACCGACTACTCGTTCTTTCTTACAGAAATGCAACGAGGCTTTAGAAAAGATTGGACAGACCTGCCTGATGAAGGAATAATATACAGTCAAAAAAAAGAGAAACGTAGTTCTATTTTATCACTACTTCAAAAAGTAACTGCGTTAGATCCATATTTAGTTGGCCTGCCTACTACTTTATGGATGAACAAACCTGTAATTCTTTAATTATTTCGGAATCACAGTAAATAAACAAACCCTCCTTTGCGAAAACCGTGAGAAATCTGCTTGTGGTTCAAACAGACGTTCGCGAAGCTTAGCGTCGTCCGGATGCAGTGTACAATGTCAATACTGAAGCAGGAACGTGTGGAGATGACGCTCAGAGGCAGCTCACCTGACATTCCATGACGACAGCTCCGAGGTGCCCTTTCAGTCTTTGGTGCCAGATTAATCAGGCTTTACGTGCATTTGCAAGAAACAAATTCGGTTTAGTAGTTAAGGGAGCGTGCGTGTGGAAGGTTTAATGAAGACGTTTTTACGAGTGTCAATGAACCCAGTCAGACACGTTAACAGCAGAACACAATTATCGAAACCTGTCAGTTTTAAAATGATGTTAGCTCTAGAGATGCCGACTGCATTTAATGTGCATGTGACAGTTTATATAAGATCAGCAATCTATTAGTTGTTAGTGAATAATGACGAGGCCGTTATGTTCTTGCTTTACCTGATAGTACCCCTGTCTAGGAGCAACTTAAATACTCTGTAAGCAGGCCCAGGCTGCTCTGCGAGCCACCAGATTGAATTTTCTAGCAAATGTGATGCACCCATTTCTACCATTTGGCCCTGTGGTGTTGCAACACCCTCCAAATATTCTATATTTTTAAACAATAGCACAATTCATTCTGGAACTTGCAGTGTTATACATTGTTATAATGAACCTTAAAGTTCTACCATGTAGGCATTAATGTCAGAAAAGCCAGATATAGCGCTACATTTATAAGGTAAATCAAACATGTCTATGTAGATATTGCATACATGTTGCAAGAGCAATGTTCTATCAGGTAGCCATTGTTATATCCACTTATAAAGCGCCACGAATCGCCCTAGAAGGTATATTTCGGTGCTAGGACTTTCCAAGTAATGCAACACATTCTTAAAATAGCCTGGTTTTCAATATTCTCTTAAATCGGGTGAAGTACGAACAATTTTGCATAACTTTAGGAAGCTAGTTCCAGGCCCTCGGTGCAGTATAAGAAAAAGACTAGCCTCCATATCTTGAAGCACAAATCCGCGGAGACACTAAAAAAGCCTTGTCACAAGACCTCAGTGTGTGTACCGACGGGAGTAGCATTATTTGACCTTCATGTGGCCTCTCAGGGGACTGTGTTAAGGTATCCCACCGACAAGGCTTAATCTGTCAATCTTGTAAGATTCAGTTTTGAATTGACAAGTTCTCAATGCATCCTGTAAGAACTTGGGGGCATAGTAGTAGGACATCTAACCTGGGCTTCTATTGGAATTCTATAACGCATATTAGCGAGCACATTATCGTCATTTTAGCGGCAGTTTCCTGCCGCTAAAACGGCGATAATTTTAACGAGATTCTTGCTAATATGCCCCCTGGTTTATTTCACTCATATTGTGAGTGCCGGTTTATAACATCATGCTGTCCCTATCAGTCACATGTATATATATATATATACTCTTGTATACAGCAAAAGTGCGCTCTTTATTCACTATACAACATTTTCACTAAGCCATCACTTTTGAGGAGCTCCTTGTTTTTTGGAGCGATGTAAATACTGTGTTATATTGTTGAAATCCTTTTTTGCACACCCCACACCCTTAAATGTACTCCAGGTGTGAAGGGAAATAAGTATTGCTGAATTTTTCAATACAATGAAGGGAGGCTCAAGCTGTTCATAGATGCAGTGATCAAGCTGCTGGAAGCCCCCACAGAATTTTGTGACAGGTTATGTTTTGTTTGGCCATCTACAAACGTTTTTAGTTTACCCTCTTTTATTAGTTGATTTATCACTTGTAACCATTTTGAAATAAATCTATTCCATAAAGGTTCGGTACCTCCAACTTCAATGCTGCTGTTTTTTCACAGGGGGCACCTTGGTGCAGCTGGCTATTTTCCCCAGTCTGGCATGGGCTTTGTGTTTACATATGTCATGCCCTGTAATATTGGGTTGGCAGATAGAAGCTTTATGTTACTCCCAGTGTACAGAATGTGTGGTTTTAGCAGTCCCTAATATGGACCCACTGCTGTGTGGCAAGGGTATTGTGTATCATATATTGTATTTGTGCATATTGAAGTAAAAACCAATAATATTCTACATGGGGTAGTCACAGCCCACCACTTGAAGCTTTGCCATCTTCCGTTCCTCCCACATGAATGTCTTCATCATCTTGGTTAACTCACAGATCATACGGGCTGCAATATAAATTAGTAGGCAAAAATATAGCCCGAGCGTGGCATTGCATTAATTTTGAAGACTTGAACTTTTTCACTAATTGATAGATGAAGTGAGCACGAACGCAGTACATTCATTTTAAATTTTTAGATCAAATTTTAGGACCCATGCTAAAGTGAATCCTTACATTTTAGGTTGGATTGTTTCCATTGAAACTGGGGTTCTCCTATCAATTCAAAGGTGGTATTGTGAATAAGAGGCAGTGCTTCACATTTCTCCCAATATATTTTGTATCCTAGAAATGATGAGACATGTGTAATAGTTTAGGTGAGGCTATGTATAGATGTAAGCGGGCTGGACAGAATGAGAAGTGCATCAAGTTCCCCCCACTTGTATCTTAACTCACTCCATAGCCTTATGTTGCCTAATAGCTAGTGCTAGAGGCTCAAGTGCCAGCATGAACAGCAATGGGGATAGCTAGCATCCCTTCCGCATTCCTCTATCAATATGTAACTAAGGGGATGCATGTTAGGGAATCTTACTACTGCCATCAGGTCAGCATACTGGTAGAGCACCCCTGTCACATTCCTCTATGAATCTGGAACTTAGGGGAGGCATGTTACATGAATCCTGCTACTGCGTATGGGAGCAGAGACACCACTTACTGAATCTATTGGACTTCGCTTCAACTAATGAGGCAATATTTAATACCTAACTAGGTCGCCTCATTTCCCCAAGGGTAATGTCCCATGGGGACAACTAGTGGGAGGTAGCGTTGCACCTCACCACTAACGTGTAGATAGTTTTTCTTAAATTCACACGGTTCTGAAGAATCGCCAATGATCCCTCCTTGACAATATAGGGCGAGAAACATGTTGACCATCTGGGAGTTGAGTACGATTTTTGTCACATTATTACAAAATAGTTACCCCTCCCTTTTGACTTTTAATCAGGCTGGGTCCCTCGCTGGATAAACTTTACCACAGAGGACTCCCTTACCTGTTTTATCACCACTTCATACATCTACACTCACGTAGGCCCCTCACACCCACGGCACCTTCACGGCGAGGAACAAAAGATCTCTGATAAAGAGCCCCTTTTAAGGGTGCCCACCGGGCATTGCAGCGCCGGCCCGACGAGGTGCAGGCCCCTATGATGAAGCATGACACCTAGCTTGCTGGGTGTGTGAGGGCCTTCGTTCTGAAAAGAAGAAGCCCCCTCCTCACAATCTGTAATACTTTTTAAACCTCACCTTGTGAGTGGTTAATATACCACTTAGGAACTCGGTACCCTGCTTTTTTTGTGAATTTAGTATAGGGCATGTACGTTGGACCCTACTCAAGCCCTATCTGTCCCTCCATTTGGTAGGTTCTCACTCAAGAACCATTTCCTGCAAAGCTTTTCACAAAGGGTTGACAAACCCTTGCTACACCCCAAGCAGAAGCTTGAAGGTTCTACTGTTTAACTGGCGCACATGTATGATTAGTTTTAGCGATTCCAACCAGAAGATGAGAATAATAATCTAATGATGTATAGGAGATGCAAGTACAATTAGTAAGATCAATCTCTTCAAGCAGGGGACATTTACAAAAGAGCACAGCAAATGTGATTACAGTCACCATCTGCCACCAGCATAGTGTCATTATATTCCACCAGATCAGCTTCGGTTCTAAAGTTGAAATTAAATCTAACATTTGCCAAGACATTAATGATTTTTCTATGGTACTGTTCTTGTTTCGTGTCCATTTAAACTAGGCCTTATACAGGTGTTGAAAGATCACATTTACAATCTTCTTTACATAGCATATTTAAAAGGCATAATGTGCCAAGTTAATGACAGCAACAGGGACCAAGAGCATTCTGTTTGTACAGCCCGTTTAAAAACAGCTTGAACCAATGAGCCCGTAAACGAATGTCTGTGATATATAGTGACAACTTAATATCAAAGCGATAAGTGCAATAAAAAGAAGCATTATCTTTGCTAAAAGACCATCCATATCTGTTTACAAATGCCATAATTTATGCAAAGGCAGTTACATTGTGCTTAGTGGTGATAAAAGCCCTGGATGTAGGACTTCAAACATTGTGGGAATTATTTCAACAACAAACTGCAGTAATGGCTCACGTAGGGCGTGCTGCGGGGCCGGGGGCGGGGGAAGGGCAGGGTGGGGAGGGTAGTAAACTTGGACATATGACGGAAAGGAGGAAAGTAATTATTACGTTCCTCCGTTACGTCGTATGTCTGAGTTTACTTAACCCCCACTCCCCGTTCCGTCGTATGTCCCAGTTTACTACCCCACCCTGCCCCTCCCCTGCCCTGCCTCCCCGTCCCACAGTTCGCCCTGTGTGAGCTACCACTGCAACAGAGCCTAAACAATAACAGCAAGACCAACCAAACTTTGAAAGCTGATGTTAATATTTACAAAAAAAGCTAATTATATTGTAGACCAGCTCTGCAAGGTATAACATTGTGTGTAAAACAGGAGCCATTGTCTGTCCTATTTCTCTGCAGGGACCGACGACGAAGCGCTTGGGACTCCGCCGCTGTTCCACTATGTACCCCCGGGGTGGGTCAGATCCCGGGGGCTGCCCCACAAGAAGAGGAGGTCAGGGAGGGCCGTCGCGCTCACCGTGAACTTATCCCAATGGGGGTGCCAGGAGCCCACCCTGCAGCAATGGGAAGGGGGAGTGCCATCGCGCATCCCCCCTCACGGGAGAAGACAAAGCCAGGGATCGCGCTCCCTGTGAAGTTTGTCTAGGGGCTGGGATCCCAACTCCGGGCCCCGAAGGGGTAATACTAGTCGAGGAGTGATGTTGCGCTCCCCTCAGTAGCGGGAAGGCAGGGGGAGTGCTGTTGCACTTTCCCAGAGACCCGCTGGAGTGGGGAAGCAGCCTTGTGTCTGCCCGCCGGAGCGGGCAGACCAGAAGACGGGTGCTGGCTCCCGCGGCAGCACACAAGGGTGCTGGCCAGTCAGAGAGCCGGCGGGAGCCACCGGGGGTGGGCTCCCCGAGTGGCTCCCCATCGAGTCTGCAGCATCAGAGCAGCCGGGGGTGGGCTCCCTGAGCTGCCATCTCTCACCTGGGGTGGAGATGTCATGCAATGCCACAAAGTAATTCCAACAGCTTATGTATATTTGTAAATTGGTGCATAGTATTAAGTAGTGTGTGTGTTTAATAAATGTACTCTTACTTTTATAAAGCAAAGTACAAACTGGACAATCAATAATTGAGTGTTATTTCTGCGCACCTGTAATGGTGATTACTAGCCCACACCACCTCCTTTGAATAACCCTTAGACTGCTCTGCAACACTACCCTCTGAGAGTCAGGCACTGCACTAGGGTGTTTGGTTCCCAGTGAAGGACAAATGCGACATGTTATTTGTGCAGGCCTCACAGATACTGCCTCGTTTTCCAAAAGTCATGATATAACATCCTGCACTAATAACACTTCTCTTGGAATTATCAAATCCACATTAAATAAATATTAAAGACTAACTTGACAAACTTCAGTCAAGTTGATGCAGCTTCTACTACGAAGGAAGTAGATGACTTGAGCCCTCAGACCATCAGACCTTCGTTCAAGCTTCCCCGCAATCATGTTGGTGCATGGGGTGCTCCAGAGGTCCACCTCATGGACAGACACAAATGTCTGCTGTCTGATTGGTGCTAGAAAACAAATGGTCTGGCAGACTGGGCAATCATTTGTTATATATGCTCATGTCAGAGCACAAAATAATGATAAAGGCCCTAATCTACTGACACAGTTGACCTGTCTGGGGACAGATGGGTCAGATGTCTGTCTGTCTGGGGACAGATGCCAGGAATATGCTGGTATGAGAGGTGCAGGGCATCACCAGGCATAATCTATAGCATAATCTGTAGCAGGCATACTATATAGCAGGTATTCTGTACCTGCTAGTAATTTTGCATGCATCTTTCCGAGCTAACTTTTCGAGTGTTGCACTGACATCCCCTTTGCGGTATGGCTACTGTTGTACCCACACCGCTGCACACTGCTCTCCTGGATTTTCTGTGCCTTCCCTTGCCGTTCCTCAGACCAGTCCATATTATCTCTAGCATTGTTTTATAATACCTGGTTCATAGAAATGCTTTCCGTGTGTTGAATCAAATACAATTACTGAAGCAGGAACATTGGAATAGTGGCAAAATAGAACACTTTGTCCCCAATGTCATAATTACACAAAATTGTTTCGACTTGGAGAAAATAAAAAAGTTATATTTAAACATAATGCGTACTACTTCCTTCCGCATTAGTAAAAACTGCACTCCCAACAGTATATAATGTGCCCATTACGGTTCTAAAGAGGGCCATTAGTAGCTTGGTCTGGTATTATAATTGCTACCCCTGTATATTGTGGACGTCTTTGCAAAATGGCAGGCAATCCTAGCATTTTATTGTAATCGGAGTCATCAGTGGCATAACAGTAGGCACCCCTAGACAATCATCTCTTGCGTGATAGGGAGGAGGCCCCCCATAATGGTCCTCATCACTTGCCCACTTGTGTTCATCGCTTGGGATAATGGTTGTCATGCCTGGGATAACCTAGGGATGCCTGCACTAATAATGGCCATCCCTCACACAAGAGGAATGACTCACAACAATCTTGCAGTTATTTACTCCTGTGTGGTTTCTGCCTTACTCCCAGAGTACTATCAGAGAAAGGCAGAGCTAACGCACTCTGAATCAGCTGCAAACTGCTTTATATACTGTAGCGTGGAACGAGGAGCGACAGGAAACATTCGCTGGTTACACCCGACACTTGCAAGCACTGTGGTAATCGAAGGTGGTCCCGCTGTTCGTATTATTTGCCTTGCTGTGACGCATGCATTAAATTATCTTAAAATACAAACTAAAATGCGAATGCAAAGAATATTTTGTGATTAAAGACATTCGTCACACAGTGCGCGCATTTTCCGAGCTCTGAAAACCTTCTGCATAGCTGCATGACACCGCGACATTCTACACACCTCCCTGAATGGCGGCGTATAATGAAGAGGAGCTTAAATATGTATTGGTAAATGAAATCCATGGCAGTGCCCTGGGAAGGCCGCGCCGGGAGCCTGCCTCTAGACAGCACGGCCGACACAAGCATAAAGGCACGGACAAGGAGTGCGCGTGTTTCTGTAACGTGCAACCGACGCGCACATCTATTACGCTGTTAGCAGCTTTCATTATACATTGTGTCAGTGAAGCGTGTGTAATCGGGACGAGTGGCATGCTGTTTCCCTCGACCAGTGAAAATAGGTATGCCAATTTCTACTTGTTCAACGCAATGCGGCTTCGAGTGTGATTCCAACATCTGAAAGACTGTCTTCAGAGGAATTAAAATGGGCAAGAGCTTCCCACTGTGTCTGCGGCGGCTCTCATCTGGCTCCTCGTCCGTCTGAGGATCTCAGCTCCACTTAAATATTTAAAATGCTTATTCCAACGCTGGCTTCATTTACCTAGGAAACGGTACCTGATTATTTAAAAAAACGTGACGCGAGCAAAATGGACTTCCGGCGGCGAAATAGACCAGTGGGATTAATTCTGGAGTCACCTCGCTCTGTAAACAAACATATTTGTAGAGTATATCTGTGACTTTCTTGAAAAACTTTTATTTAAAAGGAGTCTATCCTCAATGAACGATTTACCCTTCATTTGCCTAAACATGGTATGTGTAGCACTGCCAATCCAGTACCCACTTCTCCAGGATAAAGTCGAAGTGAATTTTTCATTTTGTCCCGATCAAATGTAAATGTATTTCTGTTAAAGACTGCATTTTCGGGAATAAAATATGTGCGCATGGCATAGTCTCACGGAAGTGGCAGGTTGTTCGTCAAACGATTTATGACTTTTTAATTTGGATATTTGGGGTTAATAGAGAAGTCATTTTCTCAAACGAAATGGTCAAATGGAGACAGATTTGCTGACCAGATCGTACTCTAAAATATCGGAATGCTGTAGGGAAATTCAACTTTTTTTATGGCCAATGCAGATTTTTAACGGTAGTGTACTGGATGCATAAGGTGCACAGGTGACACGTCCCAATGCTTACATTGATATGCCACAACAGGTGCAGGACAAATACGTTCCCTTTCACGGTATTAGCTAGTGGTAGCTTTTTCCTACAAAAGCTCGACTTGGAAATAAAAGTCAGAATTTCAATACATTGTGCTAGCTAAAGAAAACACCCAATCATTGCACTTTCTCCAAAGTCGACAACGAGTTAAAGAGGCAGGAGGAGGGAAATCCTCCTTTTCAGAACTAGATCCTCACACACCCAGCAAGCTAGGTGTCATGCTTCATCAAATAGACTTGCTCCTCGTCGGGTCGTCGCTGCAATACCAGACGGGCACACATAAAGGTGCTCTCTGTTG
This sequence comes from Lissotriton helveticus, assembly GCF_964261635.1. Lineage (NCBI taxonomy): Eukaryota > Metazoa > Chordata > Amphibia > Caudata > Salamandridae > Lissotriton > Lissotriton helveticus. Next base: position 146,798,081 of record NC_136060.1, on the reverse strand, counting down.
GAGATCTTTTGTTCCTTGCCCTATGGTGCTGTGGGTGTGAGGGCCCTAAAAAAAGGTGTAGATGTGATGTGGGTGAGTGACGTTAAAAAAGGTTGGATAATCCAAATAAAACTTTTTATTAGAGTGGTTATCCACCTTCTTAAAAGAAAACAGAGTGGCCGCTCTCTGGTCCAGTAGAGCTAAGCTCAGCTCTCACAATGTGTGAGAGATGAGCTTAGCTCACTCACCCATATCACATCTACACTGTTTTTTAGGACCCTTACAGCCACAGCACCATATGGCAAGGAACAAAAGATCTCCGCCAAAGAGCCCCAAAGGGTATTGCAGTGCCGACTCGACGAGGAGCAAGTCCATATGATGAAGCATGACACCTAGCTTGCTGGATGTGTGAGGACTCTAGTTCTGAAAAGGAGGATTTCCCACCTCCCGCCTCTGTAACTCGTTGTCCACTTTGGGGAACGGCATACTCTTCGTGTAACGCTAGTATATTTAAAGCCAAACCAATCAGCTTGGCTAATTCTTGTTACATTTGCCACATGATGTTGATGCAATAGAACAGAGTAACACATAAAGGAAAGAGATATTAAAATGTCTTAATTGTTAAAGCAGTCAGTAGTAGTAAGGACTAAAAGCAAAACCAAATTCAAGACTACATGTTCCAGACAGAGCAGCTCCTTGACTATGGGCAAGAAAGAAAAGCTGGATGCTATGTATAGGCAATAGCCAGAGAAATAAGGAGGCTGGAGTAACCAGTGACTCCCAAAAACAATATTTCCATGTCTCGATCAATATTGAAACTAAACAAATACAAAATGCTTGCTATTTTACTGCCCATAGACATTGCCATGTTACCAACATGGCTTGAGTAAGTGAAGTGCTTCATTTGTATGCTCAATATGCCATAAATGAGCGTGGGTTGAAGTACCTGCTCGATGGCTACTCTGCCCACCATTAGGAGATGACCTGCTTGCTATCCTCAGGGCTGCTGGCATGTCCCGCACTGGGCCAACCCATTAGATCCCGTCTGCTGTCTTTATCAGTCTCCCTCCGCCCATTACAACTTGTTTCACAACGGCATTTGTGAGGTCCTTCCGATCACTGTCATACTAGTATGGTGGGTTTTTTATACGATTCACTTCCTGCTGTCTGAGGAAGTGACATGATGCGAGTGAGCGTCAAGCAGACGAGTCGGCTCCGCGTTCTGCAGGTCTTGGCTGGGGGTGTGGCTTTGGCTGAGGCAAGCGACAGCCGAAGAGCCTTAGAGCCATAGAGGAGCCAGAAGGTCGGGGGGATCGCTTGCTGTGAGCACTCTGTGAGGCAAGGTAAGTGCTAGCGAAACGGATGGGTGAGGCTAGAGCCGTGGCTCCTTTTGTCTGCATGGAAGAGGCCGGTGTTAGGCCGGTGGGGTTTGTAAGTCAGTAAGGACCGCTCTCATTTCATTTAGTTCCTTTTTGCCTGCCTTTTCTACTGTAACCCCTGCCACTCCCCCGCCTTCTTCCTCACCCTTTACATCAGGGGGAATAAGTTTGCAGAGCTGTCCGTTAGTCAACCGCCTTATACTTGTGGGTGGAGGAAAAAATATATATTTTATTTTTAAATGCACTCCCTGCACTCGTCACATTTATCGCCCCACAAGGGAGTGAAGTGTTTGCACCCCTGTCTCCTCCTTGGTGACTCTTAGTGACACTTTGGGTTTCTTTGCCCAATTGTTAGGCAAAGTTAAGCTGGCTGGCCGGTGGATGAAGGAGAAGTTGAAACTGGCCTATGCCAAACCCCCTCCCTGGCAGTGGGGAAGCGGCCAGCGTTAGGGTTGTGTGGTTTGTGCCCCATGGTGGGGCCCACTTCCAGTACACCCACTTATTCTACCCCCTTAAGCTTAATATCCATAAGCTTTATGCCCCTCCTTGTGTCTCTCCTGAGCCTCTGCTGTATCCTCTAGGGAGAGATAAGCGCTCACCAGCTTCCCAACATGGCGGCACGACATTGGAGCAGCAGCGTTATTGCTGGCTCCCGCTGAGACAGCTGGGGGAGGACTTGCCGCCGGAGATCGCCCACCTCGCCCGACTGCTAAACAGAAAAGAAGCGCTAGTGATGGCATGATCGGCACCATGCGCCGCATCTCTGCTGCAGCCTCCGCCGGTGCCTGACTCTAAAATGGCAGCCGCCGCTGCCCGCACGGCAGTCTTTTCGGGATTCAACATCTGAGGCGTCCGTTCTCCTGGCAGTTCCTGCGGTGAGGGACTTCATTTGGGCGCTCAGTGCCTTCTGCGTCCATAGCTCCCACATATTGCTGCCATATGTCTGCTGCCTGCTTGCCCCCCTGCCGGCCCGCCGCCGATTCCCACACAACTACCAGGGCGGTTGAACCCACACACAACCCACAGGCTGCATCGGGAGCCACGCCAGCGCCACATGGTCAACGCGCGGTAGCGTGACCGCACTAACAGCGTCAACACGGCCTTTACCGCCCTGCGCACCTTCATCTCCACCAAGCCCGCCGACCGCAAGCTCTCCAACATCAAGACACGCTTGCGGCTGGCAACATGCTGCTGGTGGGCGACGGGCAGCCGTGCCACACCACCAGCTTCTACAATCACCACCAGCACCACCAGCAGGGCAGTAGCCCGGCCCGGGGGGGTGATAACTAGCAGCCCAACCAGATCTGCACCTTCTGCCTCAGCAACCAACGCAAGCAGAGCCTCATGTTCACAAGGAACTACCTCGCGAACTTTAGGGGAGAATAACTTTGGACTATGACCTACCCAGCCGGACTTTCAGGCAAACGCTCCCGCGTCTCTCCTGACCTTATCTTCCCCCTCTCTCGTCCTCCAACCCTCTCCCCTCTCCGCCCCTACTCTTTCCAGCTTCTGTCGTCTGCCTTCACCTGCCCCTCCCCTTGTCCCCACCCTGTTTCTCAGTGAACCTCTTCCCTCGACACTTGAGACCGAACTATTTTGTCTGATGCCCGATGGAGCTACCTGGTTTAGCTATAGGGGAGATGGGCCATGGATTCCCTTCTTGGTCGTCACCTACCCAGTCAGTCTTTAGACAGACTTCCTTTCGTCTCTACGGTTGTCTCTTCCCTTATCCTCACTTTCTCACCTCCCTTACCCCCACTACCTTTCTCTCTCCTTTCTCTCCTCTCCTAATGTACTGCTGATTTTTTTTGATGTAGTGTAATTGTCGATCTTTTTCTGTTATATTGTTGAACCACATTGTTGCACTTCCCTTCGTCTCTCCTGTCGTCTCCTCCACATCCGCCCTCTAGTTATGTCTCTCCTTCTCTCCTCTCTCAATGTATGAGACTAAACTATTTTGTCAGATGCCCGATGGAGCTACATGGTTTAGCTATAGGGGAGATGGGACGTGGATTCCCTCCTTGGTCGTCACCTACCCAGTCGGTCTTTAGACAGACTTTTTTTCGTCTCTCCTTATTGTCTCTTCCCTTATACTCACTTTCTCACTTCCCCTACCCCCACTACTTTTCTCTCTCCTTTCTCTCCTCTCCTAATGTATTGCTGATTGTTTGATGTAATTGTTGATCTATTTCTGTTATATTGTTGAACCACATTGTTCCACTTCCTTTCGTCTCTCCTGTCCTCTCCTCCCGAAACCGCCCTCTATTTTATGTCTCTCCTTCTCTCCTCTCCCAATGTATTGAGACTGAACTATTTTGTCTGATGCCCGATGGAGCTACTTGGTTTAGCTATAGGGAGATGGGACTTAGATTCCCTCCTTGGTCGTCACCTACCCAGTCGGTCTTTAGACAGACTTCTTTTCGTCTCTCCTTATTGTCTCTTCCCTTATCCTCCCTCTCTCACCTCCCCTGGACCCCTCCACTACTTCTCTCTCCTTTCTCTCCCCTCCTAATTGAATTGTCTATTTTTTGATGTATTGTCTAATTGTTGAATTTGTTCTGGTCCATTGTTGATTCTCATGTAAAGCGCTCTGATACCTTCGGGTCTAGCCAACGCTATATAAAACTCTTAAATAAAATAAAACTTTCTGTAGGTCTGGGAGAGACTCAGAGCAAAGGATAAAAGGAAGAGGGAAGACAGCAAGGCATTGGGAGTCTGTTGCATCTGTGGTAAAGTAGATAAGTGGCCACCTTGTGAATATCTGTGGTTAGTCACTTTAGGCTTTTTAAGGTCGAGTTTGATGATGCCTTCAAGGTGCCTGCGTTCTGGTAGTTTAGTTGCGCCCCAGGCTCAGCTGGCTCCATAGATATTCACAGCAGCTCCCCCAAATTGTTGAAAAACATCCGTAGAAAGAAGCCTCAAGCCCATCTTTCCCTTTTGAAGCCCCATCTTACCATATTATACATGCTTTCTAAGGGACAGAGGGGTAGGAAATAAAGAAATGGGGGCGCAATCAAAGAAGTGCTAGGCACAGTTACGGTTTTCTGTCAGGGTGCAGGTCCACATTCACACAATCTCTACATACACAACCCACTGCAGCTTATTTTTGAACCTCAGCTCATTGACCAATGTCACTCAGAGAAAGCAGCAGAATAAATGGATATGGAGGATGTTAAGGCTGGTCCTAAAACAATTGGAGTTAGCACCAATTCGAACTCTGAGCCTGTGAGTCCTGTGGTTCCATCTGGAACTCCAATTGCAGAGACAGTAGCAGGAGTGTTGTCACCCAAAAGGGTTCCTCGAGTAACTTACAATGGGTTTTGTGAGGATGCATGTAGCTTTTTCATTCTTGGAGTTTTATATAGTGCGAACGAGACCCGAAGGTATCAGAGCGCTTTACATGAGCACCAGTTACGTTACAGAGGAAACATTCTTTTTTTTTTGTTAGGCATGGGGAGATTAAGTGATTTGCCCAGAATCACAGAATGTTGAGCGCCCCTGACGAGACTCAAACCCGGTTCTCCAGCTCCGAGGTCGACCGCCCTAGCCATTAGGCCACATTCTCTCCCTTTAACTCTTGTGATTTGGAGGACTTTTCTTTACCAGACCTTGCTATTCATAGCATAAAAATCGAGTTCGGGAAGCTAATTTAAAATTGTCAGTTGCCCCAGAAACAACCTTGAGTCTGTCTTCGGACTGTTCTGGCAGTTGTCCTCCACTTCCCGCTTTGCACAGTAGTACGCCTTCCTCAAGTCATCATTGTAGGTTTGTGGGACCAGAAGAAATTAGATGTGTCACCAAGTGTAGGGGCATAAGCCTCATGGCTACTGTTGAATGAGGGAATTCATTGTCCCCTATCCTAAGTGGGGTGCAATGCCTCACTTCTGCTGGACTCTGTCTAGGGAAGGACGAAATGGGTATTGAATTGAAATCACAGGCTACCCAGACTAATAAAGTGGTAACATATGGGGTGGTAGAAATGGGAGTTCAAGCAGGAACCTATGGTGGCCCCGGGGCTTCCCCCACTGGGCACTCGGATGAGTTGCCTGGCACCGACAATGTGCATTGTTCCTCCTCCCTAAATCAGGTACCCAGGGACTACTGTCTTACCGCTCAAGGGAGGAATGTAAATGCATCAGTACTCAAGAATTCTCCTCTGCTTTTTCTGATATTCAATAAAGGGGATACCCTTACGCATTGGTATTCAGTCTTACAAAATGTCCCGCCCATTGTAAAACTGCCAAGAATTAAACCAGATGATGACTCTCCTGGGAAGGGCCCCTCTCCCCCGGAATGCAAAGGGTTAAAATCTCAGAAGGAGAAAAAGAAAAGGATCCGGAGCTTTACAAAATGTAAGGCAAAAAAAATTGAGGTTTCCCAATGTCCCTGACGAGCCTGACTTTATTACTCAGCCTCAAAAAGTAAATGAGTTGAAGATAGTTGAGCCTGAGGCTGATCGGGAGTCGGGGTTTTTAGAAATGAATCCTCTCCCCCTCCCTATCATAACAGAAGCAGCAGTTTTAGGCAATCAATGGCAAGAGAAAGAGCTTATGGACATGGGAGTAACAGTCCATAACAATTGAGAAGGGTTGGGCATCGGTTTAGAGAATGATGAAGCAGGGATAAGTTTGGTAGATCTGTTGAGCACAGCAGCAAAAGTAAATGGAGCTCACATAACTGTTAAACGGACCGTGGCCAGATTTCCCCCAATCCTCTATCGTGCGGATACTCTTCCTGTACGAATTGATCTAAATCACTGGAGGTCTTTCAATTGGGGGACTGCTTCTCTATCTTCTTCTTCTCCAGTACACATATTTAAACTGGGGGCTGAGTAAAGGCAGAGTAACAAGCTAGTTGCAGGACCTGGATCCCAACAAGTATTCAATACCATGATCTTTTTTTCATTGTTTGATGGGGAATTGGGCCCATGTTGTAGGAGCTTTCTTTCACAGTTATTTTCTGATCTCAAGGGTCTAAGACTGGTAGCAAGTAGAGATATTGATCAGGTATATCTGGTTCCTCAAAGCAGACTTCAGAATTCTAAAGTGACATTTAGTTCCAGCACCATTGTAATGCTAATCCTGCCTAAGTTTGATCATTTGAGGAAAAAGGGGCTTGATGTCTTCCTGTATGAGGGGCCGGTTGCAGTGCTGTTAGACTCTTGAAAGGAAGACATTCAGGGTTCAGGTAGAGCTGTATCCAGCAGCTGGGGGTTCGTAAAACTGAAGGACATCATATTCTCGGTTGGCAGTATTACAGAGAAAAGATTGATTAATATTACGGGATACAATGTCATCATACCGCGTGCCCTGCGCTTTCCAATGTTTTTACTGCTGGGGGACTTTAAAGTTCACCTTGATGCTTATGAAACCCTTGACTCGAAAAGTTTGCTGGACTCTTTAAATTTAGCATAGCTAACCCAGTGGGTTAAGATGCCAACACACTTAGGGGGCCACTTACTGGATTTAGTCTGCTCCAATTTCGATTTATTTTTATCTGATCGAGAATATGTAACTTGGTCCGATCACCATCTGATTAGGTTTTCCTGGTATTTAGAGAAGCCTTCTTGTACCTCTGTCTTTTCTCCGGGCATTCGTCCCCAGAAGATTAGTCTCCCAGCACTCTCTGATGCTCTACTTCAGGCCCGTCCAATATTGGGTTTTGATCTGATAGGGGCAGTGCATAGTTTTAACTCCTGGATTGGTCGTGGGGTTAGTTTCTCTGTCAAACCAGGTGCTAGTGTCAAACAGCGATCACCCCCTTCAATGCCCTGGTTTTCGAACGCTCTGAAAGAATTGAAACAGGGCTGTAAAAAATTGGAGGGCAGCTGGAGGCGCGAATATTGCCCTTTGGCCAAGGCGGCTCTTCGTGCTACCCAGAGGGAATACTATTCTGTCATCATGATAGCTAAAAGTAATTATTATGCTGGGAGGATCACTAAGGCCAATAATACAGCAAAGAGATTTTTGCCATTGTTAAGAGCTTTCTCTCCCCCTGTGCTGAGCAAACGACGCTACCTTCCTCGGATCAGTGGTGTGAGGACTTGTCTTCCTTTTTTGTTAACAAAATAGCTGGGATTCAGGACAGTCTGTGTGCTGCTCTTTCCGATCAGAAGAGTGCTTCCTCGGCATTCCCGTTGACCCTTAGTCCCCCAGCGATCCAGTTCAGGCATTTTCTATCGGCAGCTGAGTCTGATATTCTACCTGTTCTAAAATCACTGAAGCCTGGCTCACCCACTGATCCCTACCCGGCTCGTGTTTTAGGTGGGGTAGCAGAGGTGGTTAGTTTAGAGGTAACCAAGATCATCAATCTCTCCCTTCAGATGGCTACTGTTCCTATGTGTTGGAAGCAGGCCAAACTGCTACCCCTTCTCAAAAAATCGGGGCTTGATCCATCGGTTCCATCTAACTATCGTCCCATTTCTCTCCTGCCAGTGTTGGCAAAAGTTTGTGAGAAGGTGGTATTTCGCCAGATGGAGGCCTTTGTGGAAACATTAAATGCTTTGCACCCTGCTCAATCTGGGTTCTGTGCTTCATATAGCACTGAGGTGGCACTGGTTGAAATGTCTGAGGCTATCAGGGAGTGCCTAGATGGAGGCGGCAGGGCGGCCCTGATTTTGTTGGACCTCTCTGCCACCTTCGATACGGTGCCCCATCAACTCTTTCGTGCCCGGCTGTCATCCATCGGTATTACCGGCTCTGTTCTGGAATGGTTAACATCGTTCTTGGACAACCGGACTCAGCAGGTCTGGGTGTCCCCCTATTCGTCCTCGGCCATGAAACTCTCTACTGGAGTGCCTCAGGGGTCAACTTTAAGTCCTTTTCTGTTTAACATTTACCTGACCCCCCTGATCTTTTTAGCGGAGGAACTGGGTGCGAAAATTATAGCCTACGCGGATGACACCCAGTTATTATTTACTTGGCAGGGTTCAGACCTGGACACCAAGATTGCTCAGACCTGCCTCTCATCGGTCTTCCGCTGGCTCGCACTTGACCAACTTAAGTGCAATGAGGAAAAATCGGAAGTACTCCTCTATGGCCAGTTTCCTGCCACCTTTAGAGAATCGTTGTGGCCTCCCAATGTGCCTCGTCCCAACTCCGTGGGAGATCCGGCAAAAAAATTGGGGGTTTGGTTTGGGGAAAACTTAAGGTTTGAAGAACACATTAAAAAACTAACCGGAGTATGCTTTGGCACCCTCGGAGCTCTTCGAAGGTTCTTTCCTTTGCTTCCGTGGGAGGCCCAAGAAATGGTAGCGCGTGCCCTCATCCTCTCTCACCTTGACTATGCCAATGCTTTGTTCATTGGCATCCCGGCTTAACTGGTCAGGCGTCTCCAGATCATACAGAACGCCGTTGCTAGACTCCCTTTTAACATCTCGCGGAGATCTAGTGTCCGGCAGCATCTGCGTGATCTGCACTGGCTCCCAGTGGCCCAGCGGGTGCTATTTAAGGCCCTCATTTTATCTCACAGGGCCATTCATGGCCAAGGGCCAGTGTATCTGAGGAGACGCTTTATCTTGTATATGCTGAACTGTCCCCTTTGCTCTGCCAACTCAGTGTCGACTTATCATCCCACGGTTTCGGAGGGTGCGTTTAGGTGGACAGTCTATCTCTGTGAAAGATGCGGCTGCCTGGAACGCCCTTCCTGTGGAGCTTCAGGACACTCAGGATTTTAAACTTTTTAAAAAATCACTTAAAACTCACCTCTTCAAAGTGATTAAGTAACTCTCTTTCTTTTCTGCCCACTCTTTCACTGTCTGTGGACGCGCCAGGAAACTCTTGAGTATTTGAGCCCGCTACAAAACCCTCTATAACATAACATAACAATGGCATAATGGCCAGTGAATCCAGAGGAGAAGATGAGTTGGCCCACTGGAGTTGGGTAGCTGGTTCTTTGAATGCTTTTAACAAAAATATAAAACTCCCTCTGCTGCAGAGGTAGCCCTAGGGGTAAAATTCTGTCCTGGAATATGGCAGGTTTGGGACACCCTAACTCAAAGTTAAATTCCTTAATGAAATTCCATTGATCGATAATCTCTTTACAGGAAACGTGGAGTTGTGCAAGTTTTAAATAAGAAAACAACTTTTTTTTCTGTTGTGCAGCCAATCCTTCAGTAAAAGGTCATGCAAGTGGAGGTTTAGCTATTTTACTTAGTGATAGCATACACTGGTATCCTCCGGTCTTTGTCTCTATGTCAAATCTCTGCATGTGTATAAAGCTGGCTTTGGATAATGCTATAGGAAGACAGTATCATGTGTATAAATCTGGCTTTGGGTAATGCTATAGGAGGACAGTATTCAACATTTTGACTGGTAAATGCATATATTCTCGCCGGGAGGGGATCTGACTCTCTAGTTGAATCCATGTTTGCTTTTGTGCTCAGTATTAGTATTCTAGAAGAATGAACATTGATAATCATGGTCTGAGACTCTTTAACGCTAAAATCTCAAATTGTTCCTCTTTTATGTTTGGTAATCAGGAGTTGGAAGCTGTATGTAGCATCCCTGAGAGAATCTTGCCTGGTCATATTAGATCAGACAAGTGAGGATTTAGTTTCTGGGATTGCCTAAGAACCAATGAACTTGCTCTTTTAAATGGGAGATACCAAGAGGATTCTCCTGCTTCCTTTACTTTTAGCTCCTCTCGAGGGCAGTCTCTAATTGATTTCATCGTGGTATCTTACCAATTATTTGGAGCATGTACCCAGTTTAAGGCACTGAAGACAAATCTGAGCGATCACAATATTTTCTTTGTGAATATCGATCTTAAACTCAAGACACTTGAGTCTTGGAATAACAGAAATAATACTATTGTGTATAGTAAAAGAAATGGGCATACCTTTTGGTCAAATAAAAATTTGCTAAACTTGTCAGGACTGGTTAACAAGACGAGTTCCCATTGCTTGGTTTGAGAAGCATTTGATTTTATTTAGATCTTGTTGGAGTAGGAAGCTAGCTAAGGGCACTCACCCCTTGGTAGCTACCTCTTGGGAGGTAAAAAAAGCTAAATCGGGAGCTGGGCTCCTTAGTAAGGGAACAAATTAAGCAGTCATCATTAATGAGGCAAAGGGAAGTCAGCTGATTGAAGCATGTAAGAATGAGATTAAAGGCTTCTGAACATTGAAGAGTGGAGGATCAAAAATAGATTAAACTGAAAAAGGTTGCACTTTCAGGTGACTTGCGTGAATACTGGGCTTTAGTAGCCCAATACTGTGACTGCAGAATTAAGACTGAAGCCATCCCTATATCTGATACAGAACGGATTCAATATATTTCACAGTTATATGCATTAAATTCTTGGGGCAGGTTTCCTTTGGAGTGAATAGATGAGTCTCCTTTAGGGATTGTTTATGGCCCTCCCTCTCTTGAGGATATAGAGTGTTTTATTAAGGAAGCAAGGTATTCAGGCCTGTGGCCTGGACAACCTCCTGATGTCCCTTACTAAGCTAGGTGTCTCCGCATGGCCTCCTTTCTCCATCCTGTGTTTCAATTCTGCAATGTACATGGGACTTTTCTGTCCTCTTGGAAAGGAAGCAAAGTGGTACCTTTATACAAAAAGGGTCCTAAAACCTCTCCCGACTGTTTTAGGCAGATCGCATTATTAAATGTGATTGGAATATTGTTTGCCAAGAGTATACTTTTACACTTTCAGGATTGTGCTTTTGGCAATTACATTATTCCTGTGGAGCACACAGGTTTGTGTAAGTACTGTGGTACTTTAGATAACATCACAGCTTTGCAAACCGTGGTTGAAAAGTACCCAGTAGGTAAGGGTATGGCCTTATAATGCTGCCTTTATAGATTTCCCCACAGCATTCAACAGGATTTACCAAGGAACATGATGGAGGAAATTGGCTGAAATTGTGATCCCAGCACATTTGCTCGGGCTAGTTATTGAACTCTTCTACTTGGACACAGGTCCTGATGGAAGGGAACCAGGGTATGTCGAGCAAAGTAGAAACCCATAATAGGTTGAAGCAAGGGTGCTTATTAGCACCTCTTCTTTTTCCCCTTTATATCAATGACTTGCCTAGTAGGGTGGGACATTATAAGGGGGACAATGAAACTTAGTTGTTTACTGTATGCAGATAATGCCATTCTTTTAGATTAGGCTTAAAAAGGTGTCTTATCAAGTTAGGCAAATATTCTGATGAATATTTCCTAAAAATAAACATTTCCAAGAGTAAAACCATGGATTTTAGGTCATGCGAATGTAGAGTTTGGAAAAATTTGCACTGGTTTTTGGAGAAAGATAAGCTGGAAGCAGTGAAGTTGTAGCCGTATTTAGGTAGAATTTTCTCAAGCAACTCCTGTAGCAGTGATCACATTAGTCAGCACTGAAGTAAGGCACTATCTCAGCCCTTTGCAATTGACATGCAATATAGCAGCACTGGGATTTCTTCGAGAAGGTGGAAGGGCGCACTTGAAGCCAAATATGTAATTGAATCATGTAGTTGCTGCAGCAGCCCTCTAGATAGAATTCGGGCTTCTCTCGACCAACATGCTGGCAATGGCAGCAAGACTAATGTGGGGCAATCGTATATTGAACAGTGTTCTATACGAGCTTCTTTAAAATATGAAATCTTCTCATGCTTGAAGGGAAAAAGGGCTGTTTTTAATCAAAAAAGCAATCTACGAAATTAGTCATAAAAGAGACATTGCACTGTGTTCCCGGCACACTCGTAATGCCATAATAGTAGAGAGTAGCATGTGCAAAAACCACAAGCATATGTTTTATGGAACCTTCTCCATGGAGTGCGTAGAACCATCTTGTTCTTAAAGATGAATTTTCTCTCCTTATGAATTATAAAAGGAGTATTGGGAGGAGAGAAGATTGGCTCTGTGACCTTTGTGTGGAAACTAGGTGCAAGATTTAAACCATGTGTTATTTGTCTGTCCTCTATTACAGCCTCTACAATGCAGGCTGTTAAGACCAGTGTTCTTACAGTAAAATCTTACTTCGGCAGTGAAGGTCTGAATTGTCTTTTGGCCAGTCCCTTTGAATCAGCATGTTCCGAACTTTTTACCCTTTTAAAAGAATTTTTAAACATTTTTTAGATAGGATTACTATACTGTTTTTAGTTTTGGGCATGTTGAATATGGTCCGTCATGGCAAAAAATGTGCATAACATAAGCAGATCTTTAGATTATTAATAATTGCATTGTCAAAGTTGTTACAGTATTCTTCCGAATCTTAAAGATTAGTACTATGCACACTTTGCACAGTACCTATCAAGATTTAAACATCCTGTACCAAGTCAGGTATTATTTATTAATTTCTTTTTTGATTTAACTGTAAAGAGACTAAGATTCCCTTCTCACTAGCGATGTTTAAATCACCCAAATTAGTTAGAAATAAAATATCGAATTGTTTTTTTTAAAAACGTGATGGTATGCTGAAAAGGTATTCACTCTTTCTGATGAATTCAATGACTCCACTAAGTGACACTATTTCTGGTTTAAGGATTAATATGGGAGTAGATCTTTTAGCTAACTGGAACAGATCGGGGTTCTCAACACTTTCTAACTTTGTGAAAAATGGATCTTGGTTAACGCCGAATGAAATGGCCACGTTATTATATGAAAATTTTCTTTTGATAAACTCATATAATTTGTTGTATAAGTCTTTAGTCCAAATTGATTTAACTCTGATAGATCAATCCTTCCAGTTAACCAATGATCTTTTTTGGTCTTCACTTTTTAAGAACCCTGGAAAATGGAGAAGTAGTTTAGCGCAAAGCAGGGAGGATGATTTAAGCGTTAAAGCAATTAAAAAATAGGACAAACATGAGAACTCTAAATTAACCGATGTTTCTTGGACTATATTAAATAAGTTTAATTTTAGTGTTCTTAGAGGCGCCAACTGGCGACAAATGTTTTTTTTAGTAAGTGGCTTTTATACCGCACTCCAGCAGCCATTGCAAAAATGTATAGCAATATTTCATCTACGTGTTTTAGATGTAATCAACTGGACGTAGCCAACTGGTCCCATATAATTGTTTACTGTCCCAAAATTAGGGTATTCTGGGATGGAATATTTACCTTTCTTTATGCCTATCTAAAACTTACGATTCCTTGTTACGTTAACCTAATTATTTTTGGATTTGATCCAGAGCTTAAATTACCCGAATCCTTAGCGAAACTAATGTATATTATAGTAGCTGTCGCTAGATCATTGATACTTCAGTATTGGAGGTCAGAGACAGTTCCAATAGTAGATGAGTGGTACCATAAAATTAAGAAAGTCAGAAAAAATGAATTTATATATGCTGAAAGGATTGGAGGATTGAGGAAATTTACAAAAATTTGGGAATCTTACTTTGACTAGACTGTTTTTTTTTTTGAGTATGATTTGTAAAATCAACTTTAGATGTCGGAACTCCTGAGGATATGCTCTTTTGGAAATGTATTCTATTGTTTCTTTACACTATTTGGACTAATTGTATAAAAGGATTGTCATGAACTTCAATAAAAAAAATAAAAAAAAATAAAAAAAAAGTTGTTACAGTATTAATAATGCCTAAAGCTGATTGCATTGAATTATTATCATGTACTGTATTAGAATCGAACAATTGTTCCCATTGTATTTTGCTTGTTGGCCAGGTTTGGTATCTTTCCCAAATATTTTTAGCGCACTTGCATTTTGCAACTTGAGGACTTCAATTATACGTGGAGTCTGTTTTTATCCTGATTGCTGCTGCTATTTATTCTGTTTTGTATATAATTAATTGTGAGATTCCTCTACTGTGAGCTTCTGCAATGTATTTTATCTTGTTTACTAATAATTGTAAGATTTGTTGTTTGTACTTTGTTTTGTATTTTTTATGTGGAATTCTCTGGAGTTCCAAATCATAATAATAAAAAACCCAAACGTATAGTGTCACCGGCAATAATGATGATTGACTTTGAGGTTCTCTCATGCTCTGATGCGATAATGGAACATATCGAGTAAGATTGTGTTGACCATCTGAAAATCTGAGTAAGATGAAAAGATTCCAGATGTATTTGATGTTTTTCTAAAACAGTGTTCAAATAGTGTGGTGAAACTAGTAGACTTGTGGTTTAGAGTTATTACAAAGAAGTATAAGATTAGTGTAAGGACATTTATGTTAACAGTCCCATTTAATGTTGATTAATAAAATTGGACTCAACACTGGAGGTAAATTAATAAATACATTGAGAAAGGATGAGTTCTGCTAAAAAATAGGAGGTGGGAGTATGATAAGAAATTTGAATGCATGCTATGAAATAACTACTGTAGAAACGGGATTCCCAGATTGGCAGCTCCCACAACAATGGCTGTCCAACATCACCAAAGTCACCCAAATATGTTGAGGAGCTATTTAAAATTGGACACACACATGAAAAATGATTCCTGCTCCCATATGTAAGAGGTGTTTATTGTTTAAGTGTGCAAGAAATGTTGTACATGAGGGATGCGATGAGTGAAGATGGGACAAGTGAGTGGTTCTAGATGTTGTATAAGTCCCTAGGGGTGCCACCAATTTTCTCAGGTATACAATACACAGTTTATAAAAGGTTCAGGACATCATAAGGGTACATTATCCTGCCTCGCTATGCATTGATGTTCCTGATGCAAATAAAAGATGGGTCTGGATCATGTGGTTTATATTCTCAAGGTTGTGTCTCTACACCTCCGGAGTTTTGTCTCCCAGGTGTGTTTTGATTGAGCACATGCGCCTCTCCGTGTTTTGTAGACTATGTTGGATGGAGTCCTGCTGTTTACAGGACTCTTCTTGCCAGAGAGAAGGCCTTGCAAAGCCAATCCTCTAGGCGTACATAGCTATCTCATTTGCAATCTTCTTGGTAATTTGGAGGGTTGATTCATGGGAGATTGCCAAATGAAGGCTGTTTAATTTAACAACCCCATTGCTCACCTCAGAAAATCAGTCAATGTGGCAAAAAATAGGACTCAGATGTTGCATGCTTACTGTGGGCTCAATGGGGTACCTGTATTGTACTTGGTAAGGCTCAGTGAGTTCTGAGTAACCAGGAAAATATCGGTGGTCTTTGTCCTCATTGAAAGGGAGATTGATCACTGGAAATGATAAGGTGGTTGTTACACCTGGCATCCTTGGTGTGGTTTCCCCCTAACTTTTTGCCTCTACCTCCTGTATTTTTGATGCTCTGCTAGATTTCGTTTTTGCTGGTTTAGATGCTTTGGGCACTTTGCCACTGCTGTTCAGATTAAAGTACAAGTGCTCCCTGTGTAAATTGTTATTGTGATTGGATATACATGATTGGCATATTTGTATCACCAAGAAGTCCCTAGTAAAGTGTACTGGGTGTGCCAGGGCTGGTGATTTAAATGCTACTAGTGGGCCTGCAGCACTGATGGTGCCACCCACATGTCTAGCCTTAAAATGGTGTCTCAGGCCTGCCACCGCAGTGCCTGTGTGCAGTCTGTGAACTGCCATGTCCTCCTGGTCAGTGTTCCCACTGATCAGGCCGACTTTCTGTGCACATTGGTCACCCCTATGGAAGGCCCAAGGTACCCCCTTGGGTAGGGTACAGTGTATGTGAAAGGAAGAGCATGTACTGGTGCAGGTGACATGCTCTGGTAGTGAATGACAGCCATTTTTGTTTTTCACTATTGTAAGGCTATCTTGCCCCATAGGCCATCATGGGGGATGCTGGCTACAGTGGCTACCAGCATATCTTCCCATAGGAGCAAGATAGGACATACAAGTATGGTATCCCTGAATTCAGAATTTAATAACCCATCTTTTTGGAAAGGTTGTTTTTAAATCCTGTGTTTGAGAACAGCACTTTTTAGAAAGTAGCTGTTCTCTTGTCTGACCTTTCTGTGTGCCTTGGCCTGTTTGTGAATTGACTGTCTGGTTTGAGTGTGACAGGGGCTGAGGAGCCCGCAGGAGGCTGGATGGGTCAGCCCTAGACTGAATGACTGCATCTGCATCTTGAGTGGTGGGAGGTGGATAGCACGTGGGCCTGAATAGGGCTGTGCCTGCCTTCCACAATGCTGGCTCCACCTCCTGCTGGGCGGCTGACGACCGTGCCCCTCACTCTGAAAGGAAAGGAGAAGCCAGGAAAAAAAGTGCTCAAGGAACACCCAGAACTGGTTCAGATCGGGCTCAGAGCCCTCCTGCACAAAGGGAACAAATACTTTTATGGGTATAAGTACAGGACCCCTGACTACAGAAAATTAGATCATCCTGGAACCAAGAAGGAACCTCTGCCAAGGAGAAAGCTACAAGACTGAAGAAGGAAGACTGTCCTGCTGTGTGATGCTGGACTGACCTGCAGTTGCTTTGCTGCCAAGGATAGGGGAAGGACTTTGCTTTGTGCTGTGTCCCCTTGTTTGAAGGTTTCTTCAAGGGCCTGAGAAGAGCTGGCTTCCTGTTTTGGAGTCCCAGGAACAAAAGGACTTCACCCCCAGCTTCCCTGAGCTCTGCTGAGAGAGCTCTGTCCTTCCTAGAGTGCTTGGGTCAGTTGTGGTGCCTCTGGAAGTTGTACCTGTGTTGGGGAGATCATGCTTTTAAAGAACTTTCTGCAAGTTTTGTCGCAAACCCGGCTGAGCGAGAAAAGTCCCGCTGCTACGAAGACCGAGATCGTCGCCGCTGCCTGAAGACGTCGCACCCTTCGTTAGCGGGCAGATTTCCATCACTGCAAAAATCGTCGCAGAGCCTGTCGCCACTGGGTGAGATCACCGCATCAAGTCGCTACGAGAATCGTTGCTTAGCCATTGCATCGAGGAACTGCGAGAGGAAAATCGCCGCTGGACCGCACATCGTTGCCCCGGAGATCGTCGCAGCCCCCGAGAATCATCAAATCGTGCCTTTGCGGGAGAAAACTTCCTACAGAACCTACGCACCGGAATCCATATAAGTCATCGCCTTCCTCCCCATATTTATTTATTTAGTTATTTATCACATTTGTAGAGCGCTCTGTTACCCGGAGGTGTCCTGGCGCTAGCATGATTGAACCAGTGTGTGTGGGTGTCTGAGAGCTTAATGAGTAAAGAGCCAGGTCTTGAGCTCTCTCCTGACAGCCATCAGGTCCGAAGATTGTCTGAGGCAGTGGCAGTTTGTGGCAGTTTGTTCCACGCCTCTGCCGCACCGAGGGAAAAACTCCTGCCTCCCCAGCGTGCTTTCTTAACTCTGGGGACTGTTACCAGCGCCAGTTCCCCAGATCTCAGGGTTCTTGCTGGTTTATGCCAATGGAAGAGCAGTTTCATGCATCTGGGACCCATATCATGCAGGGCCTTAAAGACCATGCAGAGTGCTTTGAAAACAATTCTCTTGCGGATTGGCAACCAGTGAAGGTTCATCAAGTCCTGAGCTACCGAGGCAAATTTAGGAGTGTCGGTGATCAAGCGGGCGGCTGCGTTTTGCAGTAACTGGAGTTTATTAAGAACGCCCTCCTGGGCGTTTAACATCAGACTGTTACAATAGTCTAAACGTGAGAGGACTAGATCAGTAACAACAGTTTTCCTATGCTCCCTCTCCAAATAAGGAAGAACTTTCCTGATTGTTTTGAGGATGTAGTGCATAGAGGACAGTGCATTAATCTGGAGTTTGAAGGACAAAGAGTCGTCCACCAGTATACCCAGATTTTTAACTTTTGCCACCGGGGAGGGGAGGGGTCCCATTTCATCCGGCCACCATCTAGGGGACCAAAAATTGTCCCTGGCACCAAAGAGCAACACTTCTGTCTTTGTGGAGTTAAGTTTAAGACAGTTTTGAGCCATCCAGCAGCCCACCTCACGCATGCACCCTCTAAACCTGTCTTCTGTACTATCTGTGTTGCCGGGTAGCAGTGACACCACTATTTGTGTGTCGTCAGCATATGCTGTGAGGTGAAAGCCAAACGCTCGAATTACCGGGGCCAGGGTCGCAACATAAACATTGAAAAGGGTGGGACTGAGTGAGGACCCCTGGGGAACTCCACAGGGAAGCACAAACGGATGCGATTCAAAGTCTCCCAGGGCCACTGACTGAGTTCTGTTGGAGAGGAAGGCCTGTAGGATCTTTAATGCCTTTCCCTGAATTCCACTGGCCCTCAACCGGTCCACCAACAGCTTGTGGTGGACCGTGTAATAGGCCGCGGAAAGGTCCAACAGGATCAGGGCGGCTCTGCCTCCTGCGTCCATCACTTTTCTGATGTCTTCCACTGATTTGATCAGGGCGGATTCCGTGCTGTGTTCCGCACGAAAACCGTGTTGAGACGGATCGAGATGTTCTCCTGTCTTTAAAAAGGCACTTAGTTGTGCATTTAAGTTGCCTTCCATAATTTTGGCGGGGAGGGGTAATCGTGCAATCGGCCGGTAGTTGTTCATCTCGGTGCTGTCTAGGTTTTTTTTTTTTTAGAAGGGGCAGGATGGAGGCTCGTTTCCATCTTGCGGGATATTCCCCTTTATCCAGCATCTGGTTGAGGAGGGGAGTGAGTCCGGTTGCAATGATGGCGGGAGCTAATTTAGCTATTGCAGTAGGGCATGGATCGTGTGGGGAGCCAGATTTTATCTTCAATAGACGGCTCACCACTTCCTTTTCGCTGATGGGCTGGAAATGTAGGAGTTTTTGATGAGTATTGTCTGATTCCGGGCCATCCCTAGGTGGAGGGGTCCTGACCAAACTGTCTAAGGAAAAAAAGATATTTTCTACTTTTTCCCGAAAGAAAGTGGCGAGATTCTCACAGAGTGGAAGACTGGGGGTAATTTCTATGGTTTTAGGGTTTGCCAGGGATTAAACAGTTTGGAATAATTCCTTTGGGGTGTTGCTGGCTTCTTTAATCTGTTTCATGAGGAAGGCCCTTTTTGCCAGCAAAATTCTTTCTTTGTAGGCTCTTTGCTCCGTATTAAGAATTTTTTTATCTGTCTCACTGTAGTTTATCCGCCAGATTCTCTCAAGTTTTTTACACCGCGCTTTATGGTCCCTGATTTGTTCCGAAAACCAAGGGGCGGCAGGATTTGCCCGTGTGGAGTAAGTAATTTTGGGGGGAGCCAGAAGTAGGCAGGCACGTTCTAGCCAGATTGTATAGGACGCGGCTTCATCCTCCACATTGTCAGCGAGTGGTTTCAGGGAGTTTTTTAATACGTCATCCAGCGTTTCACCATTAATGGTGTTCCATTTTCTGACCTGTCTGGGGGCGTTTCCAATACTATGTGGTTTCATGGGGGTGATTAAAGAAACCTTAAAATAGAGCATTGGCCCCCGGTTCCCTGACTATACATCCCATTGCAGGGGTGTTGCTTTTTAAGGCCCAGAGCGCCTCCCTGTCATAGAAATATCTGGGAGTATGATTGGTATCAAAAGGAACAGGGGGTATGGCCCTGGGCGCGGGTCTGGCGCGGACGGGCGCAGACGGGCTCGCCGCCGGCGCGCCCGCTGCGCTTCCTAGTAAAGGGAGCCATTTTATGGAAGAAAGGGCAGGAGGGGCGGAGCACTAGACTGCTCGGCCGGCTCCTCACCCAATATGGCGGGACCCACGGGGGGAGCTGTCTCCGGTGGAGTGCAAATGAGCTTAAAGTGCAATTGGCATCAAGTATTTCTATTTAGCAGCAAGTCTTTAAAATAAGCAACAAGACTTTAAAATTACAAGCAAGTATTAAAAAATTACATGGACGAACAGAGTATGGTAAAACAGGGCAGCAGTCGCGATGTTACCATCCACAGTCCCGGCTTCCGCCTCAGGACTCTCACGCAAACACTCACACTAGCAATCAGTGAGGTGTGTTTGGATTCTGGGGTTTTTATGGACGAAAGGGCGGGAGGGGCGGAGCACTAGACTGCTCGGCCGGCTCCTCACCCAATATGGCGGGACCTACGGGGGGAGCTGTCTCCGGTGGAGTGCAAATGAGCTTAAAGTGCAATTGGCATCAAGTATTTCTATTTAGCAGCAAGTCTTTAAAAATAAGCAAGAAGACTTTAAAATTACGAGCAAATATTTAAAAATTACATGGACGAACAGAGTATGGTAAAACAGGGCAGCAGTCGCGATGTTACCATCCACAGTCCCGGCTTCCGCCTCAGGACTCTCACGCAAACACTCACACTAGCAATCAGTGAGGTGTGTTTGGATTCTGGGGTTTTTATGGAAGAAAGGGCGGGAGGGGCGGAGCACTAGACTGCTCGGCCGGCTCCTCACCCAATATGGCGGGAACCACGGGGGGAGCTGTCTCCGGTGGAGTGCAAATGAGCTTAAAGTGCAGTTGGCATCAATTATTTCTATTTAGCAGCAAGTCTTTAAAATAAGCAACAAGACTTTAAAATTACGAGCAAATATTAAAATATTACATGGACGAACAGAGTATCGTAAAACAGGGCAGCAGTCGCGATGTTACCATACAGACCGGATTCATCGCAACACGCCCGCTGTTGCAGCGGGGCTGTTGCTAACGCCTCCCCAGGGTCTCAGGAGCAACGCATCGCTTGTTTTCCACCGCAACAGCTTCTGTGCTTGGAACTTTTTATCGCTAACAAAGGTACTGTGGCTAAACATGACGCAACTGTGATCTTTTCACGCAACTGTGGATTATTTTATCGCTAAACCTAAGAACTCTTTTGCAACCATATTCTTGAACTGTGTATGTTGGATTTTTGTCGTTTTGGTCTTTTGTAGTTTAGATTAAATACCTTTTTTTTTTTAAACGGTTGTGGAGTCAGCTTGTGGTGTTTTCACTGTGTTACTGTGAGTGTTGGTACAAATACTTTACACATTGCCTTTGATAAGCCTTGACTGCTCGTGCGAAGCTACCAAGGGGTGAGCAGGGGTTATCTAAGAGTGTTTCCTCCTTACCCTGACTAGAAGCAAGGGTCCCTTTTTGGATAGTGGTAACTACCCCTGCCAGACTAGAGACCCCCAGTTCTAACAGTGGTATATGTCTCTTTCTCCTCTGCAATGGTGTGGGCAACTGGGATGGTGATCTGCTTTTGGTTGTGGTTCTATCCTGTAATTACCCACCATCCTGGAAAAGTAGCTTCCGTCTCAGGTCCTCTAAAGAAAAGGAAGTCTTATGTTTAGTTTAAAGATTTGTATTTTTAATTAAAAATATAGGTGAATACATAATCAACTGCATACCTTAAGAAGAATATAGTATAGAGGTAAAACGGAAACAATATATTATTAAAAATCAAGTACAATCATGAAGGTAATGAAATGGATGGCAATGGAAAAAAAACAAGCAAATAAAGGATAGAGCGATAGAAAAGAAGGTAAAAGGGGGAAAAAGAAAATAAATACACCTTCAAAGTCAATATCTAACATATACAAATGTCAAAGAACAGGAATTACAACAGCAGGTCTATGACTCTCAAATCTATACTTATAGGCATATAAGAACCCTTATACAATGTTAATAAAAATAAGAAAAAAAGCAAGTTTAAATGTAAGCAACCATAGAGAGATAATTAGTGAGAGGTGACAGCAAAATATCTCATTTAACCAACATTGGGAGTTTGTAAATTGTGTCTATCAAGTCTATGGTTATGGCAGACTAGTTCCACCATTGTTCAATGATGAGATTTTCTGTAGATTTCCATTGAGACAAAATGACTTGTAAACATATTACAGGCAACAAATCTACAAATGTACTTTATTTCTTGTAAGTTGTTTATAGTGTGTGTAGTCAGCCGGGGAATATCTTGTCTGACGAAAACGGTGCATACATCTCAGTAATGTGTACAATTCTATCCCATACCTGAATCCAGAAATTAAAAAACACTTGACACTGGAGGAACATTTCAACATAATCTATTAAACTGTATAATTGCTGCGATCAGCACTTTTAGATAGATCTTATTATTTTTAGATGTATAAAAGGCATGTTCTAAGTGTTAATGTTAGTTAATAGAGCCAACGTCTCTTTTTCCTTAAATTCTTTCCTTGATGAAGCATAGCTAATTATAAACCCTTAGCTGCAACCTTAAAAGCATCCTTTTTATCGCTTTTGTCATTCTTTTAAAAAAAAGTTCAATATGAATGATTCAAATGTGGTAAGGAAAGCTTGATCAGGAAGTAATTAATTATTGAATATATTTCTAGATTTGTTATTATGTCATTATATGTCATTATATCATTTATTACAGGGGCAGAATCTTAAATTAAAATTGACTCTATTTTAGAGTGTGTCAGATGTTGAAGCAAATTATTACTTAAAAATATAATCAACCCTTGTTTTGGATTGATGGGGGGGAGTAAAAGGAATATTATTTAAGGTCTCGGTTAGATATTCTTTAGGAATCAGACAAGGAGTGGTGAGAGATAGTATGCTGGAAAGCTTTACATGCTTTATGATGTGATCATTTAGTAGAGTGATCTAGTAAGAGGTCCAGTACCTGGTTGCAGTCTCTACCCATTATGAAGTTCTGTGAAGAGTGCTGGGTGATTTTATGAGAAATTGATGTCCAACACTCAGGGTCTGGATGTGTGGACCATAGACATTAAAAAGTGTAAAAGGAATATTATCAATATCAAGTTTAACTATAACCCATCTATCATCTCCACCATATTCTTTTGATACAAATGAAATATTTAAACGTTTGTGGCATAGTATAATGACTCCATTTTGTTGATGTATAGATGGGGAAATATATACATTACCAACACAGCATTTCTTCAACCAAACAGCCTCTGTATCAGTATGATGCGATTTCTAAAGGAAACCATTTTGACATTTAAGATTAGACAAGCGTGATAATATTTGTTGGTGTTTGACCGGGTTCTTTAGACCTTTAACATTCCAAGCATCACCTCTCATGTTTACCGCAGGAACAGACATAAAAATAACAGATCAACTAAGGTGAAGGTATGTAAAGAATATATCAAAATGAAACAAAATGAGAAGAGAAGGAAAATGAGGGAGAGAAGAAAGATGGGATAATGGGAAAGAAAAGATGAGAAGGAAGGAAAGAAAAGACTCATAATAAGAGCTAAAAAGGGCAAAACAGAAAAGGAAAGTTCATTAATATCAGGTGAAAGAAAAATAACAGAAAGGCACATCCCAAAGGACTAGAGGAGGCGAAACACCTAATGAAAATGTGTCTAACTAGGCTCCAAACAGGCACAAATGTAATGCTGTATATTAAACATTAATAAACAGAGACGTATACATGTAGAAAGGGGGGATAGAGAAGGGACATAATGAAATGCACTACAAACTTACCATTAATGACCAAGAGACATAACATCAATGAAGGAAGCATACCCTAGGTAAGCACATATGGGCATGGAAACATCTGTCACAAACGAAAACTGAAACATAAAGGAAAAGGGAGACAAGGCTCAGCAACATTATTTCGTGGAACATTACCTGTAAAAAAAAAAAAGAATTAACAAATCAAAAACATTGTAGAATTTAAAAAAAAGAGAAGATGAGGCAAAGTTATGTTATAGCATTCATAGCAGTTTCCATATCTCCGTGACCTCGTTGTCGAAAGAATTGCCTGTCATTGTATGTGATTTAAAAAAACCAAGGATGTAACAGACGATATCTTATATTTAAGGATTTCAACTGAGGTCGCATCGCAAAAAGAAACGTTTCCTTTAGCGGCTGTGGCATTAGTGCCATCCTGTGTAAAGCAAACTCTATTTCCAGACCATAGAAGTGTATTGAGTTCTTTAGCTGCTGATAAGATATTCATCAGTTCTGTAAACTGTAAAAAGAGAATGATAATCCCCCTGGGTTTGGAACTGAAGGAAGTAGTGAGCTTGGGCCCCAAACGATGTGCTCTTTGAACACTAAGAGCAGGTATGTTTTGCATTTCAACTATTGTAGGAATTGCTTTTTGCCGGAATGCATTCATGTTAGCTCATTCTGAGTTCTCTGGTATGCAATATAGTCTTAGATTGTTCCTGTGGTTTCTATTTTCTACATCCTCTGCAGTTTTCTTAAGTTGTGTAATTTCTTTTAGTAGGTGAGAAACGTTTGGTGTAGAGTCTTCCACATCGCTAACTTGTTGTTCAAGAGCCGAGATGAGCTGATCATGAGAAGTCCACTTTTCCTCAATGAGCTGACTAGAAGGGCTTTTCTCAATAACAAACAGCTTCAAGGCTCTAATCTCTTTCATTATGTCCTCCAGGGTGAAAGGAGAAGGTGACTAGGAAGGAGATTCAGTATTTTTTTCAGGATGTTTAACTGACCCAGACTGCTTCTTTAAAATGGCTCCTATTGCAGATATTGATGGAGTTGCTTTATATTCACATTCACCCTCCATAATAGCAGTCAAATAGTCTGGACCAAGGTCATTTTTACAACGCGGTCTCCTAATAACAGACTTGGCAGTAGAAAAAGATTTTTCAGTTAAACCTTGCAGTCTATGAGGCTTGTCCTTAAAGAGAGATAGTAGTAATTGCACCAAAGAATATTAGACTTGGTTTTATCACAGTTCATTTTTGAAAATATGAGGACGCCATAAGGGAAGCTGTTAATAAATCACTTTAAATCACTGCTGCTCTAACTTTAAATTACAAATGTATTTTATTGACAAATAGACCACAAAGGCTCAATATCCGCTCATAAAAAAAGAAATAGGCAAACGTAGGCGATGGAAAAATCAATGAATGCCTGAGTAAGCAATTGAATAGCTGAATAGCAACGGATAGCTTTAACCCATTCGAAGGGTATAAATGCATTTTAACCAGCCTTATTATAGGAACGTTTGATTAAACAAATGCACCTTAGATAAGATATAGACACTGCCAACAGTTTATAAATTGAAGAGTAGAGCAGCAGAGTCTACTACTGCCACTGCTGAAGTGCTGAATCTTACCTCAGAGTACAGTGTAGAACTTAAATGGCGGCCAGAACTTCTGAGGAGCTTAGTCCCATATTATAAATATATTTTTTATCTTGAAAAATACTTGCAAAGCGTTGAAGAAGGCATAGTTAGAGAGCACCCACCTTCCAATGCCAGAATCTGTGCTGAGCAGCAGGATCAGAGATGAAAGGAGGCTGCCTCTCCATCCGGCCGTCAACCACATCCTTTACTTAAGTGTGCAGTGACTCCTCAGTTGAGACAGGGAAGACTGCACACTTAAGTATAGGTAAAACTTACATTTTGTAGTACATTTTGTAGTACTTTAAAACAAACTACAAAGTGAAGTTTTTGGACAGGGCTACAGGGCCTAACATCACAAAGGTATGGTATTTTAAATGCTCGTGCCTTGGGTGCTTCATGTGTGGTTGGACCCTTAGATGTTAGTTTCTGTCGATCACTGCATCCAAAATGTTGTTGGAATGTAGACTTTGATGTTACAGCTGTGAATTAACAAAAGAAGCAACGTAAGAGTTATGGATCACAGTGTGACTGTTGCCAACTATCATTGTTGTGGTGACATGGGTCTTAAATGTAGGTGTATAAAACAGGGTTATTGTTTGATGGGAAGGAAGCCCCACTCAGACAGTAACCACAATGCTTGCCAAGGCGAAACGCAAAAGTCAGTAAATAATCTGGTACCTAACCCTCTGGTAGCTTTATAGTGAGGCCTTCCTGGCCCTACTTTGGTTCTCCATTTTGGTTGTACATTTTACACGTTTTAGCAGATTTCGTTTTAGCAATGTAATGTTTACATATTTTACTTGGGAAATTTTATCATGCAAAGACACTGAACATGCTCCTTCTTTTTAGAAAGCCTTTCCTGCAACATGATCTGTACACTCAATTCAAGGCTAGGAACAGAACAAGATATTCTAGTGCTTACATTGCCCGCTCGGAGACAGCTTCTAACATCTAGGCACATCATTACGTCATTGCTGTACCTCTGACACAGTGATTTTATTATATAAACAGGATATTGTCCCTTTATGGGTCTGGGGGGCACTCCAGCCATGACAGTCCTGGAACAAATGCTGTGTTTGATGTGCAGCTCTGCTAACGCTGATCTTCCTGCAGAGAAGGATTGCCAATTCTACTGAAGTGACTAAATCATCCAGGTATGAGGTCCCAGGCTCACCTAAGAGATCAGGCAGATAGGTATGCCCAGAATGCTCTCAGAGAATGGGTAGTGATACACAGAAATTAGACTGCTATGTTTGGACTGGACTATGTCGGACTGTTTATTCTTTTCACCATGTTTGTAATGCTAGTTATGCTGCTTGTGTTATCTGCCTAAAAACCTCAAGTCATTCTTTCTATCCAAGATAACGATTGTTTCAATAGACGTATTGAAACGTTTATTCATATCTTTCTTATGTTTACCAAGGGCTTGCATGAGTAAACAACAAACGGGGCAAAATCTGTTTCCACGATTCCCATGGGGATGAGTGTCATGGTCAAGATTGCCAAAATCACCTGCCACCCCAGAAAGGAAGAGTTTGTCTGAGGCTTAAATTGGGCCAACAGTCTCTGCTCATGTAGATAGACTCAGTCCCTACATTCCGAAGTCCTGCTCTCCTAATACTCAATCCTTCTTTTTTAGTGGGATCGTGTAACATGGCACCACCAAGGTTATTAGGTCAGGTTGTTATTTAGCGGGTGTCCTCAGTAGTTCTCATGTGTGTCCAAGGTACCCTTGTCACCTCTAAATTGAGAGGTCTGTGGTGTTAGGGATAAATCCTTCTCAGCATTATAGGAAGCACCTTTGTCTGTAGGCTGTTCAAGCTTGAACGTTTAAAAGGGTCTCCCACTCTAGTTATTCCCTTTCGAATTCCATTCACTACACTGATTGATGTAATCAATATTGCTGCTAATTGCAGACCTGCTGTTACACCACATTTATTATTATATGGGCAGCAAAATGGGGGTGGAGATGTTACCTTCGTATTTGAGGCTCACGAAGCTTATAACACTGAAATATTCTACTCATGGGTTACTTTTCCAGCAATATACGCTAATACACTAACATTTCACAGATGTGATTAAACTGCCTTACCAAGCCAATACACACCATGTAATGACTTATAAATACAATTACCATACCTGGAACATCAAAATTGGTTCCATGGCACCCTTACCACATACATTGCGTAACATACAACTGGATCCACTCAGCAATGACAGGCTGCATGGCCAATCCTATCGGCCCATACATCCTATCCAAATTTAAGACCACTAAATGTCGGTGAACTATCACTCTCTATATTGGTCTAGTTAGACCATATAGATGCTTAACGCAATTTGTTATGTGCAAAGTAACAACTGCCACAGCGGAGGCTGTTCAACTGTTCA
Source organism: Lissotriton helveticus (assembly GCF_964261635.1). Classification (NCBI taxonomy): domain Eukaryota; kingdom Metazoa; phylum Chordata; class Amphibia; order Caudata; family Salamandridae; genus Lissotriton; species Lissotriton helveticus. Next base: position 146,770,580 of record NC_136060.1, on the reverse strand, counting down.
GTCACAGTTAGCTGTGTCTGCAATTAGTCCTGTAACTATCAATGCTATTATGAGTAAGATTCCCACCAGATGAGAGGAAATTCCTTTCTGGATTGCACAAAAAAGAAATCAGCTTGAGTTGTATTTCCCTATACAGGACGCCGGCATAAACACAGAATTATCACAATGTGCTTGCCACTTGGGATGGTTCCCCCCATGTAAGAATGTGCCAGTTGGGGTACAGTCTTTGTAGCAATTTATACAATAACTCATGGTGCACCATCACTAGCTGTTGTGCCAGTGTTGTTAAAACAAGTTCAAAACAAATACAGGGGGGACTCTGCCCTGGATTTGGGTATGAAATAATTGACAATTTTGTGACAGTATACTCAATCATATTAACTAATATCAAAGCCGTACAGCAGCACTTGCACTAGGCCAGCGTCTCATGAAGGTAGCTTAATAGACTAGGAGCACAAGTTACCAAAAATTATTGCGAACAACTTTATGTCTATAGGTTGAGATAATTTGGGAGTCAGACCAAATAAGCCACAGCTAATGGGTAGTTCTGATGACAATACCAAGCAAGCACCATAGTAGTCTAAAAAATGCTGGAACAAAAAGAAAAGAAAAAGAAAAAACAAAAGCACTGGTGGATCTACCCAATCAGAGACCTCTGGTAGACGTTATAATTTGCGTAACTGTGATACAATAAAACAACCTGATAGGTATCAGTACACTGATACACGTCCTTCTCGTTACTTTCAGGACTCATCAGACAAATGATCATAGAGAGGGGGTTATTACAGCGCAGACAAGAAGAGTCAAAAATCGAAAAAGAACTCACAATGCTCATCTAACTTCAGCATAAACAAAGGAAGAGAAACTTCCACAACGAAAACCCCAATTCAAGAAGAAGAAGGTTGTGGGGATTTTAACTAAACATGCCACACATATTGAGAACTCTCCTTCAGAACATGGCGTGAGCAGTGACTCTGCTAGACAGCACGGCAGAGGTCATGATAGTTCACCAGAATCTTCAAGAGTTTTGAGATGTGATAGCAACTGACAACTTCATAGAAGTCGGAACCACAAATCAGCACCTCAGCCCTCCAGAAAGACTTTATAAATAAAACATTCAAATTGAGGATGATATAATTAAGTCTGGGCATAATTTAACACTTAGTTATGATACTCTGTTTTGGCCACCATAGTTTGTAAGATAAGCCCCAAAAGGAGAGGAGACAATTTGGCCATCATTCTCAGTGCTTGTCCCTGGAGAGGTTAATCAAGCGTATGTTGTATGGGATCTTGCACAAGCCCGGGTAATTATACTGCAACTATGTAGGTTTGGATAAGAAACCCCTTACTACATCATACTCATAAGGTCAAGCCCACAAATGCAACCAAAATGCCCCATTAAACATGAAGTGAAAGGTCCTGTGAGAGAGATTCGCAAACAACTTGAGTACCAAGGATTAGTTGAATCCTGCATATCTCCTATGAATAATTACTTGCTTCCGATAGCTAAACTCCAGTGGCATGGAGAGCACAGGACCCACGTCTGGGCATACCGGTCCTACTCAGGGTGAAAATGGCAAAATCAACAATTGATGGACAGAATGCAGAACAATGTCATACATTCACCCCAGTACAGAGATCTGGACCTAAATCCATATTTTTTTTGCTCACCATGCCATTCCAGTTTATACCCAGCCCCATGCAATTCAGTCTTGGCCCTGTGCCCAATGGAAACAGTCCAGCCCGAACTACCAGGCCAGGTCCTGCCTGGACTGGTAACAAGCATCCTAGGACCGGTTTCTGGGCTGTCCAGCATTCCGTCTATCAACTGTTGTTTTGCATTTGTCACGCCCAGTGGGACGGGTATGCCCAGATGTGGGTCCTGTGCTCTCTACACAACTGGAGTCAAGCTCTCCTGGCTGAAGAGGGGTGATACCCCAAAACCGGTCCCATGCCTTTTTTTCGAGTACATTACCACCCTGTTGAATAGGGTGGTAATTTGCAAGTGTTTTGCGCCCGCAATTGCAGACGCAAAACATTCTTACCTACGATTGCGCTCGCTATTAGGAAGGAAACGCCTCTTCCTAATAGCAAGTCTCAAAACCCTATTTTGCGACTCACAAAATAGGGTTTGTACATTCCCCATGCTGATTTTGCATGTGCAAATGGTCGTACATCTGGACCTAGGATTCTTCAACTTCGGCAGAAAATACATACCAAATTATGCACAACCCATAAATCCTTTATACAATTTCAGAAGGACGTTCTACAGACATAGCGGGACATGTTATCACATGCCCAGTCTAGTACAGCTGCACCTACTCATGCTATGACCGACAATTGCATAAACGTTGCTTCTGAGTTTTGACTTATTTCTACAAGCTTTTTGACTTTCTACTATTTACAAGATTACGTATTTGTATATGTTCGTGAAAATTGGATACACCGTAAAACAATATTACTCATCACGTGCCTTCTTTTTAAGATTTCAAATTCGTGAAAAGTGTTTCGAAGTGACAGTTGTAACTGGAAATACAACCAGAAGGCTGGACTACCACCATTCCTGTTGTTGATACAATGGCCATTTCCCTGACTGCTACTGATGTAGACTATGTTTTTGACCCTACTTTTCAAACTGAAGATATTCTCCAATATGAACATGAGTACCCCATGCCAAGTAATATTTTGACTCTTGGTCAGTATAAACATATCATATACACTAACGGTTTGGCCAAGCTTGCTATAGGTACCAAACACGAATACTCAGCGGCTGAATGGATTCAGAGACACTTTAAATATATTAGGTTAAGTTCATAGTTGGATCCATCTCTTGTATGGTGTCCAGAGAGCAATAAATAATCTGCCTAGATAACCTTTGGGTGGCAGGACCCCATACGAGGTCCTGTTTGGGATCCAGATGTACGTTCCAGATCTTGACAGTCCTGGCACAGTAATGGCAGATACATCTGCAGACACAAATGAGCATTTTGCTGTCATACAGAAATTACAGGTCTTCCGGTACAAGCAATCTAATTACCTTTCAAAAAAGCCTGCCACTATATCAGAGCAGGAGCATCCAGCACCTTCAGCTGAATTCCAAAGGTTGGGCATCTAGTGTGAAAGAAGATTGTAGTAAGGAAGGAGTTTGGCCCAGCATATCTTGCAAATACCTGGGATTTAATGTACAAGAACTGTGATTCTGCCTCCACTTGTTGATTGTGAGGCCAAACGACTTGACTCCATTGATCAAGTAAAATTGCATCATGTGGCCAGTTCTACATATTTGGCCACAAGGACTCCTAGGTAGTTCCCTGACTCATCTCACTACTCTACAAGAACTTTCTCTACAAGTTTTGAACACCACCACTGTTGTTTCTCCCCGAATGGGAAGGGAAGAGAATGAACTATTGTTGATTCCTGTTACCACCGCTGATACAATTCATACATTGGATGTGAATATACATCTTTCTTCTGCAACTGCTAACCACAGTGTTGTTTATGATGAACCACCTTTGGAGGTGTATACCAGTTCTCCTCTGCCAGCTGTGGCTCCTGTTTCTCAACAGACTGCTTCTGGTTATTTTTTCGATGTTGATGACTTTTCTTTTGATGCTTCTCACACTTCAGTACATGGTGTACGTGATTTTCTTCTTTGGCTGAATGCACTTATCTGATCCTTTCATTGCTTTACACTCGGATTGTCATCTCATTACTTTTTTCTGCTTCTTTGAATTGTATTTGTGACTGTTTTCTTCCTGCAAATCAGGGACATTATCTCCCAGAACACTCTAATGCAGGACTGGTAGTTTGGGTGCTGAAACCTCATTTGTCTTCATACAAAGTGCGGAGAGACCTGTCACAAGTAAACATTTCTGCATTAAAAAATATATATATTTTATTGAGTTTTTACATGAAAAGCAACAATCATAATTCATGGTCACGACAATATAGTAATTTGTGGTACAGTAGAAAAGACAGCACGCCTTGATACATGAACATCATACGTTGAGTACAAAAAGAAAAAAAAGTCTAAGCCAACTACACTGTAACAACTGCAACAATGGAGTCTGTTGAGGATGTTGGTGCTTCGTTCGGTGTGGTATTACTCAGGCCTGCAGGCAAGTTTCGGGCTGGGGCAGTATTGCAATGGTATGTCACAGATGCTGTTTCACCAACATGGGTGGCGGGCACTAGTGCTTGTGGGCCGATGCAGGGCATCAGTATGGGGGATTACTGTGCTTGCCGGAGACCAGGTAAGGGTTTGTCTCTATCCAATGTGTTGCCTGTTGTCTCATGGGTCTCTGCTTGTTCACTGTGTACGAAGCGGCATCTTGGCTAAGCTGCCTGCATCCTGGTGTGTAAATGTAATCCCTAACTGCTGAAAATTGTGAGTGCTTCAGGGTGGACATGTGTAGTTTTTTGCATAAACGTTGGTGGGATAGGTTTCCCAGGATTTGCCACCTGTTCTAGTATCCCCACTCATACAGAGAATTTGAGCGTATTCGCTTCTGTGCGTACCCATGTCAATAATGTGACTTGCCAACATTGGGGATCTGGGGCAAATTGGCACCTTCCACAACATTGCTATCTACCTCTTAAACAGGACACAAGTGAAATTGATGAACCTGTGTAAATGTTTGTCAACCTTGGCTTTGTGGTGAAGACACAACAGACAGGATTTGGGTGCTGGTGTGAGGTTGTGTTCCACAAGTTAGACAATGTTATTTGTGACATCATGCCAGACCGCTTGTAACATTGGGCACTCCCACTTCATGTGATAGAAGCCAGTGTCCAATAACTCACGTCTGGGAAAAATATGCTTAATGCATTGCAGGCAAAGGTAGGCGTAGTTAAATTGCGTCAAGTGAAATCTCTATTTACAGGACACTTCTTTAACATGCTGAAGCGCTTTGGATCAAACCTTGTCTGATAACGGTTCCAGAAGGACGCTATTTCATCTGGCTTGCACCCCCTCCATGTACCCTTTTGGGCTGGAATTGAGGGATGTGTATAATGTGATGCTGGCATGGTGCATGGTTCTGAAGGTTAGGTGAGCATGTAAAGTGGGAGATGAAGGTGGTTTAGCTTCCCCATCTTTCCATTTGGTGTGCAACTTGCGTTGTATGGCATGAAATATCAGGAAGGGGCCAGTCCCTGTGCCATAAGTGTCCATAGTATCTTGAAATTAAATGAGAATGCCTTCTTGTTAAAGATCCCCTAGTTCGTTGACCACCACCTCTCTCCATGGGTCCGTATCATATCTCTGCACCGGTTTGTGGAGCCTCAGCAAGTGCCATGTCGCTATGGATGGGGAGTATGGAATGTAGGGACCTTTGCCATGCACAAATCTGCACCAGCTCAATCAAGCCACTGTCATCTGGCGAGTTTCTCATTGTCGCTGACAGTCTGGGTCTGTCAACCATGTGTAGATGCTCGTTCCCCCTGGGATCCTGCCGATGGCTGGCTTTAGAGGGCATGTAGTTGGACCGTACGCAGCACATTAACCACTGCAGCTGTGCCACTGCATAATACAATTCAAAATTGGGTGCACTGAGTCCACCCTTGAGTAGGGTTTTTTGTAGAGGGGTGAGAGCTACCCCATATCTGTTCCAACAGGCGGCCGTGGAGGTCACAATAGAAGCCTCTGGGTAGGGTGATCAGGAGTGCTGTTGAGAAGTAAAGTAGGCGGACCTTTAATATTGCCTCTGGCCTAGCAGGGAGGAGGGAAGCAATCATGAGAAAGGTAAAGATTTTCAGATGGATCACAATGCTCTGTCCATGTTGACCTCCTTGATGTCTCTATCTGAGCGGTATATCTGGACACCAAAATATTTAAAGGTGTTGTAGCACCACCAAAGTCACAATCCTATAGCGGAAATCATGTTTGGGTCAGGAGTTGGTTCCAGATGGAACAGGCATGATTTGGACCAGTTTACCTTAAGCCCCGAAATGTCTCCAAACTCATTCATAAAGCCTGGTAGGGAGGCCCCACACTCCCGCATCCCAGTTCTGGGATCCCTCACTGGGGCGCACGTTGTGCGGCTCCATTACCAGAGCAATGAGCAGCAGAGAGAGAGGACACCCCTAACTGGTGCCCCTCTGGTTTGTGAAACTGTCTGATATCAACTGACCTGTCAGGACTATCATTGTTGGGCACTTGTACAGTGTGGAGATCTGACTTGGTTCCCCCATTCATACACCATGTATTCAAGGGCCAGCAGTAAGAAATCCCATCTCAGGTTATCCAATGCTTTTTCGGTGTCCAGTGACATTGTCACCTGGCAGTTGGCGTGGGGGTGGTGTCCTGTATGAGGCATAACAAGCATTGGATGTTGAGGAAGGTGCTGTGCCCATATATGACCTAATAGATCTTTGTGCACAAGGGTGCCGATTATGGGGGAGCAGTCTGTTTGCTGATACCCTGCCTAGAATTTTATAATCTAGGTTTTGGTGCAATAATGGCCATTAAGAGTAGATATCTAGTGGGTCTCGGCCTGGTTTGGACAAAACCACAATTAGGGCTCCCAGAAGTGAGTTTTGGAGGTGTCCAGTTGCTCTAGCTTCGTTGAACATTCCCAATAAGTGTTTCATAATTTGGGAGAGAAAGTGGCATATTATTGAATTGCAGCCCATCTGTGCCCGGTGTTTAGTTCCGGGCAATTTGGGCAATAGCTGTCCATATTTCTTCCAATTAAAGAGGCTCATCCAGGTCAGCCTGCTGCAACAGGGACAGTTTGGACAGTGGTGGGTCTCGTAAGGACCCATGCATTTGTTCCGGTGGCGGAGAACCCACTGCACTATACAGCGATTGGTAATAATCCCTGAATGTGACATCGATAGCAGTATGTGTTGTGATCAGTGTGTCATAGTCTGTATTATTAGCTCCTATTAGGGACCGCTGCTGGTCTTCCCTTACCAGCCCAGACAGTAGTCTTTCTGAGTGACCCCCCCCCCTCGGTGTGTATTATGGTTAGGCACCACTTATAATCGTGCTTCCCCAGGGGCATTTCTGTGACTCTGTGCTGTTTACACAACTGTTGGAGTTGCTCGACCGTAGCTGTCCAGTCTGTCAACCCTGTTTCTAAAGGGCGCAGATGCTGTTCTAGGGCCATCAGTTCCCTGTACAAAGGGTCGGCATAGCCCCAATGTGGCTGCCATGCAGTAACCCCATGTGACCACTTAATGTGTTCCCCACTCTAATACCCGGGACAGGGTAGATCCTTTATTTTGGTCAACATATTGGGTGATGCAGTTCGCCAGGTCTTCCCTAAATGGGAGATCTAGAAGTATTTCTGTTTGCAGCCTCCAGGTGGGTATCCTGGGGCATGACCTACCCCACTGTAGAGCCTCCTGCAGGGGGCAGTGATCCAAGAGTGTGCTTTCCAAGGACTCTGACCAAATCACCTGCATGCTCAGTGCATAAAAAATGGTCTAGCCTGGTATGAATGTTGTATCCGGAGAACAGAATGAAAATTCGCAGTCCAGAAGGTTTCTGAGCCTCCACGCATCTTGCAAGCATTGCTGGTTAAGCCATTACTGAAATTGTGTGTCACGCAAAAGCATGCTGCGTTACGTGGGGGGAGGACAGAGTAGTTGAGGTCTATGTCCGGCATACATTTGAAATCGTCCCCCCTTAACCCCAGGGAGTGTGGGTCACGGATAAGTGCAGAGGTATGGGTGTCCAAAAAGCCTGATTGTTTGGTGTTGGGTGTATACACTGCCACAGTGTGAGGGGAGCCCCATTGAGGTGTCTTTCTGTTATTACAAATTGCCCCTCAGTGTCCTCCCTGTGATTGTTTACTAAATATGGGACCATAAGAGTACTCTGCGAACAGATGCAGATGTGCCGTAAACTTGCCCCCTATATTTTGTGCAAACTTTATGCAGCTCTGCTAATGTGAGGTGTTTCTTGCAGCATTGCAAAGTGTATGTAAGGGTGTATCATCGCACTTATATCTGCCTGTGAAACATTTGAACTTCAAGTAGCACGTTTTTCCTCTGGATTTCAATCGCTACGGTGCACAAACCTTCCTCTGCATTTTGGTAAACTTGTGCGATGCATATTTAATGCTTCCAACACCCCTGGTGTGGTACATGTTTTTTTTTTAAAGCAGTTGGATCTGGCTTTGTTAGCCTTTTCAGACCATTTTTAGTGTGTTTCCTTCCTTTATACATTCTATATTTTCTAGTTTTTTGGAGGCATACCACTTGTGTTATATCTAATTTGTGGTATTTTGGTCCTATGTTTGTTTCTCCACAATGGATGTTCCACCACAAGGTCAAATAATAATGGATCTACCACACGTCCAGCTCTGTCGTGAATGCATGATACCATAGTTTGGAGAGTCCTTGCTTAAGGAATGGAAATGAGACCGGTTCCTGTCCTTTAGATCTGTGTGGTTTATGGATGGAGTCGTTGTTTCTTCTTTTTTGTGAAAGCATTGAAAGTATTTTCTGTTTACGAGAGTACTGGATAAATTCCTCTTAATTTGCATTACAGTTGATCAGAAATTTGATGACACACTCGCTCTGAGTGTCTCTGGTAGTGCACGCTCTGTCTAGGACTGTTCTGACCTAGAAATTTGCAACGTTCTTAAAGAGGCATTTTCAGAATTGTGACTTTAAATCCAACTTTACCATTGAAGAGGATTTTGTATTACAATTAATTTAAGGCTAAAGAGTATACTTCTATCTGCTCCCAATCCAAAGTAAGCACTTATTAAATGCAATATGGTAACACAATGTTAGCCTATGGGAGGGATAGGCCTTACAGTAGTAGTATAGCTTTATTTCGATAGGGTACATATCATAAAAGCAGTACAAAAAGTAAAATCATTACAAAGATGCATAATATAAGATACCGTAGGGAATCATGATAAGAACAATAATACATAAAATACACATTTAAGCTATCCTTACAAATATTTGCACTAGTATCTAAAACAGGTCATAAAAAAAGGGCATTACTGGATCAATAGCTTTCTTACAGATCTTATGCGCCATGCCCAGCCAAGAAATTTTGCCATGCAGCATGCAAAGAATGGGCGGGCATCAGAGCGTAGTATACATAGGGCTTCTAGGTGTGATCTTGTTCCCAGACTTCTGCACAAGGGCTTTAGCCATTTCAATCTAGGAGCTGCATAGACACTACACTCAAACAGAAGGTGGGCGACAGACTCAACCCTTGAGTCGCAAAACGGACAAAACGGGACCGTTTGAAAAGGAGGATTCCAGGAGGAAGTAAACAATCCTAAGGGGAGAACACCCACCCTAAATTTGAAGTAAAGTGATCTATCTCCAGAGCTGTGGATTAGGTCCAAATAAGGTTCCCTGAAGGGGAGATCTTTGACTAGTAAAAACTGGGCAACAGATTTGCAAAGGTTGGGATTACGCATTCTGTTATTTTTTACCCATAACCAGTAGGCGTTCTTTAGAAACAGCTTGGGCGGTGCTGTTTTATTGGCCCAAGCATCTCCCAATCCCAGCTCATAGAGCAATCGTTTTACCTCCCTGAACCAGGGTATCTTATTACAACCTGGGAGAGACAACAGATCTTTCAGGGCGTCAGCGTAACTACACAATTCTGGGACATTCCATACCCGGGACCAAAGTAACAGGGGGCGTAATTTTGCTTGCTCACAAATTGGGCGGGTACCTGCATCCAACAAGAGAGGGATTGTAGGAGTGCTGTGGGGTAGCCTCATCAGATCTTTATGGAAATTGTTTTCCATATGGGCCAAAGTATCGACTCTCTGCGTACCCCACAGTTCGGCGCCATATAAAGCTGCGCTTACAACCCTTGCTCTGTAGATATATAGCACTGCCCCAATTGGTTTCAGCGAGGAGGCTCGTTGTTCCTTGAGCAAGACACCCGTGACCCTTTTATGAGTCAGAAACACCTTATGATGGTGTGCCTTCCAACTCATTGAGTCACACAGACGTATTCCCAAGTAGTCAAATTCTTTGACTCTCTCCAGGGGGGTGGAGTCTAAAACAGGCGGGGCGACGGATTTCTTAGGGGGATTAAGGACAAGGAATTTGGTCTTGCTTATATTTATAGCTAAACCCCTGCTGTCACAGAAGGATTTGAAGCTAGAAAGCAATTTCTGAATGCCTGCTGGAGATTTCGAGATCAGGAGGGTGTCGTCCGCAAACAGGAGCGTTGGGACCTTTCTGCCCGCCAGAGTAGGTGCATCCGCAGGATGTTGCAGCAGATGCTCCACCACTCCGTTGACATATAAAGAAAACAGAGTGGGGGCAAGCACACACCCCTGGCGGACGCCCCTGTCCACTGGGATGCGAGATGTTTTTTCTCCCTGGACACCCCACCTGATCTGGGCGAAATTGCCTTCATGAAATTTTTTAAGCAAGAACAACAGGTAGGTGGGTAACCCTAAACCATCGAGGATATTCCATAGTAGTTCCCGCGGGACCAGGTCGAAGGCCGTTCTCAAGTCTATAAAGACTAGATATAACGTACCCCCTCCCAGCACCACCACCTTCCAGTATATCATTAGAAGGTGGAATGTTTGCTCGATGGTGCCTGTCCCAGTTCTAAAACCTGCCTGAAAATCAGACAGGATCTTTCCCTCATCGGCCCACTGCAGGCTCCTACCCAGAACAACTTTCCCCGCAACCTTCTGGGTTGAATCCAGCAGACTTATAGGGCGATAGTTTGCTGGGTCGTCCCTGCTGCCTTTCTTAAAGATAGGCACAACTTCTGCACCCCTCCAGGAGTCAGGAAAAGATCCCCCTAGCAGAGCCTCATTTAAGAGTGAAGCGATTAATCTGCTCCACACTGCTGGGTAGGATTTAAGTAGGTCCCCTGGGATCCCATCAGGGCCTGGAGCCTTATTGGGGACAATGCCCCTAATAGCCCCTTCAACTTCCTGACTAGTGAAAGGGAAGTCTATAGGAAGAGAATTAGCCGTTATAATGGACAAGGATCCCGGACATGGAGGAGACAAGTCCAATGCAGCAGAATAAAGCTTGGAGAAATGGGCAAACCAAGCGTCACCCGGAATATTGCAGGTTATTTGCTGGTCAATGGGCTTGTTCCTTGTTCTTAAGAGATCCCAGAACCCTTTGGAATCCTTCAAGGTACTAGCTTCGGTTAGGTCACACCAGAAATGGTAATCATAAGCCTCCTTTGCCTCAGCCACTATTTTTTTGTAGGATTTCCTCGCAGAACTAATGGCGACCTGGTCCCTACTCTTTACTGCAGCGATAAGCTCCCCCTTAGCAATACGACACTTAGGAGAGTACCAATTATCTCTAGCATTGGAATCACTTTTGGAACCCACCCTGGGCTTAGTATATTGAATAATAAACAGTTTACTCAATGATACTATGGTCTCTATGAAAAGTGGTAAGACTTTTGTGCTTGCTGGGCTTAAAGCGTCAAGCCGAGGCTCCACCACTGACAAGATGGACCCGGCTTGCGCCAACCTAGCCTCATCTGCTTTAACTTTTGCCCACTTCAAACGCCTACCACAATTAGACGGAACAACTTCATGGGATGACTTCCAAATGTGAACTTGCTTGTACTTCTTGGTTTGCCAAATGGGAGAAAGGGTTAAGCAAAGAGGGTTGTGGTCACTATCGCAAGATGCTACAACCTCCATATCTAGGTGGAAGGACCAGAGATTGTAATTCAAGATGATAAAATCGATTCTGGAGGAATGGCCCGGTCTGTTATAAGTGTGAGCACCCATAAGGTCCGATTTTGAACGACCATTCACTGATCTCAAATTATGCTCCAAACAGAGTGCATTGATGTCTATCGCACTTTGTGTCCATTTGGGGATCGGGTCAAGGGACAGGGTCGGGATACCCCTTCTTGCATCTTCCTCAAAGGAATCCAAAATATCTTCCTTTGCCAATGGTTCAAAACAACAGTTAAAGTCGCCTGCAAGGAGAATATAGGAGTCGATTTTGCAAGCAGCTACGTCGTTGCTAAGACCTGTCTGGGGTAGGCTTGATATCCCGCTCTTGGCGCCCCTCAGATATAGGTTGAAAACCTCTAACATCTTGCCCCCCTGGCAATATATTGAGATCCTCTGCAAGTCGGGAGAGTGGGTGGACCTATGGCTCACTTTTAGACCCAAAGCAATTCTAACCCATATTAAAAGGCCTCCAGACGGGCGACCCTTTGAACCCCTTTGTTGGAGAGCTGGGACAAAATAGGTGGTAAATCCTACTCTATGCTTTGGATCCACGGTCCAGGTTTCTTGCAAAATACAAATGTCAAATGGCTCTATGAACACATTCCATTCGGGATTATCAAAGTTCCGATTTAGCCCTGCCACATTCCAGCTTACAATCTTTAACGGGGGTACAGCTATGGTTGGTTGGCTGGGAGAGTAAGCAAATGCAGGTGAAATAGGCACAGCCACTGGGGGTAACCTATCAAGGGGCTCATCTTGGGAAATTTTGTGGAAGGTTGTAGGGACCATAATTCCCTCAGGCTGGATTCCTACAGATGATGTGGCCTGTATAGGGGCCTTTGGTAGGGTATGCGAGGGTTCCAACTGGACATCCCTACCTTGTGGACTAAAGGCTTCCAATTCAGTCAGCTCGGCTAGATCTGCACTACTCTTAGCTATCAAACCCCCCTCAGAAATAGAGCTATATGGTGTTCGAACCTGGCCAAAAGGATGTGCAATTACTGAGGATTCAATGCCTACACAAAGGGACCCGGGACGCCCATGGGTTGGCAAAGATGGTGCATTGCCTGCTGTGTGGGAACCAGAGTGCCTGGGGAGTCAATCTACTTCCTCCAGGCCTCCGAATCTATTTGAGATTGGGAAACCATTCCAATGTAAAAGGGGATCCACTTGATGGTTAAAACGGTTTCTCCTAGGTTGGTGGTGGACTAGTGACCAATTGTTCATCTGGTTATACATGGGTTGTGGGGGATAGAAGAAGGACAAGGGTTTCGGAATGACAGAGGACCCTTCACTGCAGGGCCACGAACATATGTGCTGAGCCGTGTACGGGTCATCGAAGGTTATAACTATACAATCCCCCGCGTTCGTTTTCCTGGTTGGGCCCACCCAGGAAGTTCTGCGCACCATCAGAACTTTACTTCTGCGGCCATTGGGAATAGGTCTATTGACGTTAAGCCAATGCATTATTTTATTTTTCAAGGACCGGTGATCCTCGTATTGGCCATTGCTGATCTGTGGAACCCCCATCAGCACAACTACAAAATCATTTGCTTCCGGGGGGAGGTCAATATAGCCCCCTCTAAAGTTATTCTTAACCTGGAAGTCCCGGCTGGGCGGTATAGTTGCCTTGCCAGGTTGGAGTTTTGGGGTTAGCCCAGCTTTAGTATTAACAGGTAGGTGGGTTGGAGCCCACTTCGGGGCCTTAGGGATTGTAACAGTAGGCATTTGGTCCACCTTCACAGTCCTCGGTTTAGGGACCGGGCGTGCAGTGGTAGGTGTAATGGGCAGGCTTTGGTATGTTTTTGCTGTGGGAGCTGGAGAAATAGCATCAGCTACAGGGAGGCCCTGATTAGACTTCTCAAACCGAGAGTGGCCAGAGCAATAATGCTCTTTTCCATCTCAAGTAAGTTATTTTCGATTCGTGAAAGTCTGAGATCTAGAGGGGAAAGAAGCTTTTTAAGGGATTCCCATACCAAATCTATAAATTCCCTATCGTTGTTGCCCAAACCATCTGTCTGTAAACCTTCAGTTACTGGGGTGGTAGCGGGTGATTGCTCGATGATTGTCCCCACCCCAACTCCCTCCAGTGGTGGCTGCATCCCCAATGGCCGGACAACTTTGGTGGTAGGTGTTGAGCCTTTCGTCGGTGTCAGGTGTTGTGGCACCGCGATTTTCGCCTTCTTCCGTGCATAAGCGGAACGAGGGCGAGGCTTCCGGTTCGGTTGGATAGCACTAGGGGCATTAAAGACCACTGGGGGGGGAAGGGTAGTAGTGACACTCTGGGCGCAAGAGGTGACGGGCGCGCTCACTTCCAGTAGATTGGGTTGTGGGGTGTGGTGTGGGGAAGGGATAAGTTGGGGTGGAATCGGGTGAACCTCAACCTGAGAAATTATACAGAGGGGAATGGGAGGACGCTCTGGAGTGACCGCCGCAGCTATAGAGCCCAAGGAGGATTTTTTAGAAGTAGCAATGACTTCAGACAATCTTCTAGCCGCTGCCAACTCGAGAGATACCCGAGTTTGAAGCTTGGATATTTCCTGGTCAATGGCGAAGTTAGTGCGGGTAATGAAGTCATCCATTGGACCACTAATTGGGTTACCGCCTTTAGAGACCTTACTCCTGGTTATTCTGGTGCACATATCTTAAGCAAGGGGCAAGGCCAAGCAACAAATTATATAAGAAAAGGAGGGCGAGGATTGAGCTTTGCGGCCCTCTATAGTAGAGAACAGCGGGCGAAAGAGGATGGGCCAGTCCAGTCCGCTCAGTCCTCGAACGGCCTCAAACGGCCCGCTCTTTGCCCGGTCTTAGCCCCGGTGTTCGCCCCGCACGCGTCCCGCGTGCGCGATACTGCCTCTGTTAATCAAGGAAAGGCTAATGGAGGGGGCGGGAAGAGGACCAGCTGCGGCCGATGAGCGCCGCTCAGCAGGCTGGTCCTCGCAGTCCCGCCTCTTGCCTGGGTCAATGATTCGGCGGGTGTTCTGGCCGCGTTGGTGCTCCTTTGGACGTTGCCAGCACAAGAAACAGCAAGTCTCCACCAGTGTCCTACGCCTGCGAGCGGCACCCGCGAAGCGGGGGCCGCGAGGCGTGATGTGGCGAAGGGGCCGGCAAAACAGGTAGGCGAACACAACTCCCAGCAGGGTCAGCAATCAGGAAGGAACCCAGGGTAGTAACACTCCACTCTGCTTTTATCCAGTGGAGGGGGCGGGAAGAGGACCAGCTGCGGCCGATGAGCGCCGCTCAGCAGGCTGGTCCTCGCAGTCCCGCCTCTTGCCTGGGTCAATGATTCGGCGGGTGTTCTGGCCGCGTTGGTGCTCCTTTGGACGTTGCCAGCACAAGAAACAGCAAGTCTCCACCAGTGTCCTACGCCTGCGAGCGGCACCCGCGAAGCGGGGGCCGCGAGGCGTGATGTGGCGAAGGGGCCGGAAAAACAGGTAGGCGAACACAACTCCCAGCAGGGTCAGCAATCAGGAAGGAACCCAGGGTAGTAACACTCCACTCTGCTTTTATCCAGTGGAGGGGGCGGGAAGAGGACCAGCTGCGGCCGATGAGCGCCGCTCAGCAGGCTGGTCCTCGCAGTCCCGCCTCTTGCCTGGGTCAATGATTCGGCGGGTGTTCTGGCCGCGTTGGTGCTCCTTTGGACGTTGCCAGCACAAGAAACAGCAAGTCTCCACCAGTGTCCTACGCCTGCGAGCGGCACCCGCGAAGCGGGGGCCGCGAGGCGTGATGTGGCGAAGGGGCCGGCAAAACAGGTAGGCGAACACAACTCCCAGCAGGGTCAGCAATCAGGAAGGAACCCAGGGTAGTAACACTCCACTCTGCTTTTATCCAGTGGAGGGGGCGGGAAGAGGACCAGCTGCGGCCGATGAGCGCCGCTCAGCAGGCTGGTCCTCGCAGTCCCGCCTCTTGCCTGGGTCAATGATTCGGCGGGTGTTCTGGCCGCGTTGGTGCTCCTTTGGACGTTGCCAGCACAAGAAACAGCAAGTCTCCACCAGTGTCCTACGCCTGCGAGCGGCACCCGCGAAGCGGGGGCCGCGAGGCGTGATGTGGCGAAGGGGCCGGCAAAACAGGTAGGCGAACACAACTCCCAGCAGGGTCAGCAATCAGTAAGGATAGGCCTTACAGTAGTGAAAAACTGTTATAGGAGTTTTTCACCCCTAAGATATGTAGAAAGTAAACCCACATGTCCTACTTTTTAAATAACGTGTACACTTACCTGTGAGCCTTTAGGGCCTACCTTAAGGGTGACCTTTAAGTATTAAAAAGGAAGTTTTAGGCATGGCAAAAGGTTTATTTTGCCAGATCGAAATAGAAGTTTAATACTGCACTACAGGTGTGCAATGGTAGGCCTTAGACATGTTTTAAAGTAGCCTCTTTAGTGAGTGACACAATAAGTGTGGTAGGTCTAATAGTATAATTTAATTTGCAGGGCCTGGGTACATGTAGTACTACATACTAGAGACCTGTAATTAAATTAAATTAAATGTGCCAACCAGGTGTAGGCCAAAAGTTAGCATGTTTTAGGGAAAGAGCACAAGTACTTTAACACTGGTTAACAAGGGAATATTGCACTAATGCCAATAGAAAAGGGTTCAGCAACAGAAGGCAAAGACCTGAGCAAAAATCCGCAAAAATGGGCAGGTTCAACAGGAGGGTAGCAGTAAAGTTCAAATCATAGCCATTGTAAATGCACACATACTGCAGTGATCTATTGGTGAGACATTGTTAAAAGAAGGTATCATAATATAGTGTAAATTCTGGGCCAACTGAAGAACCACCCTGACAACCTACAGAGGGGCACAATATTGTTTGCAGAGCATCCCTTGATGTTAGATGATGTCTGCGGAATTGTGTGGTGTTAAAATGTTAAATAATTGTAAATGTGAAGAGGGACACATAGCCACATTTTGTGTTCACAAGATACTTCATGTGTTTGTTAGCAGCACAAGTTCGTAAATTGTAGTCATTTTACCTTCTCAAAGCTGTGATCTAGTTACTAGATGCTGCTTTAGTGGAGGCCACTGATTAGCTGTTTGGAACAGACATGATATATTGGTAGTTAGGACCACATGAGGCATTTACTTATAAGAGTCAGCACAAAACTGATGCCATTAACATGGGTTGTCAATTGCTTTAGAGCCATACATAACAGGCATCCGTGTTCTAGCCATAATATGTGGCAAGTTAGGAGTTGGTGCTCAGTCATTCCTAACAGATGTAACATATGTAATGGAACATCTTAATGTTTATAGAACAGATCAACATTCTCATTTACATCCTGTGGAATACCTGTTGAGCACAAGTGTTAGTCCAGTCTAGGGTTTAATGACATCCATGTTGCAAGTATAATGCGACATGGGTTTATGTGGTTTGTTAAGGTAGCAGACATTGAATATTTTGACACATTTGCCAAATGGATTACAAATGTTCCTTGTGCAAAATAAGATATGAGCTGACAATGAGGGTGACCAGAATGAGTCATGTGTCTGCTGTGAGTGGCCAGACCACATGGCTCTGCAAGCAGGGGGAGAGCAGTGAAATCAGTGGCAGGTGGTTCAGGGGCATGCAACACAGGATCCGCAAGGGTGGCAGTGACATAATGAATATGTATGTCAGCGAGGACAACTGAATGAGATATTTTCTTTGTAGGTTGCCTGTGAATGGGTATACTACATTGGTGTAATCATAGTGGCGTTGAACAATGTAAGTTGCAAGTTTTACTGCTGATATTTTGGGGAAGCAATTTCAATCACACATGCCAGGCTGGGTGATAGGAACAAGGTTTTGTGCGAGGCTTGTTTGTGACCCTGACACCCAAGGGCCATCTGCTACTTGTTCTGTTGCACACACGGGGTCTGGGGGCTAAAGGTTAGATATGTGAATATATGTGGTTCTTGCCTAAGGCCTCAGGAGTGTTGAATTGCCCTAACATCTGAAATGTTTGGCAGTATATCTCATTTCTCACATGTGCATATTGTAAGGGCATAGTCACATTAACAGTGAGGGTGTGGATTAGGTACATGTGAATTTGTGTAGATCCTACCTGGCTTGAAATTGGGGTGCCCCAAAAAAGGTACTCAATGCAGCTGGTCAGGATGCACAATAGGAAGGATATGCTGGCCCATTAAGGAGAGATAGAGGTGTTATCCAGGTCCATTGATAGGCATTGCCTTTCTCATCTTTATCTTCGCAAACTTACCCATCACAAGGCTTTTTCATACTTACATTTTCTTTTGATGTCTGTTGTGTATCTCACCTCCCCTTATAAATTGACCCTGTCAGTGACATCTTGTGTAGTTCCCTGTAGCAATCTTCTACTTAGTTGACAACTGGTCTGTCTCATGCTCTGTTAAAGTCCTGTTAATCTTGAGTGAGACAGCCTGCACCTTTGAGCCTGGTGAAAGGCCTGTCTCAATGACGTTACCCAGCACAGCAGGAAAAGGACAGAGCCCAAGATATGGCCTTTATTTATGTACTACAAGTTATTGTATGTTGTGTGATTCTGCTCAGGTGTTAACTTCTACTATATTTTGGGGCATTCGGAGGTTTACAAAGCACGTTTGTCTATGCACCTGAGTTGGAGATAAGCCTATATACAATTGTATTTTCATTTCCTGTAACATTAAGGTTACATTTTTAAATGTTGTCTTCCCTCTCTCTCTCTCTTATTTAACAGTTTAGAAGCAGGTGGAGACACAATATGTATCACTAGGCACTGGCAGCTTTATTTGCAGGGGCAGCTGCCGGCACGGAAAAGTGGTGTGTCAGCATGGGGGACATTAATAAATAAATTAAAATGAAAACTTACCTCGCCTCGCTGCCTCGGTGCTCTTCTGCTCCTGATCGCAGGCTCCCAGACTCCCTACCCCAATCCAGATGCTAGTCTCATGCTGGTTACCCAGCATGAGAGAAGTGCTGGGATTGGGCGTACCTGGCTGGTTTTATGCTCTCAAAGGGACTGGGAGCCTGTGCCTGCTATTCTCCATGCAATAGCCTGGATATCTTAGTGAGCATGACGGTTTGGCTGTTCTAAGACAACCGGCCAAACCATCATGCACACTTGCAGTGCCCACCATTCATTCCTTCTCCATGCTGCTGTCAGAGGATGTTCCGCCCACATGACTCGGCTTTAGCTCTGTCATGAAAAACAAAATGATAATAAAAACTGCTTTATTATCATTTTATTTTACATGTATTTGTCTGCTGGCTGAGGCAGTGGGGTGATGCATTCTACTCGATTTGAGAAATACGCAGACTAGTAAACATACTAATACTTCTCCGCTCAAAATAATTACCTCTGCGAATCACGCATATTTTACAATAAATGGTTTGGAGTAGGGTGTCGATCTATATTTTGAAATAGTAGTAGTAATTATAATATTACTACTAATAATAATTGCTATAATAATACAATAATTGGAATTATAACGGTCTTGATAACTTGTTTTGCATCACTTTCCATATTGTGCCGTTTCTCCACCTTGTACATAACAGATGTTACTATTGTCTAATGTAACGGTATTTTTTGGCAGTTGTTTTCAACTGAATCACCAAATCAGTGGCCTCAATTGAAGAATGTTAGGCATGGTTACTCTCCCTCTCCAATTGGGCTCTAACAGCCCCTTCTCTCCCTGATAAGATGTGTCTTTGTCCTGTCCATCAGTGCTCTGAAGTAACTGTCAAGCTGCGTCCATTGGCCTCCAAAACATAGGTGCTGGAAATGGAGGTGCGGAGGGAAGGGGGATGCTGCAACACCCCCATAAATAACCATACTAGAGTTCAGAAGCTGAATGAGCAATAAAGATGCCTTTACATTTTTGTTTATCTTGTCACATTTGCTGTGTGTTTAAAGACTGGTCAAATACCAGGCTATGTCTTCTGACAAATTGCGGCTCATTTGGAAACTGATGTTTAAATGTATTTCCCTGACAGGGAAAGGATTTTTAAAAGTGACCTAGGTGACGACCTTGCAGGGGTACAGAAAATGAAAGGAAAGGGAGTAGGAGGTCAGTTTTTCTGCTAACACACAACAACATTTAAGCACTTGTAAATTGACTATCTTTCAAAATATATCAGCAACCAGGAAAGGACCAAAAAAAGCACTTTTAAAAAAAATTCAAAGTGTGATGGAAATAAAGATTTGAATAGTATCAAAACAAATTCACTGACCAACAGAAAATGTGCTGTTTGTAAATGACAATGCGCTATCACTTCAGTGCTCCAAAATGCACTATTGGCTACATGCCTCACCCTTACCACTCTTCTGCTGAATTGGGCGTGGAACATTTGCTTCACTTGTTTTTTCTGTGACGTTGAATTTTTCACAATCTATGTGACTTCAGTGATATAACATTAATAAAAGCACTACCACTCTGAAAATTGTTCCAGCACCACTGATTCAAAACTTTCAAATATATGTATAAATTAATAAACACAGTCAACTACCTTGGAAGGATGGAAGACTGAGTCTGTCTTGATGGATACCATAGCTTTTTTCATGCTATCTCTTTAAAATCTCGCTTTACCAAAGCCTTCAAAAGGTCACTTTATGCAAATAATTAACCTTGATTTTTGGAGTGCCTTTTTATAGGTCGCTATGTGTTGAAAATTTACAATTTCTGTCCGAGTCAGTGGTTAAAATGTCCGCATGTTAACTCCGAACAATGGTGTTGAGTGCTTATGGACAGGCCTGGCCAGGCAGCAAGACAACCGGAGGATGCAGTAAATCACAGTTTAATATTTCTGAGTGCCCCCTCTCTCTTGATCACGTCTGAAGTTATGCCTCATATGTTATGCAGAGGTGATTGTAATATATCGCTATGTGATTCAAGGTGGTGCAAAGCATAATAGAATGTACCTGTTGGGCTTCACTCAGCATCAGCCGGTTACCTGTGATGTGGAAGCCGCGCACACAAACGCACAATAAGACAACGCCTTCGCTATTTTGTCTCTCAAAATGATGTGCATTCAAGGCTGTCTCCCACTAACCAATCCATGTTTTAATAATGGCAATTAAATTCGAACATTTCAGCTTAAATTCCCTTCTGAGAAAGACACTTCATCCCACAATGCAATTAGTATAAGAACTCGGTGACAACTTCATTCACTCGTGAAACTCTTGGGAAATTTATCTATTTTTGCGATGGCAAGACCATGGTGTTCCTACCCTGGACTGCTCTTTTTACTACAAGATTTCAATTGAACCAATCTCGTACACTGACAGTTTGATATTTACAAAAGTATGTTGATTTGCTTTTCTTTTTACTATTTGTTCCTCGCTGACTACCCTCAAAGTTGGCGTCACATTGCTGTTGTCGGTTTTGTACAAATAAAGCAGGGGAAATTGGATGAAGCTCTCAATTTAACACACAATAAAAAGTACTTGAGAGATATTGAGCTGGGTAGGTATGCCAGGACAAAGGTATGTTAAGCAGAGAAGCAGGAAGCGCAATGCATTATGTGTCAAACTGTCCAGATGTGTAGAACTCATCCATCACAAACCGCTTCCTCTTCCATGCCTGGATATGAAGAGGGATGCAGGGAGGATGGACTTCATGATGACACCGATAAGAGTGAGTCCGTGGCCCTATAGAGTTGTGAGAGGAGGCATGCTATGAAACCTTCTTGTCCGCTTGCTGCTGCAGATTCTGGCCATGCTGCAGGTAGCTTCTCATGCCCCTCCAGTGCACCTTTCTTTGAAATCTGACCCATCGTGAACTAAGTGAAGCAGTGCTGACTAGTGCTGGACAGAGGCAGCAATGGAAAGTCAGCATGATGAGCGAAGGGACAGGGGAGTGGTGGATATGAGCTCTTGACTACTCAAGCAGCAGCACCAGTGGCCCTGCAAACTATTCTCTGCAGCTTGTTTCAGAGCATCATAATCAGAGACAAGGAAAATCTGTTCCATTGGGTGGGAATGCTGACTGGTATCCTCAGGAAACTCTGGGCGGGAATAATCCTCACCTCTGTGTCCTTAATAGAATTGAAACTTTCCTTCATGTTTACTAGGAAATCTTTCATTCTATGGCAGGACCATAGGCGAGGATTATGCTCATTCAAAGCTTGTTCACCACCAGGGAGGCCATGTCCATGACTGGTTTGAAATAGTATATTTTGAACATGGAATCTGAAGACCATTCTGCGGCATTAAATATATCCTCGAGGCGGGCCCCGAAGGAAAAGGCTTTGGAAGCCATTGCTCCCCCGACCGAATGGGCACCGAAATGCAAGATGTCGATGCCTGCCTCTTGCATGACCCATCTGATCCATCTTGCTATGGTGGAAGAAGAAATAACCTTGAAGGGTTCCCTGAGAGATATCAGTAGCTGGTTCTCTCCGTGGGGGTGATGTTTGTCCGTCATACTCGCATAAGCTTTCAGGCAACGCATTACACAACAAACTTGGGGTGCCTATCAAAAGCCGAGTACCAGATCACCCTGGAGCCTGACTTTGTGCACTGGGAAATATGCAAGGTAACTACTTGAGGAGTAAATACGCGACAGTGGAGGTCCAGGGCTCTCACGTCAGACACTCTCCGGCAAGAGACCAAGCACAGAAGCATGGCCAGCTTCGCCGATAAATCTTTGCGAGATAGGTATTTATTCAGTTGCCAAGCCTTACAAAAAGACAACATTTGACGTCAAACAACTTAGAATATCCAGGCAGAGGAGGCAGCGACAAACGCATGCCTCTCATTACTTTGCAGACAAACGGAGGCTCGCCCACCGTGTTTCTTTGTACCGGGACATGGCCTGCTGAAATCGCAGATCTATAAGAATTAATTGTGCAGTTAGCCAAACCTTGTGCGGCCAGGGAAGCCAGGAAATTCAAGATGCGGACCACTTTGCATTGGGAAGATACTCCGCTGTCACAGAGACTTTGTGCTTGAGGCAAAAATGCCAGAACTCCTTGGCCATGCCCACCAGCATCTTGGACTCCATGCCACCCAGGTGGTTTATGTAACGGACAGCAGAGACATTGTCCATCTTGAGGAGGACATTGCAACTGACCTTTTCCTTCGTCCATCACTTGATGGTGAAGGAGCCCGCCAACAATTCCAGACAATTGATGTAAAGACGCTGCTCGTCAGTGACCACTTTCCTCCTGTATAGGAATCCCCGCAGAACGGTTCCCAGCCTGATCTGCTGGCGTCTGACTCTATGACCATGTCCGGAGTGGAGCAGAAGATGGCATGCCCGTTTCAACCCTCCATATGGTCAAACCACCACCGCTTCTCTAACCTTACCTGTTCCATGAGAGGAACTTGTTCTGCACACTGCAGGCCCTTCCTCAGGTGGGTGTCTTTGAGCCTCTGGAGAGCTGGGTAGTGAAGGAGGCCTGGAAAGATGGCCTGTAGGGAGGACGACAGGTGGCCCGCAATCCTGGTGACCTGCCGCAGAGAAATAGTAGTTCTGGCCAGAGTTCTCCTGAGCTCCCAACGAATCTTCGAAACCTTCCTGGAAGGTAGACTCAACGTCTTACTGACTGAGTCTATGTCAAAATCCAGGAATGTAGTTTGTCTTTCCGGTGTGAGGAGGGACTCCTTTTTATTTAAAACGAAGCTGAGGCCCTGCAATAGAGATACAGTTGTTTGCAGTTGGTCTGCTGGCAGTGTCACAGATTGAGCCAAAAGAAGGAGAACGTTGAGATATATGATGAGTCGGAAACCCAAGCCCTGAGGTACTCTATCGCAGGTTTGAGGACCTTGCTAAAGCACCAAGGTGCGGAAGCCAGACCGAAAGAAAGGGTGGTGAACTCGTAAACGTGTCAGTTCCACTGAAATTGACGGAACCGGCAGTGCGGTGAAAAAATCGGGACAGCTAGGTAGGCGTCCTTTAAATCTAGTCGCACCATCCAGTCGTCTGGTCGCAGGAGGTCGTGCAGCAGGTGGATCCCCTCCATTGTGAAATTGTGGTACACCAACCAGCTGTTGAACTCCTTTAGATTGATTTCTGGGCATTGACCCCCATCTGTTTTGTTCATCAAGAAAATGTTGCTCAGAAAACCCCTTGGATGGAGGGAGGAGCAAGTGATCACCCCTTTGGTTAGCAGATCCTGCACTTCCTTGTCTACCAGGGCGTTCTGGGCTTCCGTAAATAGTAGGGGACGGGACCGAACTCTTGCACCGGGTTCCCGTAAAATTCTATTTGGAATCCCCTGATGGTCTGTAAAACCCATAAATTGGAGGTGATAGCCTCCCAATTGTGCGTGAATAAAGCCAACCTGCCCCATACCTATAACTGGGGGTAAAGGGAGACTCTCACCTGATTGGGTCTGGAAATGACCTCTGGCTGCGCCTCTGGAGCCTCTGACCCTGTTGTTTTTCATTGACTGGAAGAACTCCTGTTTGGGCTGCTCCTGTGTCTTCCTGAAGCCTCTGGAAGGGGCCTGGGTATAGAAAGGGCCGGCCGAGTGCCCTCTGCCTCGGCCGGCCCAGACGAAAACCTTTGGGTGAAACACCTTCTTTATGGAAGCTTGCACTTTGTCTAAGGTGGTGAAGGTTGACACGAATTTAATGAGTTCCTTGACGAAAGGTTCTCCGAACAGTCACCTGTGAGCCACTGCATCTGCATCAGAGGAAGCAAGATCCCCAAGCTTGGGGTCCACCTTCAACAATAAAGAGCGCCACCTCCCAGCCGAAAGGTCACAGTTGGCGTTGCCCAGGAACACAATGGCACGCTGGTCCCAGCCAGACACGGACTCTGGAGATAGCACGGAACCGGATGCCTTGGCTTCCTCTGCAAGGTCCAAGATCTTAGTGAGAGACCCGCAAGCATCCCGGAGCTTGTCCTGGCAAGCCTTCCAGGACCTATCTATCCCTTTTTTAGGGTCACGTATATATTTCTGAAGGAATATGGCCATCCTGGTATCTACCGCCACTTTACCCGCAAGGGCGGGCCGTGGGCATTCCGCCCTCAGGCAAGCCCTGATCTCCTTACTTCCGAACGAGGGTGCAGGAGATCCTCCGGGACCAGTGTGTCCGATGGAGGCTCCGCACCACCCGTGTTTGGGTGCCAGTGCCAAGAGGGGCCCGCTTCCTCAGTAGATTCGGTTGGGGAGTCATCATCTACATCATCCCCCACGCCATGCAGGGACAAGGGAGCCACCTCATCAAGCGCCCCTGGAGGCTCAAGAGTCGGGCGTGCGATAAAGGCCTTCTCAAGGCGTTCAAAGGTGCCCAGGTCCACAGCTGACTCTTGTCTATGCTTATGGGAATGAGTGAGAGGGGGTGGGTGTTCCCTTGAGGGCAGACCTCATGCATACAAAATTAGCAATTTTCATAAGGCGTCTCTCGAAGGGGCCCATGGCCACCACGACTGCTTGGTGGATGGAGGCATCAACTGCATCGTAAAACTCGTCATCTAGGGGCAGGACCTGCAAGGATTCTTCTTCAATATAATCCCCCTCCATATTAGACTATGCACTAAATGCTGGTCTTTCTCTGACACACTGTTTTGGTGAAAAAGGGGTTCTAAGGCTTTTGGCAGGTCTGAAACCCCTGAAATTTGGGCTGCACTAGTACAGGAATGTGCGTAGCAAGGACCCCTGGGGCCAATTAACTCACTAGTAAGGGGGTTCTAAGTATGCCTGGGGCGAGCTCCACAATGACAGCCTTGAGTGTAGATATTTTCAAATATACAGACCCAAAACGGGCATCAGGCTGCTAATTAATAAGCACAGACCCGTGTATACACAGACGTAAGGCTTCCAGGCGCGGGCTGCTGCTTGGTGGGGAACGCACTGACAGGAAGAAAAAACAGACAGGAAAGAGGTGAGTTCCCTGTAGAGCAGCGAGACACGGCCTGTGCTGCACGCGCGTCCGCTAGTGGTCGTTTGCCGCTACCGCATACCCCACATTGAAGCGGCAGAGAATGGAGCAATGAAAGATACTCCCACGGCTTCAGATGTTGCGGCGAGATCACCGCTTGAAGAGAAAAACCTCACAACCTAAAATTAAACCATCTTACAACACAATGAGAAATAAGCTGGCATAACATTTAAGCCACAGTAAGCAATAAAAACACAAAGAAATAGAGAAGTCGACTTAACTGCTGGTGGAGCAAGAAAAGAAAGAGGACGTATCCCAGCAGCCCCGTGCCTTTCAGGACATCTGTAGCTGCCTATTGGTTCACCTCTGTGGGAAAGATAGCTTTTTCTATTAAAGTTGAATACTGCTGGTTATGAAAAAAAAGAAAGTAGAGCATAATCCTCGCCTCCGGTCCTGCCATAGAATTCTCCCTCTATTCTTCTCCTACTCATCATCATCATCAAAGCTTTATTCGAGGATTATACTCATAAAAGCACAAACACACATTTAAAATACATCATTAAAAGATTGTGTCCTGATTATACAAAAAGTTTTAAAACAGTTGTGCAGACATAGACAATAATCAGAAAAACGTTGATGCATGATTGCACAGAAGCCACAAAAAATACCCCAATCAATTTACTTTAGAGAATTGCCCTCCGTCTAATAGACCATGCCCACCCCAAGTACTTTGCTGTTGCTAGAACAACAGGCATATCAGTGGAAGTGCAAAGTATTCGTAGGGCCTCAACACCCCTAAATGTCCCTAGGTTTTTACAGACAGGGACTAACCAAACTTTTCTCGGGGTGGTGTAAGCTTTGCACAAAAATAGAAAGTGGCCTATACTTTTGTTTGCTACACCACAGGCTGGATAACAAGAGGCGGAGGAGCTCCTCCACCTACCTGTCAATGATCTCAAAGGAAGGGCACCTGACCTTAACTGGAAGAAGAGCTTCCTATCCCCAGGATTGGTAATGCTGTCATAATATGGTTCCAAGACAGGATATAGTTTTGATTACCACAAAACGCCCCGTCATGGAATCTGATCTAGTTTTATTCCAGAGTCTTCCAGCTACCCAATCCCAGTATAGATCTTTAATCATAATTTTGCTTGGGAATGGTTCCCCAGATGGATTATCCCATAAATTTGAGAGGCCAAGATCGCCCAAGGCAGTCCTGAGATTTTTTAGCCAAACTATCTTATGGAAGGTATCAGCATTAATTATGGCCAAGAACCCCTCTGCATAATGCTGGATCTCCGGGGTAGTCCAGAGACGTCTCCAATAGAGAATCGGACGCAACCTCGCTAGGTCACTAACTGATCTTCTCCCTAGATCAAGACCAAGCGGAATTAGTAGTGTGCTCTGCGGGAGTCCTGTGATTCCCCGCAAAAACCTATTCTCAGATATCTGCAAAGGGAAAAGCTTCCCAAAGCCCCACAGCTCTGCCCCGTAGAGGGGAGACCCCAGAGCCTTGGCGTCGTATACTGCCAAGACGGATTTTATTGGCTTGGACTTGGATTTTTTATGTTCCACCCGGAGTGCCCCCGAGATCTGTTGGTGCCTCAAGACCGTCTTTTCTATGTGCTGCGACCATCTCGAGTCGTTTGCTATCTGTATCCCAAGATAGGTAAATACAGTAACCACCTCTAGCTGACAGTTGTTCAGAAATAGCTTTGGCCGGGGTCTACGTTTTGATGCGAAGGCCATCAGCTTGGTCTTACCCACGTTGACTTCCAGGCCGTGCTCCCTACAAAAAAGATCAAAAATGTTCAGTGCTCTCTGCAGGCTGGCTGGAGTTTTGGATAGTATCAGCGTATCATCGGCGAACATCAGGATCGGAACCCTGAGGCCCGCCAATGAAGGCGCATCTACGCTGGCGTCCAGCATCCGGGCCACTATCCCATTAATGAATAAGAGAAAAGCAGGGGAGCCATTGCGCACCCCTGTCGCACTCCGCGTTCAACCGGGAAGTCAACAGAGGATTCGCCATTCATGCCCCATTGGACTTTGGCGAAGTTACACTCATGCAGCCTCATTATCAGGGTGAGTAGCTCTGACGGAAGACCCATTTCGCTAAAGACTGCCCAGAGCTTTCTCCTTGGGACCAGGTCGAAGGCAGCCCGCAGGTCAACAAAAGCAACATACAGGCTGTCCTCGCCAAGCACCACTGTCCCCCACTGTAACAGAACAAAGCGAAACACCTGGTCAATTGTGCTAGTAGCCCGCCGAAAACCAGCCTGGTAAGGGGACAGGGCATTGTTCTCGTCAACCCAATCCATCAGTTTGTTTACCACCATCCTCCCTACCACTTTTTGGATGGTGGCGATCAAGCTTATCGGCCTGTAATTAACTGGGAGAGATCGATCCCCTTTTTTATATATGGGTATGATGATAGCTCCCCTCCATAATTCAGGGACAGCCGTTCCCTTCGCAATAGCATTTCCCAAAAGGAATATATATCTGACCCACCTCGCCTTATCATTAATAAAAACATCAGATGGTACACCATCTAAACCCGGGGCCCTTCCCCCGGGGGCAGTACATATTGCGACTTCAGTTTCTTTAAGGGTGAATAAATTCCCAATTGGAAATACAGCTGAAATTGCTTCCACATCCTTAAACTGTGCAGTCTCAGCGTACTGGGGTTTAAAATGATCAACCCAGGCACCCTCAGCGACGTTGTTATCGGGTTTATCTGGAGTTCCACCTCTACCCCACTTAACGATATTCCAGAATAACCTGGAGTCCTTGGCCCCCGAAGCCTCCTTTAATTCGGCCCAATGCTGTTCATCCCATGTTTTTTTTGCTAGGGATAGGCTGGCCCTATAATGCTTCCTGGCGCCACTAATCGCTACCCTATCCCTATTCCGAATTGCTCTACCCAAGCTTAACCTTGCTTCCCTGCACTGGTGGTTAAACCACTTGGCTGGTTTAGGTAGTTGTTTACTATTTGACTTGCGGGGCCTCTGGAAGTGCGGTTTTAAAAGGGAAAAGAACTTATCATGTATGTCGGTTATTTCCCTAGACCCTGGGATTATTGGGTTTGCATCCTCCATAGCGGTGATTGCAATGTCCACCTCAGAAATTATAAATGCCATAGATTCTGCATTGGCCAATACACTCGGCCAGTTTAGTCTGCGCATATCATTAGCCATAACAGGCAATGGACCGTCAGTCGAATGGAGATTCCCTGTTGTGGCCGACCACCAGTTATGGGTCACACAGAGAGGATTGTGATGACTCTCCAATCTGCCCTTAATTTCCATGTCGCATACCAACTGCCACAAATTTAGGCTACAAAGGACATAGTCTATCCGGCTTTGGCTACGACCATTGTCGAATGTACAAGCACCTCCCCTATCGCTCTTCGTTCTCCCATTTAGGGCTCTTAGTCCCTGTTCCAGGCAGATGGCATTCAGTCGTATAATGTCTTTTGTCCACCGCCTGACCGGGGCCAGATTTAAAATTGGAATGCCCCATTGTGTGTCTTCCTCTCGCCCCAAAGGATCGTCGGAGCTGTCTAGTGGTTCGAAAGTCCTATTTAGGTCGCCAGCTACTACAACTTTATTTCCCAAGGACTGCTTTTCCAGAGAAGTCGACAAAGCCTCTAGAATAGGTGAATTCCCTATGATACTGCCCCTGGCATAGATGTTATAAATGTCTAACCCTTCCCAGTGATCTGATACCATTCTTATCATTTGGATATCCTTGCAACCCAAATCCACCAATTTAATTGTTGTGTGTAGGCATTGCCGTACCCAAATTGTAAGCCCTCCCATAGGTCGGCCCTTACCGCCTCTGCTAGCCGGGATTGCAAAGTTTAAGTAGCCAGGAAGGAATATAGGGTCACAGGCCCATGTCTCCTGGAATAGACATACATCAAAACCATTGATGAAGTCTATCCAGTTTTGGGATGCCAGCTTGTTACTCAACCCCGCGATGTTCCATGAGACCATCTTGCCTGAGCAGGAACCATCTATAGGAACTGCTCCTACAGAGGGCGCCCCAGAATGGCTTGTTAGAATTCCTGCATACCCCTCCTCATCTGGATTTTTGTCCTCATTATTGTACACAACCTCCTGGATACCAGTAGTCCTAATTATATTTGGGTCCTCATTTTCGGATACCCCAGGAATTGAGATAAACTCCCCACACACTGCCCCAATTAATACTAGTTTCAATTGGCTCCGCATTTTCAGTTGTCAAAAGAGTTGATACAGGCTCCCCAAACATATCCTCGAGATTCATACTTTCTCAGTTGTTCATGGTATAATCAAAGTTAAATTCATCATAACCCGAACCATGGTGATTTTTTCCATTTGGTCAATTAACCCACCCCGGATCTGCCATCACTTGAAAACGATTATACGTTGATACATTACAATAGTTTCCCTGTTGGTAAGGTGCAGTGAAAGGAACAAATCCTGGAGAGGGGAAATTGCTGTAACATCCTACTTCAGGGGCTATGCCAAATTGAATGCCTGTTGGTCTTGGGTAGAAGAATGTTAGGTCGACAACACCAATTCCAACACTACTTGTGCCCAAATTTTGCCTCGTAATTAGACGTACCACCCTAAGATCTTTAAAATTGACAACTATACAATCCCCCTCCAAGCGCTTAGGAGTGCAACCTACCCAGTCTGTCCTTCTTACTCCAATAATCAACCCATCCACTTCCCTGGGCAATGGTCTGTTGATCCTTAACCAGTGCATTGCCT
The DNA here is from genome assembly GCF_964261635.1 of Lissotriton helveticus. Lineage (NCBI taxonomy): Eukaryota > Metazoa > Chordata > Amphibia > Caudata > Salamandridae > Lissotriton > Lissotriton helveticus. The sequence goes on along the minus strand of NC_136060.1, from coordinate 146,740,386 downwards.
TGTTTTTCAGCATCTGGAAGGATTCTCTTTGCCCAACCTGCAAAGGTGGTACATTGGTGAGGATAGCGACAAAAGGATAGGAGTCCGGAGGTAGATTCATAGGTGGTATCCTACGAGACACTCTCATAGGAAGTGTATCGGACAGACTAGGGGCAGGAGCAACAGGGCGAATCGTTGAGATACTCGGTGGAACTTGTGAATTGTTCAATACAGGATTACCAGTTTTAGATCTATCTTTGGTACCCGTGGCCACAGTGTCTAAGTGCTTTTTGGGTTGGGAAGTATTGTTACTTGGGTGGTCTAGTAGATGGAAATTAATCTTAGGGATTTGTCCCGTCGACCGGGGCCTCCTTGTAATAGTAGCTACAGGGGAAAGAGGCTCAACGGCAGATACGCTATTTGCCGGCCCACTCGGTTTTGAAGGATTGTTATTGTCCCCCGTCCTATGGTGGGTCTTAATTAGGGATTTGGTGGAGAAAAAATTATCTAGAGTAGCCTGCTCGAAGTGGTCTAAACGATCGGCTAGTCTTTTGACTCGTTCTTCGATGGGAGTCAGCAAAGACCTCATCAGCCTCTCCAACTGTAGGAGCAGGGGTAGAGCAGGTAGAGTCTCGGCCAATCCCGTCGCTGAAGGGTCACTAGGGTTGGATGCAGAACTAGCGGGGGTGACTCCATCTTTGACAGTCTCAACCCCATCGGAGCCAACCCCTTTAGGATCACAAGGAGTATACAAACCTGTTCCAAGTTTCCTTATTTTCTTGGGATGTTTGGGAAGACTGCACTTCCTCGAAGCAATGCATCTTTTTCTTTTGGTGCACGATTTATTAGAAACCACATGAAGTGGCACACTCGATTGGGCAATATTTTCCTCATTAATGGGTAGATCAATTAATATAATAGGCAAAGTAGGAGCCAGGATGGTCGTATCATCGGCCGGGGGGATGTTAATCGTCGGGCCAGGTGACTTGGAAGAAGCATGAGGCTTTTCTATTACCACTGGCAGGGTTAAGGATGATAAAGAGGGAACCAATGCCGGAAAACCCAGAGTTGGCCGTTTCTCCAAGGGAATTTTAAGGAGTTCAATAGATAGCCTACGCTCTGCACGTCGCTCCACCAAAGAGATCTCTTTATCAATATCTCGAGTTGTCCGACTAAAATATTTATCTGGGGGACCCAGGATTGATGGCCCCACCTCGGGCTGGGGGGGACTCTGGACAGGGGTAGTTGGAGGGGAAGGCATACTTAGCAGGCAGTACATTTAAAAAGGAGAAGATAACAGTATAAACCGAAAACAGGATTTCTCACAACACAGGAACAAACTATAATAATGGTCCGTAGATTAAATGAAACAAGGTGACAATATGGCTTACTAGTTAGAACAGTGTCCATGTAGCAATAGCGGGATGACAGAAAGTGGGCCCAGCCCAGCCTCCTGCAGCCCCTGACGGCCACAGACGGCCCGCCCTTGTCCCGGGCGCTCACGCGCAGCGGGAGTGGCAGATTACAAATATAGGGACCAGGTTAGTGGGGCGGGGCAAGCAGGAAAAGCGGCCCAGGTGCTGGTAATTCGGGCTGGCGGGCGCTCCTGGGAATTGAAGTCCCGGACCCGCTGCACGCTCGCAGCCCTGCCTGCAATTTACACACCCACAGTCAAAGCCCAATGTCCGCCACGACCAATGGCCTCAGGTCCGGCAGAAGACTCCCCACGAAGCGGGACCCGCGAAGCGGGTACCGCGAGGAGTAGCGCGAAGGAACCAAAAGCACCAGGTCCCAGCAGGTAAAAAAAAGATAGATGCAGCAAAGCGTCCCAAGTTGGATCCAGGGGCTGGGGTTTTTAAACACGTTGGTGGGGCGGGGCAAGCAGGGAGAGCGGCCCAGGTGCTGGTAATTCGGGCTGGCGGGTGCTCCTGGGAATTGAAGTCCCGGACCCGCTGCACGCTTGCAGCCCTGCCTGCAATTTACACACCCACAGTCAAAGCCCAATGTCCGCCACGACCAATGGCCTCAGGTCCGGCAGAAGACTCCCCACGAAGTGGGATCCGCGAAGCGGGACCCGCGAAGCGGGTACCGCGAGGAGTAGCGCGAAGGAACCAAAAGCACCAGGTCCCAGCAGGTAAAAAAAAGATAGATGCAGCAAAGCGTCTCCTACTCACGTCTTGCCCTACTCTTCAGTCGGTGGATTCTCCTGTGGCACCTTTTCAGTGTTGTCATGTTTGAATTCAGCCTTCTGACTGCTGCTCATACTTCACAGTGTTTCCAACAGAAGGAAGGGGCTTTGCTGCAGTGCTGTCCTTTCTGAATCTATTCTGTTTCTTCTCACTTTCACAAGCAGCACATCATTTAGGGTCAGACGTTTGCTTCCCTTGATAAAAAAGTGTTTGTGATTCGAACAATCCTATCTTTTGAATATTAGTTTGCGTAAATACTTGGTTTACCGCTAAATTCTAGATAATAATTGAACCCAAATTAATCTGTGTGATTTCTCTCTTTCTCACCCTGTAGCTTTTATATTAATTATGCTCCTTATCACGTGTCTGCATGCAAGGTCCTTGACTTAGATGTGTTACCTAGACACTATGTCTCTGTATTTCAGGTAACATGCCTGACTTCAACTGTGTTCACTTACAGTAAATGTAAATGTTTTTGAGCTTGTAAAGCGCACTGCTACCCGTCCATAGGTCTCCTGGCGCTGTATAACTCTGGGGAACTCGTCCTGGCTTTCCCTGTGGGATGGTCCCTTGCTGGGAGTCCCCAAGGTGGAGCCAGGCATCCCCGGAATTGGTGGGGCCGTTGTGGAGATTAGGCAAGCTAATGCCCAGAGTTGCCGAGTGGAACCCCTGATTAGAGTAAGCACTGAAGCGAGGATTATCGAGTCTGCTGACCAAGGTCCACAACCCTGCCGCGTCGGGAATTGAACCCTGGTCCAGGGCCGACTTCTGCTCTCGGGCCTGTCACCTCTAACCAGTGAGCCACACTACTCCACTACAGTCATATCCTGTCCACTGTCAGTCATACTTATTATTTCCACATAGATCCAGCTGTCTTCCATCTCACACCAAGGATTTGTCTAAATTCGCCCCAAGTCTTTCAAAATTACTTTACCACTGAATGTATCTAAATATGCAGCAAAAAATATAATGTATTATGTTGAGAAACCTCTCTGGCACACTTGTTACAGGCCAGTGCCTTTGCGCTCCGAAGAGAGTCTTAAAACTGAAAACCACTGGTTTTCAAACATGATACTGACCATTGGGTTAAAAACAAAACTAATGAACTGCCTGTCTTCAATTTATCTAAAAGTCCCTATAGACATACGCTTATCCTATACTTCCAGCTCCCCTTTCAATAATGACAAATTCACTGTCTCCATCTTCAGTTACAAAAAATAACGGTTCAGCGATGTGATGAGAACTTTGCTATTGTCGATTCTGTTGTTCACTCACTCATTGGTGCTGGAACAATTTTCAGAGTGAGGAATCTGAGATCAATTTTACACCATTAAAGTCATAGAGATTGTAAAAAATCCAAATCCCTCAAAGAACAAGTGTAGCAAATGTATTCATCAAGAGAGTGTTGAGGGTGTAGTATGTAGCTGGTGGTTCATTTTGAAGCACATTGTCACAAATATATTACTAATGTATGGTGTGGTGGCCAACTGTCATTTACAGACAACACACTTTTCAGTGAAATTCCCTCTAAATCTGCAAAGATGTACAATGTTACTGATAAAATGAAAAGCGAACAAACTGTAATGCAAGAAAAACGAGTGTCAGCGGACATTTATCAATTGTACAACCAAGTAAAGAGTCTCTAGTTGTTTTGATCCTGTCTTTGTTTCCGTTATGCTTCAGGATAACAAAATGTGCTTCATTAATAAAATTAATAATAATAACGATGATAATAATAAAAGTTTTATAGAGCGAACGGCTACTCCAGGAGTGTCCTGGCACTAAAAACCGACTAAATGACCCATAACCCAGAAAACCACCTACTCATAAGCAGTACGAAAGAGTCACGTTTGCAACTTACGCCTAAAGCAGAGTTCATCTTTCAAAGCATATGTATGAACTGGGAGGGCATTCAAAGCAGTGGCTGCCAGATATGAAAAGGACGTGCATAGATCATCTGAAAAAAGAAGATTCTGCTTGACTTCTAGGGAAAGAGGGCTAAAAGACTCATCATTCCTGCTTCTGCCTAGTATTTAAAATTGTTCTTCAAACGCTCATTTGGTTGGTTGGCTGTTGCTACTACAGATGTAGAAGAGCTTCCTGTTCTATGAAAGACTCATATGGCTTGAGGAGACTGGAGCCCTAGGAGAGCCTTCCCTGGAGAGACAAATTGTTCCTAGTTGTGCTCCATAAGAACATTGGTGTTATGGGAGAAATTATGTGTGATTTTCCCAGCAAAACCCCTCTTTTAGAACTTAGTAATATTTTTCACCCTCTAGCATACCGAAGAAGGTATTGAGGTTACCCCTGGCAGGAGCACACTGTTCTAGGTCTGATCTTCTCAGAATATTTTGCCACAATAAAAAGGCTTTAAAACAACCTTGCAGGGAAGTTATCCTGCCTTGTGAACTCTTGCCCAAACTACAGTTTCCAGCCATGTCTCACTGGAGGATTTTGAGAACCAAAAGAGATTAAGGGCCTGATTAGGAGTTCCATGAGATTTTTTTATTCCATCAGGGCGATGGGATAAAATACTGACGGAGTAACCGTCCTTCAAATTTATAGATGTCCGTTTGCCCAGTGGACATCTGAACTTTGTCACTGTTAGAAATGGGGATTTCTAGTTGGCAGTGGTATACTTCCTGTCCAAGTAGGGACCCTTCCTTCTAGTCAGGATAAGGGAGTTACGCACTCAGAAAACCCCTGATCACCCTCTTTATAACTTGGCACAAGCAGTCAGGCTTATCTTAGGGGCAATGCGTAAGGTATTTGTACATAACACAGACGGTAACACAGTGCAAACAATACAAAGGGACACCACACCAAATTAGAAAAATAAAGTATTGTTAGCTAAACCAGGCAAGACCAAAACAGAAATATCCAAGAACTCAAAATATGACTTTTTAAAAGGTTTCAAGCAATTCTGTCCATAAAACTCTATGGAAGTGGTGTTTCTACACAAAGTACCTCAGATGCATTAAAATCTACAAGTCAAAACAGCCACAGAGGAGGGAAGCATAGTAAAACACAATGATGCTTTGGTTCCTGAGTCCAAGGGGGAGGGGAGGGGAAGGATTGATTCATCAGTTCTACTACACGCAGGAAAAGTGTTAAATCGAGTCGGACTGTAGGGGGAACCGATGCATTGAAATCCAAGATTTGGGTCTTCTTGAGATGTGTCAGAAAAACGTGGCACACAGGTGCAATGCGTGTAAATCCAGATGTGCTGCAGGTTAATGTGGGGGCAGCAAACAGGCGCAGTGTTGATTTCTTCCACCGTGGTTCCACAATATGTCAATTCTGTCAGCCGCACAGTAGGGCTATCCTCAGAGTCAGTGCGGGGGTCTCGGACTTCAGAGACATGGTGCCCTGAACTCAGGCTGCAGCCGTTTCTTCACCTCTGACAGGTGCTGCATCAACTTCTTTGGCCACACGGCGGTGGTGTCTAGAAATTTCTCCCACACTGGGGCGCTGCATCGGAAAAACAGGCACTGGAAGGGCAGTGCATCGATTTTGATGGTTTCAAGCTGCTCTTTGCACCAGGATCAAATCCAAGGGCCCAGAACTGGATTTGGCACCACAAGGCAGGTCAGAACTCCTAGTAGTGGAGTTCAGGGATGCTGCAGGTGAACCCTTGTTGTCCCTGAGACTTCCAACAGGAGGCAAGCACACACAAGCCCTTGGAGAAACTTCATAAGCAGGATACAAAGCAAAGTCCCATCCTTTTCCTCTCCAAAGCAAAAGCAGCAACTGCAGGCCAACTCAACAAAGCAGCGCACAGCAAAGAGGCAGTACTGCTTCTCAAAAATCTTCAGCTCTTCTCCTTGGCTGAGGTACCTCTTGATCCAGAAGTGTTCTAAAAGTCCGGGGTTTAGGTCCAGTACTTATACCCCTTTTGCTCTTTGAAGTAGGTAGTCTTTAAAGGATTGTCTTTTTATTGCAGAAGTTCTTCCTGCCTGGTCTTGACTACAGACACAATCAAGGGGGTGGAGACTGCATTGTGAGAGGCCAAGCACAGCCTTATTCAAGTGCAGGTGAAAGCTCCTCCCACTGGTGTAGCTCAGGAAGGCCCATTAGCCATCAGGATAGGCAGGGCACATCTCAACCCCCTTTGTGTGGCTGTTTAGTGTGACTGCACAAACAGTCCCCTGTCAGTCTAAACCAGATGATGATTCCACAGGCAGTGGCATTTTCAAACACACAGTTTAAAAACAATGTTTACTAAAAAATATGTTTTTAAATTCTGAGCCCAGGGAGCCCAAACTCCAAATCCCCTTTTGAAAGTTACAGTTCCAAATTGTTGCAAGGCATCTCTAAGGATAGCTATGGGAGGGCTAGTCCTTGTAATAGTGGAAAACGAAATTGGCAGTCTTTCACTATCAGGACATGTAAAACACACCGGTGACCTACTTTCCACATACACTGCACCCTACCCATGGGGGTAACTTGGGCCTACCTTAGGGATACCTTACAAGTAGTAAAAAAAGATTAGATATAGCCGGGCAAATGGGGGCACTTAAAACTGCATTCAAAGACACTGCAACGGCAGGCCTGAGACACTTTTACAGGGCTATTCATGTGGGTGGCACTACCAGTGCTGCAGGCCCACTAGTAGCATTTGGTTTACAGGCCCTGGGCATATATAGTACACTTTACTAGCGGTTACTAGTAAGTCAAATATGTCAGTCATGGATAACCAATCACCAATACAATTTGACAGAGAGGATAAGCATGTTAGCAGTGATCAGCAGTGATTAAGTGGCCAGAGTCCTAAAGCCAACAAAAAGAGGGTCAGTAAAATTGAAGGCAAAAGGCAAGAAGTCGGGATAAACCTTTAAACAGGGCCAGGTCCAACAGGTACTATCAAAATTATGGTACCCTCTGTCAAACTTTTAGCATGTTTTATTTTTTCAATAACAAAATTGCAAATAGGGAAAAGGCAAACCCTAATGATCCCCCATTCCAGGGCAGTTCTCTCCCATGCTGTGGGGTCATTTACCCATTTTTACTGAGCTTTTGCCACCAAAACTGAAGTCTTCAAAGGGTGATCGATGACAAGATATCCAACTTTGAGGGGCCCTCGCTAAATATAGAAGAAAAAACTAGTTAGCAGTGGAAAGATACAACGCATGCAATTAGAACACTGTTAAACTGAAATGTTCCTGATTGGATAAGCACAATAATAGTAAGGAAAGACATCAAATCAAAAGCAGAAACCTAATATAGACGGCAAAGCTGTGTAATCATGAGCAATAGGTTCACCCAAAATCCACTCTCAGTGTTTATTATGTATCAGAAACACAACTGTCTGTAATTGAGACCTAAACTGACTGGTCAACAACTTAATTTACAGTGTCAAATAAATCTGGTGCTGCATGCCTCTATCCACCAGTGTGTACACTAACCGAGAATATTGCTGTTTCTGAAGATGATACAATCAACGCCTAACGTATGGCACTTTTAGAATCCTCAAAACCTGGGTTTTCTCTTGGGTCACAAATCCGTAGTCTCCGACCGAGGCCCTCTCCAATTCTCCTGAATGCTTAGAAGACTGAATCACCCCGTCCCTGGGTATTCCTCACTGGGTTTCAGTCCTGTGCTTCAAGTTATTCGCATCCTGCAAGTGACAGCTCGAGGCCAGATGCCGATTAAAAGTATTACCTCCCCGAGCTCTACTCCTCTCCCTAAATCACGGTTCACATCCAAGATCTTTATAATCCTGCTTGCACAGCTTATTCTAGTTAAATTACAAAAACACTGGAGATTATGCTTTTAAACATTACCCTTAAAATGTTGTGAACTGCAGTTTTTTCTATAAAATGGCTGGGTACAATTCTTCCTCAACTCCCGACGTAAGGCATCACTCCGAGTGTGCTCCTGAACCGACTAGTAACTCTGCCCCCGCTTCCCCCAGAGAAACTGACTTGGAGGTGCAGAGTTATGGCCAGTGATGAATAGGACCCTAAAGGCCCAATGGAAAATAAAGAATTAGCAGTGGAATCGGTAAATCCGGTCTCAATTCCCCCTGGTGAGCCCTCATGTGTCACCTTTATTTTACAAAGAGATTTCTCCTACTTTCGGGAGCATGAAGTTACTACAGGAAACATTTTATTCCTGTGGAATGGGAACTCCAGCTATCAGCTCCAGGCGGATTTAAATGGCACTTTTAATAATATTGCAGCGGTCGTAGCCTGTCAGTCATGGAAGTAATGTCACATGGGGTTTCTTCCAAGTCAGCTCGTTTGCATATGATAGCGCACACTATTTCAGTCACACCATACTGACCGCCGTCCACCCGGTGGAAGAGGGCAGGCACTTTGAAGGACGTGGATTAAAACGACAATTCAGCTCTAGGTTATGCTTTCTGCTTATTTCATCTTGAACCTCAGGCTACTTAGCTGCTTAACCTCAAAAACTGCATCAGTTTTGCAATTAATTTCCTGACTTCAGGCTGTCGCTTAGGGTTCCTAAGTGCCACCGTGAACCAGACTAAAGGGCTGTGCTACAAGGAAATTACTTAGCTCATGCCTTTATTCCCGGCTTCTAGGGAGAAAAAAAGCTTAATAAAAATGTTCTGTTTGACGTTAACAGCTGCCTGTCTATTTTTCATTTTTCTCACACTGAAGCATTCTGGAGTTCCTAAAATCTGAACATGTACAGTAGCATTTGGGCCATAAATTTGGCGTCCTGTTTTAAAAAATGTGACAGACATTAAGATTAATGGATTTCAAAATACACGTGAAGCATTTGCTAAAATACCTATTCTCAGTAGGCATGACTTGAACTGCTGAACTTTTTCAGAATAATGAAACAAAATATCTACTCCAGAGCACCCGGGATGTATTATATTGTTCACTTTCCGGTATGGAGAACAATGAAATGGAGGTGTGGTACTAGCCTACAAGAACTTAATAAAACCTAAATATATAAAAACATAAATCCAGTGAGCGAGATTGCACTGAAAAACCGCATATGTAAGAACTACAACTGGCGTTGCACAATTGAATTTAGGGCTTTGACTCCGAGTATGTTAGAAGAGGGACATGGTACTTAGTGCACCATTCAAACACTGACACCAAGGGGTGAAGTATTTATTGTTTGTCATACATACCTCCTATTCTGAGTTTTGGTGCCGGAAGTAAGATATAACGTGAATTTAAATGAATTTGAATGTAAAAAATTTATATAGCGCATCATACACCATTACGGTTTCTTGGCGCTTTGGCGGCAAACAGTAAGACAAAGATGGGCCAGTTATAGGGGAAAAGCCTGAGCGAACAAAAAAGTTTTCAGGCCCTTACGGAAAAGGGAGTATTGTTTTAAAGCTCGAAGGTGGTCAGGCAGGGAGTTCCAGAATACCGGAGCTAGAACAGAGAAGTTGGAACCTCCCCATTTTTTCCTGATGAACCGAGGGACTAGCAATAGGGACCGATCAGACGACCGGAGATGTCTGGCGGGAACATAGTTAGTTAAGAGGGAAGCAATAAAGGCCGGAGCCGTTCCCTGTCGTGCCTGAAATACCATGCACCCCATTTTAAAAAGCGAACGTTGCCGAACAGGCAACCAGTGCAGTTCCTTCAACAAAGGTGTAGAATGATGGAACCGGGGAAGGCCATAAACCAACCGGGCTGCTTGGTTCTGCACAAGCTGGAGCTTGCGTAGGCTATATGCCGGAATGCCGTTGTAAAGGGCATTGGCATAGTCTAGCCGGGAGATGACCAGGGCAGACATAATGAGTTTAAGTGCCAGGGGGGAAAAAAACGGGAAACAATACGAATAGTTCTGAGCATAAGAAAACAGGAAGAAACAACAGCACCGACCTGTGAGTGAAGAGTGAGCTGATTGTTAATTTTTATACCCAATGTTTTTACCGTAGAAGAGGGGAGAGGGGTAGAACCAAGAGTGAGGGGCCAAAATGCAGAGTTCCAGGGACTGGAGGAGCCACCCGTAAGCACCAACTCGGTTTTCTCCGGGTTGAGCTTCAGATGGTTGTGGCTCATCCAGTCCCTGATAAAAATCATAATAGACTGAAAATTAGAGATAGCGTGAGGGGAAGAAGAGAGGTCAAAGACCAGCTGGAGGTCGTCTGCATAATTAAACACAGCAACCTCCCGCTGCTGAAGTGCAAAAATAAGAGGGTAGATATAGAGATTAAACAATAAAGGAGAAAGAGAAGAACCTTGGGGAACACCACAAGTGACCTTCATAGGGTCTGCCCTGAACTCTCCCAGCCGGACCGCCTGAGTGCGATCCCGCAGGAAGGACGAGAGCCATACTAGTGCTGATCCCCCGATTCCCGCCGCTCCGATACGTGAAAGCAAGATGGAATGGTCCACCGTATCGAAGGCGGCGGAAAGATCGAGGAGCACCAGGGCTTGATGTTTATTTTGGTCTCGACCCTCCCTGAGTGTATTTAGGACTGACACCACCACAGACTCGGTCGAGTGACCGGGACGAAAGCCAGCCTGGCAGGATGCCAAGCCTCCCGTGGCCTCAACATGGTTGCTCAGTACCGCGGCCACGTGCCGCTCAAGCACCTTGGCCAGGTACGGCAGCAACGAGATGGGCCGGTAGTTGGAAGAAATAGCTGAATCGGCCCCTGGTTTTTTCAAAATGGGCACAATGGTAGCTACTTTAAGGGCCGGGGTCACAATTCCCTGTGAAAGGGAACTATTTAGGAAGATGATCGGGGGCTGTGTACAGACCGTGAAAATTTGCTGCAGGATACGAGCCGGGCAGATGTCCGCTGGTGAACCTGACTTAACCTTTAGCAAAATTTCCTGGAACCCGGTTTCCGTAATAGGAGGAATTGATGTTAAACTAAGCGGCAGGACTGGTGGACAGGGGTCAACATAAGAAGCAGAGGGAGGGGCAATGTTACTTTTAATATTAATTACTTTATCTATAAAGTAAGAATTTAATGAGTCACATAAAACTTGAGTAGGAAGAGGTTTAGATGTACTCCTATCAGAGAAGGCTAGCTCCTTAACTATAGAAAAAATTTCTCGAGGTTGGTTCTCCACTGTTAAAATTTTTGATGAAAAGTAGATAATTTTAGTTTCAACAATAGCTTTCTTATAGTCCTGCCGAAGTGTTAAATAGCGAGTTTTCAGAATGGGACAGTATTCCCTCCTCCAGAGTCTTTCAGCGCGGCGAAGGGACAATTTCTTTTCTTTTAGGTTACTGTCAAACCATCTGTTCGCCTCCTTAGGTCTCTTAATTGAGATCCGGCGTAGGGGGGCCGCTGAATCGCAGCCTTCCCTAAGCCAGGTATCAATCCCACTAAGTTGTACTGACGTGGATAAGCCGCCTAAATCGGGCGCAGTGGTTAAGAGGGATGATGATAACGCAGTCAGGTCGACCCGGTTCCAGTTCCTGGCCCAGGAGTTCTTTACCCGCGGAATCCTGGCTGGTACGCAAAAATGAAGCGTAAAACAAATAAAAGCGTGATCAGACCACGGACACGGAGACACTGCTACAGGAGAGATAGAGTAGTTAAGAGACCAAACTTGGTCAAGCACGTGTCCACCGATATGCGTGGGAACCTGAACACGGGGAATAAAGTTCAAAGACTGGAGCAGGTCAGAAAATTGTTTCGAAGCCTGACATTCGGCCGGGTCGTTAGGCCAATAGTTAAAATCCCCCAATATAAGGAGGGAGGCATGATTGACTGTCAGCGTAGCTACTAGGTCCTGGAAGGCTGTAATAAAATGAGGGGTGTTCTGAGGGGGGCGATAGGTCAATAGACAAATCAGAGGAGGGGAAAAAGTATCCGAGCGGGCTACCAGATATTCGACGGAGTCAATATCGACAGAAGGGATTGACTGGAAGTTGTACTCGGTTTTGGCGATAAGCGCCACGCCACCACCTTTTTTTAATGCGGGACGATCAATTCGAAGAGCCACATAGGTAGCGGGAAGAGCCGCTAAGAGAGCGGGGAGTGACGAGTCACCAAACCACGTCTCCGTTAAGCACAGAATATCAGGCTTCTGAGTGTCAAGCAAAATGAATAGATCCTGGTGATGTTTCACCGCTGACCTCGTGTTTAATAAAATAAAGGACAAAGCGGGGGGAGGGGAGGACAGGGAAGGACAGGACGACGGAGTAGAAGGGGTGAGACCAAGGCTTGAGATGTTGCTGCTAATGACCGATGGGAGTGGCCACTCACCTTGTAACTGTTTTAGACTAGCCGAGGAGTAGGCAATAAAAGGTGCAGAGTGACAAGCCCCTAGCCCCGGTCGGCCGCGGACGGGCGCAGACGGGCTTAACTCAGGCGCAACTCCGGCGCGCCTACGATGCGCCCGCTGCGCTCGTCCGCTGCGCTGACACATTAGGTCCGTATAAATAGACCCGTGACCTGAGGGGGCGTGGTCAGCAGGGCGGGTAGGGCGGGGGGATTTAAAATGTTACCAAAAGAGAATATCTCCGCTAGTACTCAGCGGGGAGAGCACCCAAAGGCTAGTGATCAGCCCAGAATCGAGCAAGGAATGAATTAAAAAAAATGTTTGCGCGCCGCCAGCGAGCCCGTCCTCTGCCACAGGACAGCTCGAGTTTAGGCAGGCGGAGTGCAGCGAAAAGTAAATAGACCCGTGACCTGAGGGGGCGTGGTCAGCAGGGCGGGTAGGGCGGGGGGATTTAAAATGTTACCAAAAGAGAATATCTCCGCTAGTACTCAGCGGGGAGAGCACCCAAAGGCTAGTGATCAGCCCAGAATCGAGCAATGAATGAATTAAAAAATGTTTGCGCGCCGCCAGCGAGCCCGTCCTCTGCCACAGGACAGCTCGAGTTTAGGCAGGCGGAGTGCAGCGAAAAGTAAATAGACCCGTGACCTGAGGGGGCGTGGTCAGCAGGGCGGGTAGGGCGGGGGGATTTAAAATGTTACCAAAAGAGAATATCTCCGCTAGTACTCAGCGGGGAGAGCACCCAAAGGCTAGTGATCAGCCCAGAATCGAGCAAGGAATGAATTAAAAAATGTTTGCGCGCCGCCAGCGAGCCCGTCCTCTGCCACAGGACAGCTCGAGTTTAGGCAGGCGGAGTGCAGCGAAAAGTAAATAGACCCGTGACCTGAGGGGGCGTGGTCAGCAGGGCGGGTAGGGCGGGGGGATTTAAAATGTTACCAAAAGAGAATATCTCCGCTAGTACTCAGCGGGGAGAGCACCCAAAGGCTAGTGATCAGCCCAGAATCGAGCAAGGAATGAATTAAAAAAAATGTTTGCGCGCCGCCAGCGAGCCCGTCCTCTGCCACAGGACAGCTCGAGTTTAGGCAGGCGGAGTGCAGCGAAAAGTAAATAGACCCGTGACCTGAGGGGGCGTGGTCAGCAGGGCGGGTAGGGCGGGGGGATTTAAAATGTTACCAAAAGAGAATATCTCCGCTAGTACTCAGCGGGGAGAGCACCCAAAGGCTAGTGATCAGCCCAGAATCGAGCAAGGAATGAATTAAAAAATGTTTGCGCACCGCCAGCGAGCCCGTCCTCTGCCACAGGACAGCTCGAGTTTAGTATTAGTATTTAGAATTTAGTAGTTATTGCACCAAAATCCACACGATATCCTGATAAATTTGGTCATATTTTTCCTGTCAAGATCTATTGTGGGAAACCAGAGGGGAAGTGAAAATTATCGCACAGCTCTGAAATACGATCCCTGTGCAAACTCTTTTTTAGGTTGAGTAGGCAGTGCATTCGCTGTCTCTTAGAGACATGTTGTATTCACTCTGTGGGCTTACAGCTCGCCATTGCCTTTTTATTCGTCCCTTTGGTTGTCATTCAAAAATGCTTGCTTGCTAGTGGTTAATTCTTTCTCTTTGTTTCGCCTTTTTTTGCTTGGTTTCCTCCCACAGAGCACCCATTACTGTTAACATTAGGCTTCTGTGTTTGTTAGAAACAGGTGTCTCTAGTTGGCAGAGGTACCTTTGTCCAAATAGGGACCCTTGCTTCTAGTCAGGGTAAGGGGGATACATATTTTAGGTAACCCCTGCTCAACCCCTCGGTAGCGTGGCACGAGCAGACAGGCTTATCCCAAAGCCAATGTGTAAAGTATTTGAACCAACACTCACAGTAACACAGTGATAACACCACAAATGAACACCACACTGGTTTAGAAAAATTAAGTATCTTTATCCAAACTTGACAAGACCAAAATGACAAAAATCCAACATACACAGTTAAAAATATGACTTTCAAAAGGTTTCAAGAATTTGTTCCATAGAAATCTATGGATGCGTGACTTTTCACCATAGTACCTGGAGTCGCGTCAAAGTTCACCGAGCCAAACCGCTTCAGCATCGGAAAACAAAGAGATGCAATACTCCTGATACCACGAGGAGGCAATGCGACAGTCCCGCTGCACGCAGAGGGAGGGTTGTGTCGATTTTGGTCTGTAGGGGGAGTGATGCGTCAAATCTTCATGCCGGTTCCGGTCCGCAGGTGATGCGTCAGGGAAGCGTGTTGCACAGGTACAATGCGTGGACCTTTGGGATGCGTTGGGGATCGATGCGGTTCACGGTGCTGCGTTGGTTCTCTTCAGCCGCGATCCCTCGGTGCGTCGATTCTTGCAGCGATGACAGGTGCTGTGACGGTTTTTGTAGCGCCGTGCCGATGCATGAAAATTCTTCTCGCGCCATGAAGATGCGTTGGAAAAACAGCCGCAAGAATAGCGATGCGTCGGTTTCTGTAGTTCTTTCTTTGAGTCTCTTTTCTCTTCCAGCTCCCAAACAGCAACAACATCCTCCAGAGGCCCAAAACTGGCACAGGCACCTCAAGGCAGGTCAGAACTCACAACAGCAGAGTTCAGGGTTAGCTGGGGGTGAAGTCTTTGTGTCCCTGAAACTTCTGAACAGGAGTTCAGCGCACTTCCGGCCCTTGGAGATCTACTTCAAGCAGAGGACACAGCACACAGCAAAGTCCTTCTCCTTTCCTTAGCAGAAACTGCAACTGCAGGCCAACCCAGACACACAGCAAGGGCAGTAATTTTCCTCAGTCTCTTCAGCTCTTCTCCTTGCCAAAGGTTCCTCTTGAATTTCAGGAATGATCTAAATGTCATGGTTTTTAGGTCTAATACTTATACCCCAAAATGTCTTTGTTCTCTGTGTGCAAGGGGCTCTGAGCCCAGTTCAAATCAGTTCTGGAGGCACTCTGCCAGTGCACAACAACCTCCTTTGTTAGTGTGGGCCTTGATCCCAGTCACACCACAGGGGGGCGGAGCCAGCATTGTGGAAGGTAGGCACAGCCCATTCAGGTACAGGTGCTACTCCTCCCACCACTCCGAATTCAAATCAGGCCTATTCAGCCTAGCGTTGACTCATCCAGACTCCTGGAGCCATGGCACCTCCCCGACCCCTGTCACTCAAAAGCCAGACAGTCAATCCACAAACAGGCAGGGGCACCCAGGTAGGTAACAAGAAAATAGGCAATTTCTAAAAGTGGTATTTTCAAACACACAATTTAAAAAACATTTTTACTAAAAAGAAGTGTTATTAAATTCTGAGTTCGGGGGTACTAAACTTCATTTTGATTTCTGCTTGTGCCACTGTTTGCCCGCCTTTGGTGGCTCAGCTTTGGCACTTGTCACTTAATCTCCCTGTCACGTTCAAATACCTAGCTGAAATGTCAGACACTGTTGGCGAAATCGCCTCCTTAAATTTCTCTGACTTCAAAGTGCGAGGATTTCCCCAAAAACCATCCCGTTTTGCTTCTTGTTGCTTTTGCGAGACTCTGTCACTGGACCTTCAGCAGCCCAACCTTGCAGCACAGTTAAGGGCAAGGCTTAGGCAACTCCTGTCGCATTTTCTCTAAAGCTTGTTTATTTAATGTGAAGTCGAGCGACCCAAAGGTGTTGGAGAGCTTTACACAATGTCAGATTAATTTTTGGTGGCCTTTTTCTAGAGCGCAAATTTAATTGACCGAAAGGTCATGGAAGTGCTTAACAAAAGCGCCAGCTACAGTACACAAAGTCAGGTACATTTTTTTGTTTTTAGGTGCGTGGAGATTAGGTGATGCCGACGCTGCTCATGTTTATTAATTATTTCCCAACTAACTGACAAATGGGAGCAGCATTTGTCCCTCCCTTCTCCTCCCATGTTGCTGCATGCCCGCCCACTGCCTCTTCCTGTCAGCCTTTTTCTCAGAGCTCTAATTTAAGGTATTTCATGGCTTGTCTGTGGATTCATGGCAGCTCCCCAGGGACTGTGAGGCATTTTTTGTTATATAATGTGAGCTTGAGCGACCCGAAGGTGTTGGAATGCTTCTAGTTACATTACACAAGGTCAGATTAATTTTTAGGGGAGTTTTTATAGAGTGCAAACTAGACTGACCCAAAGATATTGAAGTGCTTTAGAAAAGCGCAAGTTACATTAGACAAAGTCAGGTTACTTTTTTTATTTTTAGGTGCCCTTAGATTAACTGATTCCGCCACCGCCTCTGTTTATTCATTATTTCCCCTTTACCTGACAAATGGAAGCCTTTTGTTGTTGTCACTATGTCTAGTGCTCCTATACCCAGGGGGCTCGGGCAGAGTGCGGGAATGGGGCTATGTTAGTAAACGGATGGAGCGAGCAGTATTTCGAATGGAATACTCTGGAGAAGAGCGCCTAGTGAATAGAAGCCTGGGGGAGGAGGGATGTGATGTCCTGGCCATTGGAAAGTACTTCGCTGCTATTTGTCATAGGCTGTTCAAAAATCTAGTGATGCAGTCGCACACAGAATGTTGCAGTGCTGTTGACTTGCATTAAGGCATTTGTCTTTCTCTATGTGCATTAAAAAGCCTTGAAACATGTTCATAAATGTTTCCTGAGGCAAGCAGGTATTCCTGAATCACACGGCATGACCCAGTGTGTAGTAATTGTATAGCTCTGCAATCTCTGGTTGCCCAGCACCCAGTATAATGTGCTGCATGGCTAAACACTTATAGGGTCCTAAAGGCGAGACCTATTGCCTATGCCAATGCTTGTTAGTAGCTGTAGCTATTATCAGAGCTAGCTTTTGCTCAAATAGTGCCCTGGGCGAAACAAACTTTGGCACCTCCACCCCACTTGTCTTCTTTAATTGTCAGTGTGTTGGGGAAATAGGAGAGGCAAGGGGGGAGGAAGGGGCAAGAGAAAAGAGAGACCAGACTTCAGAACAGTGTTTGCTACTATTTTCTGTAGCATCATGTTGGGGGTAGACTGCTGTAGACTGCTCCTGCACTGCTCTAAAGGAGGTGGCACCCTGGGAATGGCCCTGCTCGCCCATTCAAAAGGCCGTCCTGGCTGTTATCACCTTAAAACCCAGTCACTTGGTACATTAATCACTTTTTTTCAACCTACAGAAATACAAAACTCCTGCCTCCAAGGTTTCCAGATTCCTGCTACCTGCTTGTTAACTGGAATGACAGTTTAAAACTGACCCCTGCCAGGAGGACACTTTACTGTCCTCTTGAATTCACTTGTAATCTTAAAACCAGTTCCTTACACACACAAATAAATGTACAGACGAGCAATGAGGGGCATTAAATGCAAAACAAAACACTCTGCAACGGGTTGGCTCTTTCCTTAGTTAGACAAAAATCTTGTCAACTCTTTCCAACCCATGCTTCCAAGATGGGCATATTCTCAAACTTTCATTATTGATTGCTCTCCCTCTTGACGCCATATCTTATTTTGAGGCTGATTTACAGTTTGGCAGATGGGATAATCCATCACAAACATGATGAATGTCCCATTCCCCTTATCACAGTTGCATTATATCCTTTGGTACTTATATTATGTCGGACTAGACATCCGGCAAAAATGTTACGGAGTTTGCAACCGTCAAATTCGAAACGAAGCCCTGTTTTACTTTTTAAGGCACTTGTGGTCACCTGCTGTCTACCTGTGATTCAGCTACTGCAAAATGGAATTTATTGTGCATTTGTTTGTTTAAGGTATGTGATGTTTTGCAGATAATAAGTACAGTACAATCTCCTTATAGGACATACACGATAAACCATGGGTACACCGACCTTTTGAGATGTGGGTAAAAAGACTTAAGTATTGGTTTTTGCCTGTTTGCAGTTTATTATTTGAATATATGCATTGGTTCTTCAGGGTCTCATTGTAAACTGAGGATACTTGGCATATCAATTGTTTTCACTGATACCAGAGAGTACCTTTTTGCATAATAATTTTCGGCTGAACAATTTCTGTTCTAACTGGTGCTAAAGTGCTTGTGCTCTCTCCTTTAAACATGGTGAATTTGGCTTATACCCAACTGGCACATTTAGTTTACTTGTAAGTCCCCAGTGATGGCGTATTACAGGTACTCAGGGTCTATAAATTAAATGCTACCAGTGAGCATGCAGCACTGATTGTGCCACCCGCTTATGTTGCTTTTTAGGCATGTCTCAGGCCTTCCATTGCAGGCTGTGTGAGAAGTTTTAAACTGCCATTTTGACCTGGCAAAATAAAACTTTTGCCAGGCCTAAACCTGTCTTTTTGATACATATGTCACCCCTGGGGTAGGCCCTAAAAAGTCTGTAGGGTAGAGTTCATTGTATTTAAAATGATGGGCATGTACTTCTAACTTTTACATGTCCTGGTAGAGAAAAACTAATTTCGTCTTTCACTGCTGCAAGGCCCACCTCTCTCATGGTATAACATTGGGTTGCCGCAATACATTTAATAAGAAATAACTTTCAATTTGGTCAGCGACACCTGACAACGAGAGATCTGCACTTCCCGCTACAGCATCAACAGCTGCGGTGGCCGCTAACGCAAATCTCCAGCACCAACCTTCAGCGATAACAGACAGGCACTTTGAGCTACAGCAACGACCGTCTGTGACGCCCGGCCTGCTCTTTACACTACAGCGACAAACATCTGCCCCTGCTCTCCATGCTCCTCACTGCCCTCTCCACCATGAACAAAATTCCTAGTGCTGGACTTTTGACGGTAACTTTTTCAGCCGGACTCACCTTGTGGCTTTCATCCAGTTGTGCTGACCAGGCAACCAACAGAGAGTGCCATATTGGCAAACCAGTCCTAGGATGCTTGTTTTTAGTCCAGGGAGGACCTGGCCTGGCAGTCCATTGTATTAGGATGATACCAATAGATATCATGCCTGTTGCCATTGGCCACAGGGTCAAGACTGATTTGAATATGGCTGGGTTCAAACTGGAATGACATGGGGAGCAAAAAAATAATGGATGTAGGCCCAGTTCTCTGTAATGAGGTGAATGTATGACATTGTTCTTCATTCTGTCCATCAATTATTCTTCTTACATTTGTGCTTTTAGGAACTTTACTTATCTTAAATCTTTGAAATAGCACATCTCTGCTTCAACTGATTGGATGTTTGTCATTTTGGATTCAAATTATTTATTAAATGTCACTCTATTTTTATAAATTGGTGTGGAATATTTTGTGTGTTGTGTTTTTACGTTATTCCTGTCTGAAGTGCTGCATTAATACTTTACATTGCCTTCAAGTCAAGCCTTACTGCTTTTGTGCCAAGCTGCGTTAGGGTTAAACACAGGTTAATTTGGGGTTTGCTAGTGACTTCACCTTGACAGTAATTGTGGTTTCTACTTCAGTAGGGTCCCACCCTTGTCAACCAGTAACTCAATGTCATACTAAAGTCATAACTTGAATTGTACCCAGATAATAAAAACTTTTGTATTGGCGGCATTCTGGCATGGGCACTCTGAAAGAGATGCTCATTGGTAAGAGACAACTGGACTCTCCTTTTTCATGATACAAACACAGATTTGCCAAGAAAACTGGCAATACAGGGCCAATCCCCTGTTTAACAATGCAATACAGAAAAAAAACAAATGACTATTTTAATGTAAATAAGCCAGTGCACTTTCAAGGTGTGGAGACAGCAAGTTGCTCAAACCTCCAAAAAAAGCTTAACACTTTCTCACTAGGAATCTATTTCATGCCATTTGTCCTAAGAGTTTATTATTATTATTATTATATCTGATTTTGTAGAGCGCGCAGCTACCCGTGGGTTTCCCGGCGCTAGGAGAACAGAAGTACTAGAGGGCAAACGGAAGTGTAAGGAACAGGTTACAAAGAGAACAGCCAGGTTTTCACTCCTTTGCGGAACTTAAGATAACACGTTTCAGACCACAAAGGGATGGGAAGCGAATTCCAGAGCGTGGGTGCCAGGTATGAAAAAGAGCGCCCACCAACTCTTTGTTATTATTGACCTAGACTTTTCTTTTCCGTTTTACCTACTTTGATCTCCCATAATCTGTTAATTTCTATATTCATGCATTTATTTATTATGTTTGTACAGTGATTTGCAGGCAGTTCAGAATTCCAAATTACTTGTAACAATTTGTTTTCTACATTATTTATTTTCTAGTAACAGAAACTTATAGCTTGAATATTACTAATTAACTTATTCTCTTCGACTGCCACTACATTAATAAAATAGAATTAATTTAGTAGGGAGATGCTTTATTTTTAGTGCTAATGTTAAAAATTGGTTGTAATTATGATTTTATGTTTCTAGAGCACAATCATATTGGATTTGATAATTTATTCAAAAGCTAATAAAACATTTATCAAGTGAGGAAATGATGTACTTGTAGCAAACCCTACTTACAATAATGAAAAACGTAATTTATTCAAATCCATTGTATTAGGATGATAACAATAGATATCATGCCTGTGCCTGGTTGTATTTTGACATGCTACTAACACGCTCCTTTTCTGTTGCACAATGCAGTGCACCATGATATCCCTTACCTTAGCATTTGCCACCTTGACTGTCAATGCCACCTCCACTTTGTCAGGAAGTACTAATCTTGTACTCTTGAACCAATGGAAGCAATGCACTCTTCCATCTCATGCTGCATCCATTGACCACATACATAAGATTATGAGGGCCAGCAGTAGAAACCGTGGAAGAGATATCGGATAGGAGAGAAAATAACAGCACTGGAATTCACCACACTGACTCATCACTTTTGCTGGGTACTGATGTCTGTACTTTGTAGTCAATTCATTAATCAATTAATCAGGATTTGTATTGTGTTGCTAATCACCCGATACGGTATCCAGGGCCTTGCAGGTCCCAGGAAGCTCATTCGAACAGCCAGGTCGTGAGACCCCTTCGGAATTCAGCAGTGAGGTGATAGTCCAAAGCTGCTTGGGAAGGCTGTTCCAGGTCTTTGCTGCAACATAGGAGAAGGCATATCCTCCACTTCTGCTTCAGTAGATGTGCAGAGTGCGGGTCCTTAGTTTTGTAAAGCCTTGTATGCATGGGTCAGCAGCTTGAATTAGCTTCTCTTTTGTACGGGGAGCCAATGGACTGCCTGCAGTGGGATGTGATGTGGGTTTGTCTGGGGAGGTCGTGTCTGACTGTGGCGTTCTGTATGGTTTGGAGTCTCTGGAGGAGGTGTGCTGCGATTCCGACATAGAGAGCATTGCCATAGTTCTGTCTGCTGTTGATGAGTGCCTGTGTCATTGTGCATCTGCTGTGCAGGGGTAGCCACTTGAAGATCTAGTGTAGCATGCACTGAGTGAGGAAGCAGGCAGAGGAGAAGGCTTTGATATGTGAATTTGTGGTGAGTGTTAACAATTGGGCCTCTAGTTGGCAGTGGTATGTACCCTGTCCAGTTAGAGTCCTCAATCATAGTCAGGGTAAGCCAGATACACATCCTAAATTAACCTGTGCTCACCCTCTGCTAGCTTGACACAGAGCAGTCAGGCTTACCTCTTGGGGAAATGTGTAAAGTATTTGTCCAACACTTAAATTGCAGTAACTACGTGGAAAAACCACAAAAGACTCCACACCAGTTTAGAAACATAGAAAATATTTCTCTGATTAAAACAAGATGATAATGACAAAAATCCAATAAGCAGAACTTAAGTAATGATTTGTTAAAAAATAAACTGCAATGTAGTGCTTAAAAGTCAATAGCATTTAGGGGTTACTTGAGGTCACGCTGGGCGGGGGGTATATCCAATGTTTGAGGTCCATCACAATAGCTACAAGTCCCATGCAGGGTTTGCTGACAAAGTACGTTGGATGGAGCAAGCATCAGTGTCAGAGACTCAATGCGTTGGTTCTGATTCTCACTGTTGGGGTGATGCGACAAATTCAAGCCTTTCGGTCAGGTCTTGTGTCATTGTTGAACCCCTTATGATGCAAGCACTTCATCATCGTTAAGGCACACAGTGATGTCTTTGAATTGGCCTGCATCCAACCTTGCAGAAGGGACCTCCGTCGTCATCGAGCCACGCAGGCATGTCGTCGGATCAGCTCAACATCAAAGGGCACTGCATTGGGTCTGATCGGTGCATTGGGTCTTGCAGGAAAACAGCTGCAGAACCCTCTTTCAAGGCCCAGGACTCAATTGGCACCTCTTGGCAGGGTCCAGCAGCTGAAGCAGAGTTAAAGGAAGTCTTTGATGGCCCTGAGACTTCAAAACAGGGGGAAAGCCAGCAAGCCCTTGGGTGCAGGGATGTAGAGCGCAGGTCCAGTCCTTCTCATTCCCGTGCAAGAATCAGAAGGTAGCAAAAAAGCTCAGCAAAGCAGTTAGCAGTTAGCAGAGTGGCAATCTCTCCTACAGCAGATCAGTTCATCTTCCTGGCAGAATGTCCTTGGTTCTAGCAAAGTTCTGATTTGGTTGTGTCAGGAGTCCAATACTTATTCTCTGTTGGGTCTTTGAAATGGGGGAGACATCAAAGTGGCCTTTGAAGATCAAAAGGTCCCTGCCTTTCCTGCCCTGGCTCCAGACTCACTGCAGAGGTGTATGCCCCTCCTTGTGTGGGGACAGGCACAGACCTATTCAGGTGCAAGTGTCATCTCCTCCCTTGTAATCTACCTCAGGAAGGCTCACCAGCCAGGTGATGGCTGGGCCATCAGGATGCAAATGTCACACCCCAGCTCCCATTGTTTGTTACTATCTAAAGGTAATGCCAAAGCCCATCTATCCCCCAACCCAGACGTGTTTTTACAGGCAGGCAGAACCGCAGAATGGTTAAATTAAGAAAATGTCAACTTTCTAAAAAGTGCTATTTTCAGACTTAGGATTCAAATAGAAGGCAGGAACCAATGTGACTCGACTGGAGGAAGCAAGACGTGGTTTGAAGTAATGGAAAATTGTGACTAGGGAAAGAATAACATCGGAGAAATTAAATTGTGTATAAATGCCCCGATGAAGTCCCTATAAGGGATGAAACGCATTGGCTGGGTCTACCAAAAGATGTCTGGAAATTGAAATAATAAAGAATTATACATGAAAAAATACAAGTATTTGGAGATTGTTTGAGAGAAAAGAAAGAAAGAGTTTACATTAAAAGAAAACTTGGATCAAACGTGTTTACAGCTACCAATAATAGAAGCTTGGCTGGATTTGCTTGTCTTGTTTGTGTTATTAATTAATGGATAAGGTATTACCCTCCTATTGAAAAACATTTGGCATTTTCAGACTTGCAATCTAAAATTCGACTTTATAAATTGTCAATCCCAATGCTAAATTATGGGAGAGATAGGCCTTCTGTAGTGAAAAACGAATTTAGCAGTTTTTCACTACCGGACATGTAAAACTCAGAGGTACATGTCATAACTTTTAAATACACTGCACCATGCCCATAGGGCTGCCTAGGGCCTTCCTTAGGGGTTGGGTGACATATGTAATAAAAGGAAGGGTTCTGGCCTGGCAAGTAGGTTAACTTGCCAGGTCTAAAAAGCAGTTTAAAACTGCACACACAGGCTCTGCAATTGCAGGCCTGAGGCATGTTTACAGGGCTTCTAAAGTGGGTGGCACAACCAGTGCCGCAGACTCACTAGTAGCATTTAATTTACAGGCCCTGGGCACATACAGTGCACGTTACTAGGAACTTACATGCAAATTAAATAAGCCAATTGGGGTTAAGCTAATGTTACCATGTTGAGAGTACAGAGCACATGCACTTTAGTGACGATTAGCAGTGGTAAAGTGCCAATATAGCTTAAAGCCAGCAAAAATGTAGTCAACAAAACATGAGGTCAGAAGGCACAATGTCAGTGGAAGCCCGGCACAGAATGCCAGGTCTAACAGTCAGCTTGGTATCATGATGATTCCGAGATTTTGATGTTTCAGCGTGCTTGGTGTGTATGGGTGCAGGTCCCAGGTCTGAGGTTGCTGTTGTTGATGAAGATCAGTACTTCTGTTTGTCTGTGTTCAATTACATGCAGTTTTTCTTTATTCAGTCAGCAACGCTTGTCATGCTTCTGTGGAAGTTGGTCCTGGTGGTGGTAAGGTCATGTTGAAGCCATGAGATCTGATGATTTTGGACAGTTGGGTCATATATGCTTTAAAGAGCACGTAGCTGAGGGATTGAGCCCTGAAGGACAGTGCAGATGATCTCCTTGGGTTCTTCGGTGGTAGGCGGAACCTCTGACTGCTTCCAGTGATGAAGCAGGTGATCCATCTGAGTGCCCTCCCTTGGATGATGATGTGGTGGACTCTTTCAATAAGCATGTGCTATGATACGGTATCGAAGGGTTCCCGAGAGGTGGAGAAGGATCAGAGATGCAGTTCCTCGTCGGTCGAGGAGGATTCAAATGTTGTGGGTGGCTTCGATCAGGGAGGTCTCCCTGCAGTGATTGCTGGTAAATCCAAATTGGGAGGTGTTGAGTAGCTTGTTCTGCACCAGGTGTGTTGTGAGTTGTGTACTGATAGTCTTTTCCAGTACCTAGGCTGGGAATAGGAGCAAGGCAATTCGCTGGGATCAGCAAAGGGTTTTTTGAGTAGTGGTCTGACTTCGGCTTGTTTCCAGGCATCAGGATATGTTGCAGTGGTGATTGAGGTGTTGAGCAGGGTGGTGAGTTCCTGGGCAATACTTTGATTTTAAGGTTGAAGATGTGGTGTGGACATGGGTCTGTGGGGGCCCGAGTTGATGGACTTCATAATGGAGGTGGTATCCTGGATGGGGAGGTGGTTCCAGGTGGTCAGTCTGTGGTTTGAGTCGGTTGCGGTGGGGGAGTGTATGTTGAGAAAGTCCATGGGTGTGGGATGAGTTTGAAATTTCTGTATATAGTCGCGATCTTGTTGTGAAAGAAGTCGGCGAGGTTGTTGCACAGCTCTGGTGAGGGGGTCATGTTATTTTTGCTGGCAGCCAGGTTGGAGGATGCTTTAATGATGCTGAAAGGTTCCTTGCTGTTGTTGGCTCTGGTTTCAATGAATGTGGCTAGGACTGTCTTTTTTGTTGCCCTCAGCAGGCCGTGGTAGAGGTTGAGGGAGGACTTGAAGGCTGATCTGTCGGAGGATTCCTTGCCGGTGTGCTATCTCCTCTCCCGCTGTTTGCTGTCATGCTTCAATGTTCTGATTTATTGTGTGTACCAGCTGGTCATTTTGGAGGATCTTCTCTGCTTGTTGTTCTTGCTGGGGGCAATGTTGTTGGCACAGTTGGTGATCCAGACATTGAAGTTCTTAATTCCCTTTTCCAGGTTGGTGGCAGCAGCTGCGTTGGAGTTGTTGAGGGTGCCCATCCAGCTGGTCTTTGCACTTTTGCCCCATCTGCACTGGAGGGCGCTTGCCATCTTGGGGGTGGCGGTGCTGTGGCAGGAGCTGCTGAAGTGGATGATCAAGTGATTGGGTCATGATAGTTCTGCGACGTGGCTGTATTTTACATGGTTGCTGAAGGTGAATATGGGGTCCAGCATGTGTCCTGCAGTGTGCGTGGGGTGGCGGACAATCTGGATCAGTCCGAGTCAGCTCATAATGTCAATGAGATGGGCGGTGTTGTAGACGTTAGGGTCGTTGATGTGGAAATGGAGGTCACTGAACAAGATGTAGTCAGGGCTAGGGGTGCAATGAAGTCTACGGTGGTGTTGCAGAAGCTGGAGTGGGGGCCTAGGGGTCAGTATGTGAGGGCGACTCTGATGGCTGTCTTGTCATCCGTGTGGAGGTGTTCCATGGTGTTGGTGGTATTGTCATTGGTAGTGGTGCGCTGTATGGCCGCTTTGTGGATGATGACATTTCCTTCTCCTGGCTTGTTGGTTCATTCCTGGTGAGTGATTTGAATCGGTCAGGGATGGCAGTAGCGATGTTTGAGTCAGGTTTCAATGAGGAAGACAATGTCAGGTGCAAGGGTGGCATTGAGGACCCACTACTTGGTAGAGTGCTTGCATATCAAGCATGTGTTGGAGAGTAGGCCATGGAGTTGGTTGCTTGTTTCTGGTGTTGTGTGGTGAGAGGTCTACGTGGTACTTTGCTGCATAACGGTGGTTGTGCTGATGCAGGAGAAGGTGCTACTGGAATAGGAGAACGTTCCTACCGTACAGTGCATTGCAGCAGTGTTTGCTCAGTTGTCGAGTGTTCAGGGCAGTGAGGATGACGGCGACATACCTACGATTGGACCAGTGGTCCTGCTGCTGGGTGCGGTACAGGCACTGACAGGGGCCAATTGACTTGCCTTTGGCGCATTGGCAGCGTGGCTGCACTGTGATCTTCATTCTGTAGGTCCTGAGAAGAGGAAGGGGTGCTGTGAGGCAGTGGGTGGGGCTTGGTGGGAGGTGGAATAAATGGGTGGCAGATGGGAAAACAAGCAGCAGAGGAGTGGGAGGAGAAACAAACAAGGATAAAAGCAATAGAAATGAGGGAAAAGCAGATTAAACAAAAAAGAAAAGCAAGGCAAAGAGCAAGAGAATAGCAGATTGAACAGATGAGAAGAACAAAGAGAAAAGCAATAGAAAACCAGAGAAAAGCAGTTCAACAAGGTGCAAAATAGAACAGGAAACAAGCAGACTATTGAAGGACGAGCGATGCCGCAGCATGCCGGCGAGCTGGGTCTGGGACCTGCTTAATGGGGTCGCACTGGGGACTCCATTAAGTAGGTCCTGGGAGGAGGAAGGGACACTGAGAGGCAGTGGGCGGGGCTTAGTGGGAGGAGGAGAACATTTGCAGCAGGTGGGACAACGGGCGGCAGAAGAGCGGAAGGAGAAACAAGGAGAAAAGTGAATGAGAACGGGAGGCAAGAAGACTACTGAAGCAAGAGCGCTGCAGCCGCACAAGGTAAATCTGGGTCTGGGACCTGCTCCCATGTAGTGGATCTCTAAAGTCAAAAAGATATATAAAGTGATTTGCCCTGAGAGTTCCAAATGTAACAGTAAATAGATATATTTTTTGCGATATTCTGTCTAATTTACTCTTTATTTTTGATGTGGGACATTTAATTCCTGAATTGCATATAAGGAATAAGTATCCCAAATATATGTTCACTTACGCTTCTCTCCAAGAGTAGGTTAACGTCCTCAAGCTTCGTCATTATGCATTCACTATGTAAGATGAGGTATTGTTGTTAATTGACTCATATGCCACTGCAAGATAATTAGCAAACATTAATATTTTGTAATTTCTGTCTTAGCAGCTCTTATAAATATTACTGGAACTCCAGTGCATTATGCTCTGACTTGCATATATAGAAAGAGTAAAATAATTCTGATTTAAGACTCTCTGCTATTCAATTATAGGATAATCTCTAACATAAATAAAATGTTCAATAATACTATCATTCTATGTTTGCTACACAACTCAATTTCCAGTGTGTTTTTTCTGTCTTCCCAATGTCTGACATACAACTCCAATGGAAGCACCTCTTTTTTGCAAAGCAAATTCTATATCCACGTGGCAAGTCCTAGCTGCAACAAAAGGGAGGAAAAATTACAAGGGGATATCCAGAACGTCACGTTTAGTGATATACCAGAGGCGATATGCCCTTCTCCATATTCACAAAGTGGCATTAGGCCACTTTTTGTGGCTTAACGCCGCCTTGTAAATAATGCACCTTTACACGCATCAGCATGAGCATGAAAGGGGCTTGCAGTGAGTATTGCTGTGGGCGTTCCACCACAACACCCATTGTTTTTGACAATGCCCCAGATTTACAAGGAGTTGTAAGTCTGGTGCAGGTCCAAAGCTAAAGCCATGCAAGAGCAGGCGTTAGTATGGCGAAACAAGGAGAAATACTTTTATTGCTCCTTGTTTTTGCTTTTTCTACGTGTGCTGCAGCACACATAGAAAAAACAAAATTACATTAATGATTGCTTATGTTCAAGGTGTCCCTTCCTGCACATAAATTATCATTAAATAATGGCGATTTTGCTACTTCAATGTGTGCTGAATTCTGCAGCACTGATAGAAGTAACACATCTCCATTAGTGATTGTTTACGTGCAGGAAAGGACACTTTCCCGCACATAAACAATCAATCCCTGAAACACCGACACCCTTGCACTATGGTGCACTGGTGCCTGTGTTGGCACTAGGCAGCTAAATTTAGAGCCAGTTAAGGCAAAAATACGGGGGTGCGCAATATTTTTATGAATACAGTGCATCCCTGGATTTTGAAAATGTTGGAGCGCGTCGCTGCCTAGTCCACTGTAATAAAGTTTCTTCCAAAGAAAGATTAATAAAATGTAGTTTATTCAATTTGAAATATCCTTCAGCACTAACAGTCAAGTTCAGTTCAAGCTCAAGCAACAATGCCAAAAGCTTCATCCTGTGTATTCTATGACATGGTGAAAGTTTACATATCAACATTCCTAACATTCATAAGTAAATTACAACACACATCCCTTACATAAGGAAAATTAAAAACAAAAGAATAGTAACATATATATTATCAACAAAAGAATAGTAAACATATATACTATAACAAAAATTCTATACACATCAACTATACCATGTTGACAAAACAAAACACATTAATGTGAAATATAATCCTTAAATTTTTCTGGAAGATTACGTTTTCTTTGAGAAAGTGACCTCTCCTCCAAATAAGAATCTCGTCTTGTGTCATGTTGATTATCACAAACCTCAGGAGCCTGTACATACGTGGGGCTTGTCATACACTTCACCAACCTAGACATACTCCACACACATCCTGTATCAACTTTCACAACCTCTACCTAATAGCTCTGAGTCTCTCAGTGTTTTGAAGGGTGCACGTGTTTTTAGTGTACTGGACTTATCGTCCGCATACCATCAAGTTCCCTTGCACAAGGTTTAGAAGCATCTTAGTGGGAGAGGTGTGGCGCCGCGGCCAGGGCGACTGACGCTGGAATCTGGGGGTCACGGTTCGATCCCCGGCTCCGGCGGCAGGTTAGCCCAGCACCATGCGACTCTGGGCAATAGCTTGCTTAATCTTCCCGACGGCCCCCAGCGCCTAGAGACCCTAACGGGTGATTGTGCGCTATACAAATGTGGATTATTATTATTATTATTATTATCTTACTTCATTTGTGACGCCTTTGGGAGCTTGCCGCTTCTTGAGGTGCCATTCGGTTTGGCGTCAGCAGCGGCGTGTTTCCAGAGGGTCATGAAGAAAGTTTTAGGAGACCTAGCAAATATTATGTTTTTTCAGGATGACATCCTAATTTATGGTGAGACTGAGGCTGAACATAGTAAAACACTGGTCAAAAGGATTGACAGTAAAAAAAGAAAAATGTTGCATTGGTGTTGAAACCGTGTCTTACTTAGGACATGTAATCTAAGGTGATGGTATTCAACCAAGGTGTAGTAAATGCCCCCACGCCAAAAGATAAGGAACAAGTGAGATCGTTCTTAGGACTTGCAGAATTCTATTCCAAGATTTTGAGAGGGTTTGCTGGTGTGACTGAACATATTAGGAGTTTACTTAAAAAGGGTTCACACTTTGTGTGGTCTGAAGATTCTCAGAAGGCTTTTGATGTGATCAAAAGGGAAATTGGTAACATGCCTACGCTTGGGCATTTTGATGTTAAGAGAAAAACTGTACTGACTACTGATGCTAGTCTCAAGGGATTGGGCGCGGTGCTCTCTCAGGAGGTGGATGGGGAGCTAAGAACTCTTGCATTCGCATCCAGAGCTTTAAAGGCTGCAGAATCTAATTATTCTTGCATTGAAAGGGAAGGGTTGAGTGTTTTTTGCGCAGTGCACCATTTTTAATTTTACCTTTGGGGAATCCCTTTCCTGGTTAAAACTGACCATCGTCCCCTAGTCCAAATTTTTTCTGCCGACAAAGTGAGCATATTACACCAAGAATCAAACGTTGGAGTGAAGGCCTGCAGGAGTACAATTTCCGGGTGCAGTATATACCAGGATCCAACGATAAATCCGCTGATTGTCTCTCTAGCTTGCCCTTGGATGATGTTACTGTGAGCAATGATATTGAAAGTGTATGTTGGGTGGCAGAATCTGCATTATCGAGTGAAGAGTGGAATGGCGGTGTGAACAAAGACTGTGTGCTAACATCTCTTAGGCAATGGGTTAGTCAAGGATGGCTGGATTACAAAAGTTTAGATCTTGAGTTGAGTTGAGTTGAATATTATTTATTTATTATTATGTATTATTATTTATTATTATTATTATAATGCGTATTGGTCCGTGAGAGATGAACTCTCTTTCATTTGTGGAAATCTCATGAGAGGTAGTAGAGTGATTCCACCAATTGAATTCAGGGATAGAATAATAAATACAGCTCATGAAGGTCATCTGGGACAAAGTCTTACCAAGGCCCGTGTGAGGGAAAGATACTGGTGGCCGGGAATGGATCACATGATTGAAAATGTAGTAAAAGAGTGTGTATCATGTGCTTCCAGTGATAAATCACATGCACTTAGTCGTACACCTTTATCTCCTGTGGAGGTTCCTTAGTCTGTCTGGACAAATTTGAGATTAGACATCATGGGACCTTGTGAATTGTTGCCTTCTTGTGAGCGCTTAATCTTGTTGGTTTATTATACATCAAAGTGGGTGATTAATAAGTGTGTGTCTTCTGTAAATACTAGCATTGTTATAGATTTTCTCAAAGATGTATTTGTTTCGGAAGGAGTACCCAAATTCTTGATTACTGACAATAGAGTACAATTTGCTTCTTATGAGATGTGTGAATTTCTCAAAGATTTTAACATTGTTCATAAAAAAACTGCAATATATATACACCTCAAGCGAATGGTTTAACTGAACAAATGAATCGAATTGTCAAAGACTGTGCTCAACGTGCCTTAGAATCCAGGGTTTCCTTTAGTAGTGTTCTGAGATACACGTGGTGGGCACACCGTACTACGCCCAATGCCATTACACAAGTTTCTCCTTTTGAGGCTTTAAGAGGTAGGAAGGCTGTGTCTAAACTAAATCCTTCTTGGTTGCCTATGGGTGGTGATGAACAGTTATCTGAGGAAACAAAGCGGTTGAGGATTTCGGAATATCAACGTAAATACAAAATGAGTTATGATTCAAGGATGCATGTGAAGAACAAAAAATGGAATGTCGGTGACAGGGTTTTGGTGAAAAACCCTAAGCACACCTTGAAGGGTAGGAGTACCTGTATTGGACCTTTTACCATTGTGTCCATTAAGAAAAATGTTGTAATATCCTTCAGCACCAACAGTCAAGTTCAGTCTCAAGCTCAAGCAACAATGCCAAAAGCTTCACCTTGTGTATTCTATGACATGGTGAAAGTTCTACATATCAACATTACTAACATTCATAAGTAAATTACAACAGCCAGCTTTCCTGGCACTGGCTGAGTGAAAATTGGTCCGACAAATCCAGCAGGCGCAATGACTTCCTATTCAGATTTATCTTAAATCGATACTATTATTAATATTGCCAGTATCATACGTCCTACTCTATTAACAACCTGTGACTCTTTTACGCCCACCCAATTCCCAGCACTAGAAACAATAAAACAAAATTCACAAGGCCCAAGAATTTGGGCAAAACTGCAGAAAAGGAAAGGATCTTGAAGATGTACTTTGAATTTTTTCTGAGGTCCTGAATGTGTCTTTTTAAGATCCCACAAGAAATAAGGTGATGCAGCATAATATAATGCATTCTTGCTGCTCTTTAGTCGATTATTCTGATTTCACATCAACTTTTTCAGTTACAACAATCTCCCTCTAATCTTCTCTTACTTTATTCTTAGGAATGCAATACACCACTCTCCACCTTTATTTCACATTCCTGCTTTTTTCCCGGAGAGGAGGCTGATTTCTGGGCTCTGCAAGGTTAGGGCCCAAAAGTGTGGAGTGTATACAAGGTTACACTTTACCCCACTCTACTCCACCGGGTGACACTCCAGTCTACGACACACGTCTCCAATCTACAGCACGCCACTCCACTCTACACGACTCCACTCTATGCCACTCCACTCCACTGCATTCTACACTATTCCACTCTATGCCACTCCACTGTATTCCATTCCTCTCTACCCCACTCCACTTTTCGCACTCCACTGTACGGTATTCCACATTATGCCATTCCACTCTATGGCAATCCACTTCGCACTACTCCACTCTACATCACTCCACTCTAAGCTATTCCACTGACTATTAACTGACGTTTTCAACTAACTATAATGTCCCTTTAACCATTGCTTTTTTCAATGAATTTCTAAGGTTTTGTTTAAATGTAAAGTAACATATTATTACAATTCCTAACTATAATGTCACTTTAACCTTTGTTTTTTTCAATGAATTTCTGTGGTTCTTATTAACGAAAAGTAAGATGTGCATCACTGTGCACAGTGTGGGTTTGGGCCAGGCCCTACACCCAACTCCCTGCAAACACCCTACCCGCAGCTGCACAAGGCCTTTGACCATGTGCAGCTTGCAGTTCGCTGTCTAATCTCTCACTGGCACCCACTGCCCCCGCACATGGCTGTTGGCCTTTGACCATGCACAGCGTAGGGAGGGCAGAGTAGGGTTTGGGGCAGGCCCTGGCTGCGGCCTGACCTTGCACCCAAACGCCAACAGGCTGACCATTTGATTTTACACTACAAAAGGTGTTATTTTAACCCAGGTAGACTTATCAACTTTGTCAAAAGGTCACAGCACCAAAATATAACAAGCATTGGCATAGCCAATAGGTCTCGCTTTTGGGACCTTATAAGTATTTAGTTATGCAGCACAATATCCTTGGTGCGCCAACATTAACTGTTGCATGGTTAAACACTTATAAGGTCCCAAAGGCGAGACCTATTGGCTATGCCAATGCTTGTTAGAAAAGCTGGGAGATCTGTAATACAAACAGACAGAACTCAAAGGACAGGCCCAGGATCATTGAGGCCCATATGACATGCCTACACATCTCCACTACTTTCATGAAAAATACCTTCTTTTGGTGAATACCCGGAAAGGAGGGTACATAACCTACACTGGAATACTGATGCAGATCTATCAAGACCTTTCAGTAACTGTGCTACAAAACCCCTTTCAGACCTGAAACTGTCCTGAAACGGGTTTTCTGAAGGGCCAGGCAGTCACATAACGATGTAGTCACCACAGTCATTATATTTGACAGGAAAGAGAATCATCAGAATTGATCTGAACAAAGAGAAGCTAAAAGGCACGCATAACTTGGATCCAGCAGAAAAGAGAAGTAGATAATGGCACAGAATGAACTGGCACAAAACATAGCAAGATATCTGTGTGAGAGGAAATCATGGCAGATTGCTGGGGTGCAATCAAACAAATGTAGAATAAATCTGGCAGCGATATCAGAGACAATGCAGACTTCAGAGATAGATAGACATGGTGCAGACCGAGGTGGAGAATTACTGCAATACGGAAAACTCTGTTGTTGCATGGGGAAGCCAGAGAAAAGACCTGGGCTAAGACCTAGTGGTGCTTTCTACTATGAGGTGACCGGTCTTTGGCATGGGCCAAAGCTTGGCTTCTAACACAGGATTCCTCCTTTAACCGTAATTTACTACTGGATAAAATATAAAGTAGGATCCTGCTAGCTTCAGAGAGGGTTAAGTGGTAGGGGTTATGAAGAAGAGGCTGGGAGCTGATTAGTAGGATTGAGTAGGCACTGGGAAATAAGCTGTACATGTTTCCAATTACCAGTGCAACATTGAAAATGTGGGCCTGCAGTGGCACTCGTTAAGCACATACCTATTCCTATTCACTCTGCTATGAGACAATAAAGACTTTGCACTGGACATGAAGAGCCAGGCCAAAGGGGTCTGGGTAGAGAGGGGATGTCAAACAGTAAAAAATATGCTTTATGTGTTATGAGGGAAAGAGGGAAATTAAGACTTTCAAGCAGGCTAAGCAAGATTATGGGTAGTTAGAGAATGAAATATTTTGATAAATGCAGGGCAGGCAGTGGGTTCCACACCCACTGATGAAAGAAGGAGCCATCGGGCACTCTCCCCACTTGAGAAATTCTTCAGCTTTAAGGACAATAGCCATACCATATTGTACATTTATTGACTACTGAACACTTCTCGTGAGAACTGAAAGTTCACATTTCAGAAGAGTGGTAATGGGAATTAGGGATAACCCAAGGCACACACTAATGGCAGGACATCTTAATTAGAGCAAATAATTCTGCGGGTTATGTGGGGGAAGAGAATCCCTTTTCAAAATATTATATTGCTATCATGTATATGCCAATGCACCTGTAGTTATATATGGATCATCCTGGAAGGAATGTTAGGCTGTAGAGACTGTGGTGATAAATGGTACACTAACTAATACATGTCCTGTGGTCTTCCCTGTGTCTAGTACCCTTAAATCTAAATTCCATATTTTTAAAGCACAACTTATCACCCATAGGGGCACCCAGGAGCTGGGAGCCATTGGGGAGATTAAGTGAGCTGCTACCCAGTGTCACATGATGTTGAGCTGTGCTGCTGCGGTGCCGAGGATCGAACCGCTGCTTCCACTCTGCAGTGCTGGCCTAGTCCGTCCTTACACATAGTTCAAGACGCCTTGCTGAAAAATAAAACGGTAATAAATAAACTGTATTACTGTTTTATTTTTCAGCTGTGGGGCGATGCTCCTCCGCTCAAATGGTGAGTTTGCTGACAGGCCTGCTATTGACATTACCTGTCTGTATTCCCAGAAATCCCTGTTAGAACCATTACACTGAGGAACAAAACCATATACGACCTTGTTCATAATTATCTACAATGCAGAATTATTGATGTGACTCATTTAAAGGAAACTTATTTCTGGCATGTAACATATGACACATATCACTGTCGAATTTTTGTACAGAAACCTATCTCTATACAAATTAAGAAGGTTTTGCAACATATCAATGCATCCTGTATGACTCACCCAACAGCTGGAATCAAAGAATGATTTGTTATATAGCTCAGAGAGCTCTGGCTTTACAGGTCTCACTTAATGATCTAAAGGTTTGCCACTTCCCAATACAAAAAATGGGGTTTACGGGCAATAGAAAATAAGCAGATTTTCAAACCAGCAAATTCACTTATATGAATACATACCACGTTGCACATCATCTTCAACTATGTTGCTATCCTTAATGGATTCCTTGACCATAAGCCAGTCTTCATTTAGGACATTAGAAGCATGACGGCAGATCTGGTCCACTGGCACTTCATCCAAATATTTCAAATGAGGGATGAGTTTGCTCACTTCTGCTCGGTAAGTATAATCTTCTGTCCGAAACATAATTCACACAAATGTATACGTTTTGTGACAAAGGTTTGCGAGGGTAATAAAATCAGATCTAGCCTCGAAGTCAAACAGGTTGGATAGCATTGGAAGTCTATAAATAATAGTTTTATTCAAACAGTATTGTTAGATTTCAAGTTAGTGAGGCCTTTACCTGCAGAAGTCCAAAGTGTGGATTGAGCCTTTCTGTCTCCTAGGATATTCTGAACAGGAGAAGCAGCTCCCCAGCCCCACCCTAAGGCCAACAGACTATTGGCTACTCAGCTACCAGGGAAATCTAAAACCTCCCCTCACACTTGCCCAGGTCCCTTCAGGCTTTGCTGTGTGCACCCCAAATCATTCTCCTCCATCTTGTGAGTTGCAGCCTAACTGTGCCCCAGATTGCCGTGAGCAGAGTCCAAGAAGTGGTAAGGAGACAGACTAGTGCTGTCTCTTTCCCAAAACAAAAGTTTTTAAAAAAATCGATTTTCCCTTTCTGTGATTGCTGTCGTTGCCTGTGGTTGTTACAGTTTAAAATTGTAGTTTTAACCTGCCTGTAATTGCATATTTTATCGCCTGTTTTGTGTTTTAAACATGTGGTTTTCCCTGCCCATGATTGCTTCCATTTAACATGTTGAATTGTGGGATTTGCAGTCCACACTCTGTAGTTTATCCCTCTCATTCCTAGTGACAATTCCGTTTACCCTCCAAATTTCTCCTTTGCTCTGTGCTAAGATCTGTTTGTTAAAACAGTGCACACCCAGACACCGTTTTGTGTTCACAAGCCAGTGAAACCAGCCCCCCCTGCATTCCCCCCAGCAACAGGGATATTCTACATCAGAGGGCGCTTCCGTGAGCTGTTGAAACTGTGTTTACTAGGGACGGTGCACTTCATTTTTTGGCCAGGAGAGGGAGTAAAGTTTTATTCAAACAGTATTGTTAGATTTCAAGTAAGTGAGGCCTTTACTTGCAGAAGTCCAAAGTGTGGATTGGGCCTGTCTGTCTCCTAGGAGATTCTGAACAGGAGAAGCAGCTCCCCAGCCCCCTGGCCAGCAAACCTTGTCTGAGGTCGCTAGGACCTTATATGGCCTGCTAGTGTTTGGTACATGTGTACACTGATTGGTGGTTGTATCTGGTGTTTCTATTGGATTAGGGTTAGTGTCCTCATTGGTCGGGTATTTGAGGGTTCCGATTGGTTTCTGGGTCTGTGATTCAATCAATGTAGGGTTGGGCCTAGGGCTAGGGTTAAAATTTCTAATAAAAGTAGGGACTAGGGCTTCCTGTGCCATTGGTTGCTTGGACTTGGGTTGAGACTACTGGTAGGGCTATGGCCTCTATTGGACGTAGAGATCAGGTTTTTTGAACTCATTGGGTAATTGAACTAGGGATAAGATTGGCTGTAATCTCCTGGTCTCCTATTGGTTCTAGATTTTAGGGCTAGTGTTGTGATTGGATAGTGTTAGGGCTAGGGTTCCCATTGTCTGAAGGGGTCACCTGATTACTAGGGCTATAAAAGGCCCGGGTTAGGGCGTCTCAGCCCGGGCGTTGAGGCTAAGGGGGAGAGCACAAGGGCAGTTGCCTGTTTGAGCCTGTTCGAGACTGACCAGGGTCAGGGCCAGAAATGCTGCCCATTAACCGATTTAGCAATACCCAGCCCACACCATCCACGTCCACAAACTTATGGTACTTATGGATCTATATATTTATCACTTTCTTCTAATTTAGCATTTTCAATGCACTACCCTATTCCTCAGCCTATACTTCGCTCAATATATCTTCTAGCACAACCTTCTGACTCATCTCAAACATCTTTCTACTACTCTTTCCAATGCACTACCATATCTCTCATCCCATACATCTATCAATATATCCTCTCCATCAACTCTCTCATTTATCCCAAATCCCATACCACTACTATGATCCCCAAAATAACCCTTTCTAGACTCTCTCCTACTCTACCCCTCCTTGCATCATCTGACACCTCTTTTACTATACCGATCCCCTAAAACAAACCTTTCTAAACTCTTCCCTCTGACTCCTCCCCTCCAAAACTCCTTTTTACTCATCCAAAAGCCTCCTCCTACTGCTAAAAACAAAAAACACAAAAAAACATCTTTCACTGTTTTATCCCTCCACTATCCTTTTCAATTAAAATTAACAGACAGTTGTTCACTTCTCAAACTCCATATTCATCTATGCTAATTCACCACTAATCCTTTATGGGTTCCGGAGTGGCGTGTTACTCGCCAGAAAAGCGCTTGAACACCCATCAGGGGTAACAAGTGCTATAGGAATGCAAACCTTTCTTCCTCTTGTATCCCTCCGCTATCCTTCTCACTCCAAATAACTGACTAATATCCACCACTGAAATTATTTCATATTTCACCATATGAATTCACCACTAATCCTTTATCAGCTTCCTGAATAGCTTGCAAAAACACCCCATAAGGGGTAACAAGCGCTATATAAATACAAACCTTTTTCCTCCTCTATCCTTCTGCTATCATTCCAAATCCAAATAATTGACTAACCTATCCACCACTTAAAATGTACTTGCATGTTTCACTATATTAATTCAACACTAATCCTCTATGAGTCCCGGAGTAGCATGCTACTTGCCGAAAATGCGCTTTGATGCCTCGTCAGGGTTAGTAAGCGCTATATAAATGCAATTACATTACAATACAATACAATACAATACAAATAACCGGGGTAGCCTTTAGTACTGGGAACACAAAAACACGTGGAATCAGTGCTAGGTATAAAACCGTCCTACCCATACTTTTGTATACAATTCTCCACTTCCCTGTAGCCCTCACTCCTTCGAGTCTAATTTCTTTTGAGATAAGGCCCCCCTTTTTCTCACATCCCAAATGATCATTCATGAATTCCACCTGCAGCACCTATTGTAAGATCATTATTTTCAAGACAAATAAAAGCGTTTAGGGATGACAAATCTTCTCTATGGCATTTGTAACAAAACTTCAGACTGCACTAGTTGCTGCTTCGTCAGCCGTTGTTTAAAAGTGATGGTTCTGTGTGCTTTTTTGTAATGTGGGAGGCTCACCGAAGAAACTTCAGGCTATGAATCAATATTGGCTTGGTAACACTGTTGAAGACACTGCGTTTATCGTAAAACACTCAAGGAAAGAAGTGTGGGCTATGTGTGCTGTGTGAGTACCTGAAGAAGTGGTAGGTTGTAGGTGTGCTTTCAATGGATTTTGCGCATTAGACCAAAAGTATTCTATGCTTGCATCAATTAGGCACAGAATATTTTTTACTATAATTCTATTTTGTTGATAAAGTTTTCAGTGTAAACTCACAGCATTGTTCAGAATAATCAAACAAAAAGTACAATTGCCATACACAAATTCTAACAGTAATTCTAATGTATTCAGTGCAAACCCTTTTAAACCCCCCCCTCCATAACACACCCCAACAAAATCAAACAGGGTAGTTTCCCTCACAGACACACAGCCTCTAGACCAAAATCGCACTGTATCAAATAAAAAGGCCCAACTCTTTTGTGTTAGGATATAAGTGAACTTCATGGGGACAGCTAACTAAAGTCTGCCCCCAAAGCATATTAAAACTAACTTTATCTGACTCTGGTATGCCCGCTTCTCCATACTAAGGTATTTATTATTTTAACTTAATAAGACTTCGAAAAAAAAAGTCTCACTTTTCTAAAGGTTTTATCTTGTGTTAAACACACATATATATATATATATCTATCTATATATATATAGATAGATATATATATATATCTATATATATCTATATATATATATATATAGATATATATATATATATAGCATCGGTAACCATCAGTAAGGCACCGTGGCGCTTTTCAGCATTTCATTTTGCCACTGAAGCGAAGGTACGTCGCCTCACAAAAGGTAAAAGGGACATTTTGGCAAAAAAAACACAGCGCCGCCCAAACTGTTTCGATTCGACTTTTGGTCAATGTTCGCCTCAAATTCTTCCCAATTAAGGAAGCCAAAACAGTCCTTCTGACTGATCCGCAGAATGACACGGAATATTCCTTTAATGGCTGTGAGGTTACCTGACATACACCGCGCCGCAGCTTTAAAACCTGGAGTAGGGAGAACCCACTATATACAACCCCCAACACTTACCCAAATTGAAAGCAGACGCAGTGGGCCATGAATTAAAATACTGGTCAATGGCACTGGGCAAAGAAGTCGGGCAGGGCAAGATGAAAAGGATGAGTGACGAATAACCGCACGGACATGGTAGCCACATAAATTAAGAAAAGCAAGGCTTGGTATTACAGGTAACAAAGGCATGTCAATGAGGCGCTTCGATCAACAAAGCCACAACCCGAGTTAATTACCAGAGGGCCCTTTCCGCAGGACCTGGAGAATTAGCTTCGCTGGCAAAGCGGCACAAGGCAAGAGAGGGACAATAGCCGTGCTGATGGCTCGCACGAGCCCAGATCCACATATGGGATCCGCCCCTCATGGACAGAGAGCCCGAAATGTACTCATTTGAAGGGGGGATTAACCATCCGTGCCTCGGCACCAAAGCGGGAGGAAAGCTAGTGATGGTGCGCCATAACTGTAAGGGACACTTGCCAGTTGCGATAAGAACAAAGGCGCTCCCCCCTCACAATTGTTGAGAATATCAAGCGTCACTGCCAAAACTCTTGTAAATTCGATGATCCACGTGCGGTCACCGCAATGGCCAGCTCCAGAAAGAAGTCACCTAAATCCCTGCCTAAGACCCATCAGAGGGCTGAGTTGACCTTGTGAACCACAAATTCTCCTGTGACAATGCCTCACATATCAACAAGAAAACTAAACGGCGGCTTAAACATTCAAAGAGAATATAGAGAATTGAGGCTCGAGCATCGTATCCAAAAATATCAGTGTTATGTTTGGTGGGCTGCCCCACTGTCGCTGAAATGTTAGGGGTGCGCCACTGTCAGACCCACCCTAAGTGATGATGTGGTAGAAGTCAGATGAGAGAGCGACCGGGTAACGCGTACTAATATTGGG
The DNA here is from genome assembly GCF_964261635.1 of Lissotriton helveticus. Classification (NCBI taxonomy): domain Eukaryota; kingdom Metazoa; phylum Chordata; class Amphibia; order Caudata; family Salamandridae; genus Lissotriton; species Lissotriton helveticus. The sequence continues at coordinate 146,699,851 of NC_136060.1, read as the reverse complement.
GGCCCTGGCCCAGACCTCGAGGTTTCAGATGCTGTTCCACTACTCCCCGTGTGTGACTCTTATTTACTCTTTTTCTCTCCTCAAACACATTAGGCCAATCGTATTCAGCAGCAGTCCGTGTTAGTAAACGGAACAACTGACAACGAGGGCGGGAGAACCATGGTGCTCCACAAGCTCCCAACTGCAATTGACGACGGCGTCCTTGGAACCTGCACCCTGCCTCCTATCTCGAGGCCACCGTGGTTCTGCCGCGGGATCGTGTTTTGGCTGGAGAACTCGCAGCTCATGTTGCATCGCAGCAGGTGGAACTGCCTCTGGCCCGCCTGCACTGAGGTACGACGCCCCAGTACCTCGAGGTAATCTCCCTGAAGCCCTGCACCGCGTCTGTACTTGGCGGGTGAAGCTCGCACTGTTCCTGTGGCAGCGTGCAACCAAGCTGATTTCTTCCACCCCGGAGGCCTCCCACACACGACCCAACATCGTCCAGCAGTCTTTTTCAACGCCAACCGGCGGGGCTTACTCTGCAGTTCCCCACCAGGACACGAAGTAAGGCCCAATTGGGGAACAACTGCTGAAAGAAAAGTTGTAATGGGAAAAGTGGTCGTCTTTTTTTATCCTTCAGCGCGCGACGAGGAGAGCAGGAGGCAGCAGGGGGAGGGGAGAGAGGAGGGGGCCTGAGCCTGTTTCCCTTGCGGGAGCGAGCGAGTTAATTACAAACATATGGTTTGAAAGCTCGCTCCCGCAAGGGAATCGCCAAACGTGCACGCATTGCCATTTAAAGCAATGCAAAGCGTGCCAGTTTTTGGCAGCAAAACCAAATCGATTCCAAAAGGTCTCTCTTATGCAGCGCAAGCGCTGCGTAGGCGAAACCTAAAAAAGGGTCTATTGACTTTATCAAGAAGTGAGCATATCAATATATGTGAAGCAGATCTATCATCTTTTTCCAAAAATCACCGATAACTATAATCAAAAGAATATTTCACAAATTCATACAATACAATGTTTATTAAAAGTGACTGTTGTAAAAACTGTTTACTAACGGTTTATTAGGAGAACAAATCAACACACCATTTAGTCTTTCTATTTAACAGTTTTCAGCCCACAAAATGCAATCAAAAAAGCAATCAAAGGAGTACCTTTTACTCCAGCTGAAGAGCTTAGAGCTCCAGCTAGAAGCACTATGGAAACATATGGTAAATTCATGTATTTAATGACCCAGGAGGCCTACTATTTTTTTTATGTTGCTAAGGGGCTGCAGCACTTCCTGTTGCCACCCCCAACATAATTTAAAATGTTTGGTTTTTACCCTACCTCTTCTAGGGGCACCACCTGTGCCCATTTGGGACACACATCTTCACATCTTTAACTGTTATTGGGGGTCGAGAGGAAAGCCTCTGGGCCACCGCAGCCCTAGCTGGCTTCTCAGCCAGCACCCATTATGAATTCTGGCAAAAGCCAGCATTGTTATTAGTAAGTGGGTACCTCAGTACACACACATGCTCCCATAGCTCTTTTTTTGTTGGGGGCTGTAGTGGAAGCCCCAAGGCCCCTTCAGACTCTGCTGTTCCCATGGTGGGAGGCAGCCATTTCTTACATTTTGGGGTATGCCCGGTGCCGAGCCAGCCCACCCACAATGCAGGCCATGTTCGGGCCACATGGGAAGCTCAAAGATCCCCAAGGCCCCTGCCGGCTCTCCGGCCAGAACCATACCGGATGCTAGTAGGAGCCACCAAAATTCCTTGGCTCCAGCCCGGGCATTTGCAGCCGTTTTTAACTGTGGGAGCTTTTCCCTATCCAGGAAAGTGCGAGCAGGGTATGCCCACATTCTCCCAGGTTGAAAACTAGCGTTTCCCAGGGGATGAGGTCCTATGACACTACAGAGTATCAGTCCCTGGAAGATGGGGGTCCCCCATAGCTGACCACGGCTCTGGGATTGGGGATGCTCACAAAATTTTAACCAGGACGGGTTAGATTACCAATATGGGCATATCTATACTTTCTCCAGGAAATATGAACCACTGAGAGTGAAAGAAAGAAATGATTAATAAAAAATTGACAATCATAGCAATAGTGAGGTGCAGATTAGTTTAGATCCAGGCTCTTCAGTAGATGAGCGTTCCTCAGGAAAAGCTGACTTTTTTTGAGAAGATGACATTGTTCCATATGACCACGAGACAAAGTGCTTGTGGAAAATGTGGAAATTGACAAAGAGAAAATGCAGGAAGACGAGAGGGAAGAGGAAAAAGTAGACAGACCCAGGAGAAATAGAATCTGCAGCAAAACACAAACTTAGTAACTTCTCATCGTATGGATTGTCTAATACACAACTAAGAGTCTTAAACTGTGTCTTAAGCTTCGGTCTCACAGTGATCCTGATTTTGTGGATTTCAGGTTTGAGCTGTATATGTTCTCCAGAAATTGAAATTGAAAAACATAATTTGATATACATAATAAAACTCAGTTAGGATCAGATCCCCCTTCACCATTGTCGATATACCAGAACGAATGGCACTAGATAAGTTAGCATGCAATGAGCAGGATGCAAGGGGCAACACTGAAGATGTGGCCCATACTTTGGAGGGAATGGGATTTGAAAAGGACTCTCCATTCCCTAGTAACATAAAATAAATGTGTTATATCTGCCTCCAGTCAACAAGATTGATGTTTTCTACAAAACAATGGAAGAGGAAGTAAGCAAGGCTCAAAAGTGATGGAACAATAAAAACAAAAATGAGAATCTGAGTGCAAGGAATCATTAACATTTCAACAATATTACGAGGCAGGAATGGTATGAGTTAAACAAGCTAAGAACAAATGATACTATTATAATAAAAGACTCTGATAATGGTGGAAACATCATAATAATGGATAGATCACAATACTTGATGGAAGCAAAAAGCAACAGAGAATAAACAGCACTTCAGGTTCCTAAAAGTTAATCCCCTTAAAGGTATTGAAGGAGAATACCATCAGATTTTACCCCAATGAAGGCATAATGTTTTTATGGAAATGGAGGAGTATCATTATTTGAGAATGACTCATGCAACGACATCCACTATTTAGGTCCTCTCTAAGATCTATAAGTTTCTAGTGAATCCACCTGGTAGACCTATTGTGAGCTCTATAGGGACTTTGTCGGAGAATACCTTCTTTGGATTTGGATTTATTCGTGGCAGAATATGTCACCATGTTAATGATTCATTCCTGGCAGAATTTGCCACCATGTTACTGTCATATATCAATGATAGGTCAGAGTTTCTTCAGAAAATCAATAGTATACCATGGCTATCGACATATATTATGGTAACAATTAATGTAAACTATTTCTAATCATCAATTTACCATCAGCAAGGAATACCTGTGTCAATATTTCCTATGAGCATGTTTGTTAATTTAGCTACAACATACACAGATCATCATTAGGAGGTTAGATATTGTTTGACTCACAATGTATTCCTATACAACATAGATATCTACTTGCAAAAACAAGGTACAGCCTTGAGGACCTCCTTATCTCCAACCTACGCAAACATGCTCATAGTGTGGTGGTGAGAAGGAGGTGGCCCGGTCTGAAGAGAATACTGTACATGATGTCTTTGAGATCTGGGATGGTGGGATGGTGAGGAGGGTGTTCTAAAAACATTTTTGGAAAAGCTCAACATGAATGAGGCTCTATGTGTGGAGGAGGATATGTTGTATACAGAAATATAGAGAAAGGCTACTGTGGGAAATTGCTTTTTTAAGTACAAATAACGGGTACCCTTAGTATCTGAAGTGGAGCATTCCCTATGTGCAGATATTACGTGCAAGAAGAATCTGCTCGTCGTACGTAGACTTTGATGTAGAAGCTAAACATAGATATCTAGGTTCCACATGACGGGTTATCCTAAGAGTGTGTAGTCCGGTGCGTATAATAGTAGAAAATAAAAGAGCAGAGAGCAATTGCTGTTCAAATCAAATGTAACAGGAACATGTGAAACAATCATACCCAAAGAAGGTGTTGCAGTCTGTAGACTCTTTATGAATTATGATAGAAAACATCAAACTATGAGAAGGATTTTATTAAAAAACTGGAATGAATTGATGCATGACGAATGTCAGGATCCCACCCACATACAACATGTAGAAGACCAGAGAACTTGGGAGATTTACTGACAACAAATCCTTTATATCAAATTAAACAGCAGACTGCCTAGTTAAACAAGGAAAATGGTGGGTATTGGAAACATGGTACCTGCAAAGCGTATAAAATTGTACGCAATTTGAAAGAGTACACCGCTTTATAGGGGACTAGCGGCCTGTCCCGACGTTGTCCGGGTATGACAGACATGTCTGCAATTAGAATGCGCCCCAGCAATATGTGCCTCTTGCTGCCCTGTCTGCAATTAGAATGCGCCCCAACGATATGTGCAGGCACCGACACGTGTGTACCTGCTCTGAAGTTCTGGCCTCACAGTCTGACCCAGCGATATGTGCCTCTTGCTGTCCTGCCGTGCATATCGTGCCCGTGCTTTGCATCCACAACGCGGCGTGATGCACTGAGACGCCACACGCCCAGTCAACGTCACCTGATGGCGTACTCTGCCGCCGCGATAGAACGCTATTCACACGCTCCAAACATCAGCTGACAGCGTACTCAGCCGCCGCAATAGAACGCTATTCACACGCTCCAAACGTACGCACACGCCCACCAGCGCTACTTCCAACGGACTACTTTGTCACACAACGTGCTTTTTCCCCTCCAAAGTATATGTTACGCCGGTGTATAGCCTATGTCCATCTGCTTTGCCTCACCTTTCCAATGCTGCATACGGTGCTCCGGTTGGCGCTGTGGTTCCGGAGCTTACCCGCCTCAAAGGTTTGGTCTCTCTCTTTATTATATTAGTATGGAAAGGAAACAGTCACATGCAACACACAGTTTGTTATTTAAGTTCTGGAATTACAATTGAGGAGACAAGAATCTCCCCAATACTTCTATTGGTAACAGAACACCCTTGGGGACATGTTTTGGGTGCTGAGATGCATTTACATTTATAACACAATACGTTCAGTGGATGTAGCATCTAATCACTTTATCATACTGCTAATTGTGGTATCAGTTCAACTTTCGTATATGGATTAGCCTTGATTGGAGCGCTCCCACAGAGTATCAAGCAACGCATTATATTGAGCATTATTGTGAAACAGGAAGATAAAAATGACTTTCTAATTATTGGTTGAAAACCTCTGATTACATTAAAGAGGGATGATGAATCCATGCAGTGTACAGAAGCCATGAATATGGTGTGGTTGAAATGGAACCTTTTGGGTGGTGCTTTCATTGAAAAGATTTGATCATCATTTTTAATCATGCACAAGTTTTGAACAAAAATATTGTAAGCCATTTCACGTGTTGCTATGGCTCTGGTAGCAAATGTATTTAGAAATATTCTTATTTTTTAATATATTTTTACACTATACACCATGCACTTTCAATTCCAGTATAATTATACGAAGCTTTGGAATATGAAATGTCGTGCAAATGGATAAACAAGGCAGAAGAATTATTTGTTATCTGTTTGAAATGCTCCTGATAATGATCTCAATGTGACTGAACGCACAATGCGCAGTCACTTTACTGTTCCTTTTAAAATTGAGAAATAGAATGAGGAAATCAGTTGCAGTTGTTTGCACGATGCATTAGCACTTTAATTAGCACCTTAATTAAAAAGGATTTAATAGACTAACCATAGAAAGAGTATGTATAACATGTTATTGCGCTTTGTGACTATAATTTGGCTGAAGGCATAATGCACAGTCACTTTATTGCTCCTGTTAAAATTGAGAAAGGGGACAAGGAGATCTGGAAGTTGTTTGCACGATGCACCAGTACTTTAATTAGAATGAATGTTGGAAAAGACCGTAAGGAGTAATTTGGAGAGAGTCATTATCAGAATATATAGTACTTTTGAGGATAAGCAAACAAGGTGTGAGGATTTAAAAAGAATATTTTTATGGATGTAAGTGAATGTGTAGGAGCTAATAGTTGTGGCTATGAGACCTATGATAGTTGGATAAAACTGGAAGAACAAATCCATATGAATCAAGTAAAAACGCCTTTAAAAGACTCTGCAATATTATTTTTAAAGATACAATCTCTGCATACAGTAAAAGAAATTGAGAACAAAGTTGAATGGATGTAGATGATAAGTAGCATAATGATTGAAATTGGTGGGCATTATGGTCCATTTCATGCTTGGAAAGTGCTCTATCTAGTTCTTTGTGATTTAAAGTGATGAGGAAGAGAGTGAGGAGGGACTGGTTATGCACCCATATGTGCTTGAATCAGGAAGTGAAATCATGGTCCTATTGAAGGCATCAGTCGATACAATTTGGCCATGTTAATGCGCTTGTTTTTAACTGACGGGATGTCATCACTAAATACCGGCGCACAATGCTGAATGTATCCCTGGAGCAGTATACTGGGCAGGGGTCTGAAGTTACCACAAAGCTTTTTTACTTCAGACTGAGGAAAATTGCATTTGTCGCAGGATTTTACATCTTCCACGGCAGCTTCTAGTTATATTCTTCATGCAGAGCTTGATCAGCAATACATCGAGGACACAGTCCATTTGGCACCTCTGTTCTTTGGAGAAGTATCTGGGAAATCCCCATGCGAAACTAAGCAGGGACATTATCATGGACTGTCTCGCCTAGGACAAAGGACGCGCCATTCCCTGACTGAGCTATGTATCTGATACTTTTAAGGTCTTGGGGTTGTCTTCTCTCTTTTTGTTGCCCATAGTCATAAAGAAAGAGGCTTAATTGCTGGTTAAGCGCTCAAATCTCAAGTTTTGTGAGGAAAGAAGATTTGACTCGGAGAGTACGAATAGCATAGTGTTACAATATTACAAATGACTCATTTCTCCTGAGCCCGTTTTTTTAATCTTGGCCGTGAACTAACTCATTGGGAGAGATCTCTGCTTTTTCGGGTTTAGGTCTAACACTGTATGGCGTCTTTTGTGTTTGGCTGGCTCTTGTTTTAATTTAGGGAGGAAACTTTTTGAACAATCCTTGTTATAATATATGTTTTGCTGTCCCTATTATAAACATGCACGCATGCACCTTCTCAAGCCTTTGTTAAAAAATCTTGGGTTACAGCACTTGCAATTGCTAAAAACTTCGACTATCCATTTTAGAATATGCTCTTTATTAAAAGCTGCTATCAGAGCCAGGTGAACAGTGGAGTGCTAATTTATTTTTTAAGGTTGTGATGAATTCTTCTACGCGAGTTCGCGAGTGGAAAGCTGATTGGCTCTCGGCTGTCTGTCAACATTCCAAACAGTCCGGAGCGGCCGCCATCTTGTGTCTCGGTAGGATCGAGACACAAGAGGTGGCAAAAACAAAGGGGGAAATGACCAAAAGGAGGCAGGGTAGACCCCCCCTGACCCACTAGGTTTGATGTGGGGGCCATAAAAGGGCCCCGCGGGGCAATTTTTTTTCTTCGATTTACGCAGGGGGAGCGACCGGTACGCGCACCGGGGAGCGTACCGGGGAGCGTACCATGGAGAAAAAAGATTGACAGAGTTTTAAAAAAATTTAGCATTTTTTTAAAAATTGGAGGTAGTTCTAAAAAGAACTGTTTTTTTTATTCATTTTGTTGTTTTATATTTTTTTTTTGAATTTTTTTTACTTTTACTTTTTTTGGCTTTTATGAACAATTTTATATTTTTTTTGTAATTTTTATGGGGACAAACAAAAAACAGGGAATTGTAAACGGCTCAACTGGAGCAAAAAAATCAGAAAAAAATTAAGGTTTCTTTCTGCAGTTGTGGTTGTCTCCAGCACAGTTGATGAGTTTGATGCTTTGCTCACCATAGGAAATTGTAGTCCCGCAAAATATACAAATTATTTTGTAATCTCCGAACTGGCGTTGTATATTTGGGACCATCTCCCTTGTCTCTGGACCCGATGGAGTGGGTTGATTTGTTTTGGAGGTGCTAGGAGAAGATTGGGGAGGGTTTCTGGTCAGTTCTCTGACCTCTGCCGCAGCATAGTTGTTAGGGTGCCTGCGTTGCATGTGGCGAAGCATTGTATGGTTCCCAAATGAATATTTTTTGGCAGGGTTCCCCCTGGAAAGTACAGTGCCACAGATGAGACATGTCACCTTTGGCGCATTGACTTTCTTTTGGTCCTTTGGGATTTTATAAAAAGTCCCACACAAAGTGCTCCTTAGGTTTATAGGAGGTATTATATTTCCAATTTTTCTTGAAAAAAATAGATGGTATATACGATAAAATTATCAGTGCCAACCAAGTGGAGAAGTGTGGCTCACTGGTTAGAGGAGGCAGACCTGGAAGCAGTGGTCAGCCCGGGACCAGGGTTCAATTCCCGGCTCGGCGGGGTCTTGAGTCCTAAAATGTCCATGGACTCGACAATTCTCGCTCCGGTGCCTACTCGATTCACGGGTTCACACTCTGCGACTCTGGGCAATAGCTTGCTTAATCTCCACAACGGCCCCTCGCGGCGGGATGCCTGGCTTTCACCTTGCGGATACCCTGCCGGGGTTATCTCACAGGGGAATACCAGGACGGGTTCCCTAAGCAAGCGCTTAGAAACCGCTCGGTGATTTGCGCTATATAAATTCCTATACATTTACATTTACATTTACATTTACAATCTCATGGGGAAGTCATTACCCCCCCAAGGAGTATGGAAGAACAACCTCATTTCACTCATTCCCTTACAACATTCCCTCCTATCTCCGTTGAGGAGATGATAGCATTAATCACCCGGATTAAGAGTGGGTGCCCAACAGACATTATCCCTGCACGTGTCATGCCAATGCTCGCTGCCGATCTGGGTCCTGGGATCCAGAAAGTAGTAAACCTCTCTCTTAGTACAGGAGAGGTTCCTCTAAGGTGGAAAAGGGCACTGGTCAGGCCTTTGAGGAAAAATGCGGCTACCCCCTGTACTGAATTGTCTAACCTTAGGCCCATCTCTCTGCTCCCCTTTCTAAGCAAACTCACTGAGAAGTTTGTTAATCAACATCTGTCCAATTATATCGAATCAGCAGGAGGGTTGGACTATTCCCAGTCAGGTTTCAGGCCTAGGCACAGCACAGAGACCGCCCTGATCTCAGTCGCGGACGATCTACATATGTTCCAGGACAGAGGTTTCTCTGTGATCCTGCTACTATTGGATCTGTCCGCGGCGTTTGACACCGTGTCACATGACATCTTGACCACCCAGCTTATTAACATCGGCCTGGAAAACAAGGCACTAGCATGGTTGAGGAGTTTCTTGTCTAACCGTACCCAATGTGTGACTATGGGAGGATATCGGTCAGAGGAGGTGGAGATCTCCAAAGGGGTGCCACAGGGCTCGTGTCTGAGTCCGACCCTTTTTAACATCTACGTGGCACCCCTGGCTAACATCATGAGAACATATGGTTTCATCCCGGTATCATACGCGGATGATACCCAACTCCTCTTTCCTTTTAAATCTCTCACCACTGAGGTCAGGAACTCCTTTTCCCAGGGCATGAAAGCGATGGCACACTGGATGTCGTCCAACTATTTGCAATGCAATGTTGGAAAGACGGAAGTCATGTTGTTCGGTGAGGGCAAACTCCTGTGGACTCCGGACTGGTGGCCTTTAGATCTTGGCCCAGTCCCTGAGCCCAAACAGGTAGTAAAAAACCTGGGAGTACGAACCAGGAACTCTCACTGAAACAACATGGCAGTCAGGTGGTGGGTTCCTGCTTTCACATCATTGGCTTGCTACGGAAAGTGTTCCCATTGCTTCCGGATTCCACCAGAAGGACATTAGTACAGACACTAGTCCTAAGTCGACTAGATTATTGCAACGGCCTACTATTGTCTGTAAGTGGTGGGGTGATGGCTAGACTCCAGGTGGTCCAAAACACCGCTGCCTGCCTGGTACTGAACGCCCCTCCTCGAACTCCATCTAAACCCTTGCTGGTGAAACTACACTGGCTATCAGTCAAACAGAGAGCCAAATTTAAAATATGCTGTATAATCCACAAAAGCATAAATGGACTAGGGCCAGTATATCTGGCAAACAAATGTATCCCCTATGTCCCTACTCGCTCTCTTAGGTCAAGCGAGCAAAGCCTGCTTTGTGTACCCAGGGCTAAGAAAGCCAGACATGGGACCAGAGCTTTATCTGTGGCAGGACCCTCCTTATGGAATAGTCTTCCAAAGTTTCTCAGACAATGCAGAGAGCACCTCCCCTTCAGAAAACAGCTTAAAACTTTCCTATTTTTAGAAATAATAATCTGAATGTAACTCCGTGGTTTATCCCCTCTTTTCATGCTGTAGCTGTCAAAGGCACGGAGATACTCCTTCGGGAGTCGAGTCCAGCGCGGTACAAACCCACAAATAAATAAATAAATAAATTATCTTCAGGCAGGAACTGCCTCTCCTCCTCCTCCGCCTCCTCCTCTTCTTCTTCACCACCAATGTGGTGTTGTGGTGGTCCTTGTGGTGGTGGTGGTGGTGGTGCAGATGCTCCTGCTGCTGCTACTGTAGCCATTTCTCAATGAATAGAAGCAGGTCTTCCTCACTCAAAGAACAAAGTGAGAATGAGGAAAAAAGGTGGGGGCTTTCATCATTTGGAAAACAAAACTGTTCTGAACCAATGAAAAGTGTTATTTTCAGGTCACATGACCCGGGCTTTCATCATTTGGAAAACAAAACTGTTCTGAACCAATGAAAAGTGTTATTTTCAGGTCACATGACCCGACGCGCTTACGCTACGCGCCCCGGGGCGCGTAGCGTAAGCGCATCGGGGCGCGCCCGGGGGCACTTACGCCGTGCGTCATAAGACGCATCATGCGGCTACGCGATACGTCACGATGATCTTTTCGTTCGCGGAAATAGCGCTAACGGGACGCTCACCGGTACGTGCACCGGGGCGCGCCGCACGACTGCGCTTTCCGGTGCACTCACCGGTACGCGCACCGGGAGCGCTCCAAGGCAAAAAAATAAATAAACATGAACAATAGACATAAAAAAAATAGTATTACATAAATATACAATATAGGATTCATTATAAAAAATATTATATTTCATAGCTATAGAAATTAGCTATTAAAAAAACCTATGAAATTCATTTAAAAAACCATAGGTTTCACACCAGTTATAGTTAGGAATTAGCATTTAAAAAACCTATTAAATTCACTGGAAAAACCATAGGTTTGACACCAGTTATAGTTAGCTGGAAATTTTACTGACATAAAACCATGGAAATTCCCACGTTATAGTTAGTTGGACTCACTATAACTCGCGCGCCCGCAATGCACTGCTGATGATGTCACATATTACATCATTCATGACATGGTTAGTGACATCACTGATGACATCACTGATGACATCTCAAATGACATCACTGATAACATCACTGATGACATCTCAAATGACATCACTGATGACATCACTGATGACATCATCCATGTGATAATACAATACACCTCCTCACACTCTAATCTAACACATGATACACCTAGTGTTAAATACAAACTACCATTCCTGAAACCATTGACACAGTAAAACCACTTACCACATACGCACTCACTGATTTCTAGGTCTACACACATATCCACTCATTCACCCATACAATCTTTCATACATACAGTCACTCATCAATACAAGACCAACATATGCACTCATACACCTATACAGAGACTCACACACTGCCACTCATCCATGGAGCTACTCATACACCTAGTCAGTCATGTAAAGAATCAATCACACTCCCATTTCCACAACTATACAGTTATACACACAAAACCTTGCTTATTTAAACATAGACTAACACATACTTACTGTCTTTTACAATCACTGATACAAGTACATATTGATAGATACAGTCACTTATGCAATCACAGGCTGTTATATATAGTCATTTATATATGACAACTCTCACATGCAGCAGCTTACACAACAACAAACATAATGATGTACACATTCAGACAGTTTAGTCACTAACCCATGCATTCACTAAGACACATTTAATCACTCACTCATACAGTCAGTCACGCACCTACTAAATCCTTCTTCCAGACACTCATACATACACTCACTCTTCAATATGTAAAACATATTTTAACTTTACAGAAACACACAGACACTGGATGATGTCATCAGTGATGTCAATTGAGATGTCATCAGTGATGTCATCAGTGATGTCATTTGAGATGTCATCAGTGATGTCATCAGTGATATCACTAACCATGTCATGAATGATGTAATATGTGACATCATCAGCAGTGCATTGCGGGCGCGCGAGTTATAGTGAGTCCAACTAACTATAACGTGGGAATTTCCATGGTTTTATGTCAGTAAAATTTCCAGCTAACTATAACTGGTGTCAAACCTATGTTTTTTTCAGTGAATTTAATAGGTTTTTTAAAATGCTAATTCCTAACTATAACTGGTGTGAAACCTATGTTTTTTTTAGTGTAAATATATATATATATATATATATATATATATATATATATATATATATATGAAGAAAGCAGTCCCCGTTCCGTCAGTGGTCGGCGGAACACAACAGGTTTAGACTTCCAATGGCCCCACAGAGTGCAGCGAAAATCCGGCCAAGAAACCAATCAAGCCTCAAGTGAGTTGCAGAATGGCGATTTATTTAATGAAAGATATATATATATTATGCCGGCTGATAAAACCGGTAGAGCGTATAACACGTGTGAACAAGCCCTCTCGGGGCGAAACGCGTCACAACAGGTTTATGAACTTAATAAACCTCTTTTTGTTTTTTGTTGATATAATCACGGACACTGTTGCCTGCTTTGGACCCGAGTGCTATATAGGTCATGTGATCAAGGTTCCAAGAGGAACGAAACGCGTAATGGCGGCGGTGCTGGGGGGATAATAAACACAGATTAAGCACTGGAATACTGGGTTCGCTTCGTCTTTTTTCCGAAAATTGTGAAGTGCAGAGATGAGTACGTTGAATATATATATATATATATATATATATATATATATATATATATATATATATATATATACTTGTTATTGATGGGGCTTGTACTGCAGTATGTGGTTGGATAAATACAGTGAGTTATAATATAGTCAGTAGCATACACATAGAATGATGATACAAATGATATCCCCTGAAAAATAAAAAAATAAAATTCTGTCACTTAGCTGAAACTTTAGTTTGTGATGAACACTCGGTTACATACCTGTTTTGTCTAACAACTCACAGGAATCACCATGAAAGTTAACATGGGAGAGATTGCAAGGGTACTATACCAGTTACATAAACTTTAAATTGTGGGTTAGACTAAAAACAGAGATATCATGTGAAAAATATATGAACTACAGAGATCAGAATATGCTATGATAGGTTATATATCATACATTAGATTTTGCAATTATGCACATGTTTCTAATGCCACTTGATAACCAATGAATAGTGATGAAATTCATTTTGTAAAGAGAACATTGACTACCATTCCCACAATGCTTCATAATGGGAACAGTGGGAGAGAGGTATTTAAATAAAAAGGAATGAAGGACTAAAATTATGTACTGTGAGCAAGACCTGTGTGGTTGAAACGCGTAGGTAGAATGAGGTGGCTCTCAATAAATAATTTAAAAAATTCTCCGGCGAGTGCAGCGTTATTCTTGTTTTTGTTAAAGAACATGTTCTCAGGGGGAGTCCAGCCCTGACGCACGCACCAGCTGTTCAAAGTGGGCCCTTCATTGTGGACTGCTTTGTTGGATAATATATATATATATACATATATATATATATATTAGGTATATATAGTTAGGGCCTAGCTACCATAGGAAATCCGCAACATTCTATTGCGAATAACTTTGGTGCCGGTTGAGGAATTTGCGTGTAATTTTCCAAAATTTTGGCCAGCACCGCTGCGCTCCTTCCCTGAAAGTTTCGGGGAGATTCGTGAAGTGGGGGCTGAGAAAAAAGAGGGGTCCCTAAACGTGTTTGCCCCATGTTAATTTCCATAGGACGTTCCGACAACGCTACAGCCCGAACCGCTGAACGGAATTACACCAAACTTGGCAAAATTGTAGGGACTGGTACGCAGAAGTGCCTTTGCTATATTTAGTGAAAATTGCTCCAGTGGTTTTTATGAAAATTAACTTCAAAAACACATATATATCTGGGCGGAGCCTAACCACACATCTCATCGTGAGATCTGATTGGCTGTCAGCCCTTCATCCAAGAAGTGTTGGCAGCCATCTTGGGACCAATATACATGATAGCACCTCATTAAAAAGCATTGTAGTTAATAGAGGGTTTTAGGACTTTAGGTACATTATAAATCATTTGTTGATGGTACCATACTCATTTTAGTAATTGCGGTGTGTTCTAAGGTGATTTTACCATGTGAAAAAGCCTTCTGCTGGGATATCATGAATCATGCTAGAAAGAAAACTATTATCTCATGCTGTTCCCGCAGTGGTTTGGAAGGGGATCTATAAGCTAAACTGAAAGCATATTTTCTGTAAATTCACATTATCTTTCTCAGTCATGTGAGAATGAAGTCTGACATTCTCAGTAAAACATGTACATCCAACAAGGACAGAGACTGTCAGTTGATTCCTTTGTGTTCTACTGCAGCCTCCTAAAGTGTTCTAAAGAACAACTAGAGCGCTAACAGTCCTACTTATTACAAAGGTATGGCACACCTGAGGCCATCTTGATTGGAATAAAGTGGTAACTCTTAAAACATTTAATTTAAAAAGGAACACAATGAGGGGGTATATTTTTCCATAGAAAGTATGATTAGTGCTGCAGAAAGAAAAATTAAGGCACATTTTGAGTGACTTCCCAAATCCTCTTCCATTTCATTAAAAAATTCTGACATGCAGTCTCCCAAGATGGCCACCAGAGACAAAAGAGCCCAAATGTAGCCCAAATATCACCCAGATGTAGCCCCTGTATAGCCCAATGACAGAATGTCCCAGAGTGTTCTAAAGAACAACTAGAGCGCTAACAGTCTTACTTATGACAAAAGTATGGCACAACAGAAGCCATCTTGATTGGAATGAAGTGGTAAGTCTGAAAACATTTAATTTAAAAAGGAACAAAATGAGGGGGTTCATTTTGCCATAGAAAGTATGATTAGCAGCAGACTTCCCTGGTGAGCAGTAGCTTTACTACAGTGATCTAATGAGCAACTAGAGTGCTAAAATTCAGAATTTATGGCAAATGTGTGACACATCTGAATGCCTTCTTGATGGAACCAAAGTAAACAAACATTGAAAATGCAATAGATCTCGCCCTCGTTTAAGTTAAAGCCATTCTGTTTCTAATGGGGTGGCTTTTTAGCTTTGCTTTTATTAGTGTTTTTAAAGCTTTCATGTATGCATTTATATTTGTATTTATATAGATATGCAGATTATATATGTTTACATATGTATGTATATATATATATATACACATACATAAATGCATATGCATATATATATATATATATATATATATATATATATATATATGTGTATATGTGTGCGTGTAGAGAGAGTTAGAGAGGTAGAGGTGTAGAGGTAGAGAGGTAGAGACTAGTAGAGAAAGAAGTAGAGAGAGGTAGAGAGGTAGAGAGAAGAGAGTGAGTAATAGAGTAGAGAGTGAGTAGTAGAGAGTAGTAGAGAGCAGTAGAGAGAGTAGCAGAGAGTGAGTAGTAGAGAGTAGTAGAGTGAATAGTAGAGTGAGTAGTACAGAGTAGTAGAGTTGCACAAGTACATTGGGGTAAGCCTGGGGAGGTTACGGATAGATTTCCAGTTGCCAAAGGTGTTAGACAAGGGTGTGTTTTGGCCCCTACTTTGTTTTCTCTATTTATTAATGGGTCACCAATTATTTTGTGAACCACCCCACTGATGCTCCTACACTGGCGGGGATGAAAGTACCTCTGCTCATGTTCGCGGACGACACCCTGTTAATATCCAAGACGAGGCAGGGTCTCCAGCAGGCCCTGTCAAGATTTGAGTTGTTTTGCCGCGAGCATGAGCTGGAGGTTAACGTATCCAAAACAAAGTTTATGGTGCTGAGAGGAACATCTCCAACTGCTGCCAGGGTTACAATGGGTGGCACCACCCTTGAGCAGACTACGTTATTCACATACTTAAGTGTCACTTTTAGTGAAAACCTTAGTTGGAAACCGCAAGTCGAGCTCTTGGCACGAAAACATGCAGAAATAGGAGGAGCCCTCCTCAAAGAACATAAAAGTTCTTACACCCGGCCAATGTCCCCGCTCATGAAAATCTATGGCACAAAAATGTTGCCCTCTGTTCTGTATGGAGCAGAGCTCTGGGGCTTCAGTAATCTGGATCCCCTAAAGGTAGCCCAAAATAAATTTCTCAGGGAGGCGATTGGACTACCGAAATCAACTCCGCGCATCCCGCTCTTGTACGACCTAGGGTGCCAACCAGTGGAAGACCTAGCGAGATTCAGACCCCTAGCATTTTGGCGGCGCTTGTGGACCACACCAGAGCTACTGCTCTACGCCAAAGCATGTCTAGAGGTAAGGGATTTCCTGGGCTCTGACAATATAGGATGGTTCAAAGGGGTATGATCTACTCTGTGCGCCATGGGGCTTGGTGAACTATGGCATAACCCTGACTCGGCCACCTTTCCTCCCAAAAAAGAGCTGAGAAATCTATACTGGGAATGGGTTGCTGGTAAAAGACACTCGGAAATGACAGAAAGTTCCCTAACAACGACATTTGTTCTTCTGAAGGATGTCTCTTCCTTTGAAAAGTACTGGGATGTCATCACCAAGCCCCTGGATCGCAAACTTTTCCATCAACTGAGAGTTGGCTCGTTACCACTCAGGTGCCTAACTACATCATGGGGTAAGGGAGGGCCAGAGCACTGCCCACTGTGCATCAGGCAGGGCAAAACTGTGTCTCATTTTCTCTTTGTATGCCCCCTGTACGTTGCCCCTAGAAAAAAGTGGCTACGTCCACTATGTAGAAGTCTGGGCACTCGTTCAGCATCTACAGCCTGTAGAATCCTAAAATCTGATCTATCGCTTTTGATAGTAATAGGGGTTGCAAAATATCTTGGTTGGGCTTGGATTCTACGCTTGAGGTTGATTAACTCGCATCAAGGTCCCAGTTAAATAAGCTATAAGGTCCCAATTAGACTGTGACATCCTGTAATAACTGTTTTTTTATTATGTTTAACTTTTAACTCTGCAAATGAAGTCGTGTATAAATGATTTAATTCTGTCTTAGTTCATGTTTTTAACTTCATATTAAGTTATTTTTTTTAAACAACTATCCGTGCACTTTAGAAATTGAGACATAATGTTGGATGTGTAGCATGTCTTTTAAGATGAACAATCGAATAAAGACTTCTTTTGACTTGACTTGAATTGTAACTAGATATTTCTTCCAAATGTTAGACGAGACCTAAGTACATTCTTATTCAAAGTGACTAGGTATCAATTTTACCCACACAATTCGGGCAGACTTGAGTAATTTATAGCATCCTCAAAGTCAGTCTTTCAAAAATTCCAAAGTATAGGACATGATAATGCAAATCCAAATGTTTCTCAAGAAAAGTCATTTTCAATCGTTTGGAATTTCGGCGTTTGGGCAGATATGACCCAGGGACCCCCAGTATGCAAGGGGAATAAGTCCCCCTTCTGCAAAAGCGCCAGTGGCCTGCGTTGCAGAGAGGTGTAAAAAGAGGCATATAATCATTACACCTCTGTGCAATGCAGCCCCCTGGCGCATACTGGAGGTTCCAGGTGGGCTAGTTGGCCCCCAGGGACCCCCAGTATGCAAGGGGAATTAGTTCCTCCTCTTCAAACATGCACGGGGGCTGCGTTGCAGAGAGGTGTAAAAAAGGGTGTGGCCTCATTACACCTCTCTGCAGTGCAGCCCCCTGGCGCATACTGGAGGTTCCTGGTGGGCTAGTTGGCCCCCAGGGACCCCCAGTATGCAAGGGGAATTAGTTCCTCCTCTTCAAACATGCACCGGGGCTGCGTTGCAGAGAGGTGTAAAAAGGGGTGTGGCTTCATTACACCTCTCTGCAATGCAGTTCCCTGGCGCATACTGGAGATTCCTGGTGGGCTTTCAGGTCTTATATAGTTAGGAATTAGCATTAAAAAAACCTTTGAAATTCACTGAAAAAAACATAGGTTTCAGGCCTTATATAGTTAGGAATTAGCATTTTAAAAACCTTGCAAATTCACTGAAAAAACCATGGGTTTCAGGCCTTATATAGTTAGGATTTAGCATTTAAAAAACCTTTGAAATTCACTGAAAAAACCATAGGTTTCAGGCCTTATATAGTTAGGAATTAGCATTTAAAAAAACCTTTAAAATTCACTCAAAAAACTATAAGTTTTAGGGGTGTTATAGTTAGCTGGACATTTCACTCATACAAAACCATTGAAATTGCTCCTATATAGTTAGTTGTACTAACTATATTTCGCGCACCCGCAATCCACTGCTGATGATGTCACATATTACATAATTCATGACAAGGTCAGTGACATCACTGATGACATCTCAAATGACATCACTGATGACATCACTGATGACATCATCCATGTGACAATCACATACACCTTTTCATACACTAGTAAAATCTTTCATCACTCTTTGTAAAATACAGAGTATCATATTTGAATCCATTGTTACAGCAATACAAGTATCTAAAAACCCACTCAGTGATTCATAGATGTATACACACATCTAATCACTTACCTGTGGATTTACTCATACATGCTGTCAATGAACAATAGAACACTATCAAAAATACTTATACACCTAAATCGACATTACACACCAGCACAAATCCTATTCACATATGAAGTCATCCTACTCACTTATGCAAACAATGGATCATACTTACATATTTACTTAGCTACACACTTATACAAACACAACTTCATCTATTCATTTAGATAGTAAGTCATACTTAGTGAATTATAAAATCATTATTACAAGTATAAAGTTATCCATAAAGTCACTCACACAATCAGTCTTATGTATACTTATTAATATACAACAACTGACACATACACTGCCTTTTATTTTTCTAGTTTGTTGGACATGTACCATTGAGAAATATATTTGCTCATCACCACACCCATAAAGATATTCACTCACCCAAACAACTGTTAGAACATGTAGTTTTAACTTCATATATCTAGTGAATCAACTATTCACACATCTTTGGGCAGTCACACCCCCCCCACCGAACCACACACACATTCACTCTCCCATACAAATACTCAGTTAACTAATCAATAACTAATACAGACTTTCACATAGCTAGTAACCAACTGGAGAACCAGTTTACACAACAACTGACAAAGTGATACAGATATTCAAACAGTTTAGTCACTATCCACTATATTTAGTGAGGCACTATAAATTGGTCAAGTAAACAGTCAATTACACTGCTACTAAATCCTCCATCCAAATATTTATTTTTATATATCCACTCATTCTTCAATGCAAATTGCTATATATATAATGCATATTTAAATAACGAAGCAAACCACATTCACTGGATGATGTCATCAGTGATATCATCAGTGATGTCATTTGAGATTTCATCAGTGATGTCACTGACCATGGTCATGAATGATGTAATATGTTACATCATCAGCAGTGGATTGCGGGTGCGCGAAATATAGTTAGTACAACTAACTATATAGGAGCAATTTCAATGGTTTTGTATGAGTGAAATGTCCAGCTAACTATAACACCCCTAAAACTTATAGTTTTTTGAGTGAATTTTAAAGGTTTTTTAAATGCTAATTCCTAACTATATAAGGCCTGAAACCTATGGTTTTTTCAGTGAATATATATATATATATATGTACATATATATATATATATATATATATATATATATATATATATATATATATATATATATGCATACATACATATATATATATGTATATATATATATATATATATATATATATATATATATATATATATATATATATATATATATATATATATATATATATATATATATATATATATATATATTCACTGAAAAAACCATAGGTTTCACAGCAGTTATAGTTAGCTGGAAATTTTACTCGCATATAACCAATGAAATTCCCACGTTATAGTTAGTTGGACTCACTATAACTTGCGTGTGCAATGCACTGGTGATGACGTCACATATTACATCACTCATGACATGGTCAGTGACATCACTCGTGTACATTGAATTTAAGACTCTGTATTGGTACCTACATGCTGGTACTTAAATCACCCACACAACACAACAACTCTATGCAAAGCTACCCTACCTCTAAGCACTTTAAATTATTATTTTACAGTTTCACTGGGTTTTCCCCTTGGTACGCTCCCTGGTACGCTCCCCGGTGCGCGTACTGGGCGCTCCCCCGCTTTTTTGCCCCGTGGGGCCCTTTTATGGCCCCCACATCAAACCTAGCGGGTCAGGGGGGTCTACCCTGCCCCCTTATGGTCATTTCCCCCTTTGTTTTTGCCACCTCTTGTGTCTCGATCCTACCGAGACACAAGATGGTGGCCGCTCCGGACTGTTTAGAATGTTGACAGACACCCGAGAGCCAATCAGCTTCCCGCTCGCGTACTCGCGTTACGCGCCCGGTGCGCTCCCCGGTGCGCGTACCAGGGCGCGCTTATAGATATATATATTTTTTTTAACCTAAATTACCCAAAATCCACTGGAGGACATATCTTGAGACATAGCAAAGGCACATCGGGCTACCAGTCCCTACAATTTTGCCAAGTTTGGTGGAAATCCATTCAGCCGTTGGGGCTAAAAGTGAGTCCAACCACCCTATGGAAATTAACATGGGGAAAACACGTTTTGGGACCCCCCAAATATCTCGGCCCCTGCTTGACGAATCCCCCCCAAACTTTCAGGGAAGGAGCAGAGCTGAGCGGGCCATCTTCTTTGAGAAATTCGCGAAGATTCGTCCACCGGCGCCAAAGTTATTCCTAATAGAATGTTGCGGATTTCCTATGGAAAACAATCCTAACTATAACTACCTACTGGCGACCGCCAGTAGGTAATAGATAGATAGATAGATAGATAGATAGATAGATAGATAGATAGATAGATAGATAGATAGATAGATAGATAGATAGATAGATAGATAGATAGATAGATAGATAGATAGATAGACAAACAAACCCATAACTTTTGCATCCTACTTTGGGATCATCAGTAGGGTGTAGCCGATTCCTCTGGCACAATGAGCTCAAGACCCACGTCTGGGCATACCTGTTGGACCTAAATTGTCATCAGCAACAACAACAAAGTAATGAAGGAATAATTGATTGATCTTAGCCACTGGCAGTGCACATGGGACCCACATCTGGGCATTCCCGTCACACCTAGGTTGTCATCTGCAACAACAACAAAGTGATGCATAGATTACTAGAATTAATCTCAACCACAGGCAATCACTGGGCCATATTGCTGTCCATCATTTTTCACCCCCTCATGCCACTCTAGACAAAGGCCTGCTTTATGCAAATCAGTATCGACCATGCTCCTCATGGGTAGTTTTAGGCATTTGTTGAACACACAGAGTCAATAACTGAGACACACTTAAGAAGAAACTAAAGACCAACTGAGACACACTCAAGAAGAAACTCAAGACCAATTTAGAAAAATAACATGTATTTTTTTATATGTTAACACTAAAAACTTAGTAATTGGGTAGGTACTTTTCAAGGTATCAGTTTTCACACAGGTATGTAAAAATGTAACACAAATGAAGTTTACGAAGTAATGCTTTCCTATGGAGATAGAAACATACAATGCATGCAGGTACTGGCAGCCTTATCTTGGGGGTCCTCTTTAGGACTTAAGGTGCTAGGGGGTCAGGGTCACAAGATCCATCAGCAGTTCGAGTTTACCTGCCCTGAAGTGTCTGGGTGGAGAGGTGCTAGGCGGGTTGGTAGCCTTATGCCCTACACTGTAGGCAAAGAGGGGGCCACCTAGAAACAGGCGGCAGAGGTGTTCATGGACCCAGGCCGGGGAGCTCATGTGCAGACGGTTTTGGTCTATGCTTCAAAGGCACTCACGGTTCTTGGTCAGACCAGCAAAGGGGGACAAAACAGGACAGCTGGGCCACTCTTGGTGCTGGCCTCTGTGATGCTGATGTCCCTCATTGGCTGCTCGGTCTTTGCGGGGTTGGAGTCTGGATTGGACTTCAAACTAGCATTGGTTGCTGCAATGGATCAGGTATCCTGGTTATTGGTGCAGGGAGGCTTCTGGGTCTTTGTTGGTCTTGGTTGTTTGGCTTGAGTGAGATGTCAGTTGAGAGACTGGAGAGAGTGCTGCTGTATTTTTTGGCGTGCTGAAGAACTCCATCTAGTAACAGGAACCTATTAAATCGCCATTTTTCACAACATGTAACTCCACTAGACCGACCATCGCTGCATCCACTTCACCTTCAAGAAACCCACCACGTACCGCGGCACCCAACAGATGCTTCGCCGCTGCTGGAGCAAAGTCACCGAAGACCAGCTAACCACCTCCCTCGCCCAGGGCCCACCCGCCAACCCCACTGACCCCAACACCGCCGCCCACAACCTCAGACAGTGGATCAACGACTGTGCCAACCCCTTCGCCCCGATCAAGAAACCCTCCAACAGTCACACCAGCAAGAAAGCCAGCTGCTTCACTGAAGACCTCCGGGCCTCCAAGCAAACCTGCCAACAGTTGGAGAAGATCTGGCTACGTGAACGAACACCGGAAAACCACGCACCCCAATAGAACGCCACCCGCAGACACCATCACCTCATCAGATCCGCCAAGAGGACCTTCTTCAAAGACCGTCTAGAAAACAACGCATACAACAGCAAAGAGCTCTTCAGCATCGTGAAGGAACTCTCCAACCCCAGCTCCAACACCGATGACGTCCCACCTTCGCAAGAACTGTGTGACTCCCTAGCCACCTTCTTCCACGGCAAGATCTCAGACATCCACTACAGCTTCATCGCCATGACTGCCCCGACAACCACTGAGACCTCAGCCCCCACGACCACCATCCGCACCAACCGCCTGCTCTCCTGGACCAACATCAACAACAACGACACCATCAAGATCATGAACCCCATCCACTCCGGATCTCCATCAGACCCATGACCACATCACATCTTCAACAAAGCCAGCACAGCCATCACACCCCATCTCCGGAAAGTCATCAACATCTCCTTTAAAACAACAACCTTCCTGGACAGTTGGAAGCACGCCGAGATCAACGCCTTACTCATGAAACCCAAGGCAGACCCCAAGGACCTCAAGAACCTCCGGCCCATCTCCCTGCGCCCGTTTCAGGTGAAGGTCATCGAGAAGGCCGTCAACAAACAACTGACCCGCCACCTGGACAACATCCTGGACCTTCCCAGTCCGGGTTCCACAGCAACCACAGCCCCGAGACTGCCCTCATCGCCACCACCGATGACATCAAGGCCCTGCTGTACAACAGAGAAACAGCGGCCCTCATCCTCCTGGACCTGTCAGCCGCCTTCGACACGGTCTGCCACCACACACTACGAACAACGCCTCCAAGACGCCGGGATCCAAGAGAAGGCCCTGGACTGGACCACCTCCTTCCTCTCCGGCAGAACACAGAGCGTCCACCTTCCCCCTTCCACTTTGAAGCCACCGTGATCATCTGCGGCATACCCCAGGGCTCATCCCTCAGCCCAACACTGTTTAACATCTATATGGCACCGCTCGCCCACATCGCCCGTCGGCACGGCCTCAACATCATCTCCTACGCAGATGACACCCAGCTGATCCTCTTCCTCACCAAGGACCCCCACACCACCAAAACCAACCTTCACGAAGGAATGAAGGCCGTCACTGAATGGATGAGGAACAGCCAACTGAAGCTGAACTCGGACAAGACGGAGGTCCTCATCCTCGGATCCACCTCTTCGGCCTGGGACGACTCCTGGTGCCCGACTGCACTGAGAACCGCTCCAACACCCACCGACCACACACACAACCTAGGGGTCATCCTCAACTCCACCCTCTCCATGACTAAACAGGTCAACGCCATCTCCTCCTCCTGCTTCAACACCTTCCGCATGCTCCGCAGGATCTACAAGTGGATCCCCACTGAAATGAGAAGAACGGTCACCCAGGCCCTCGTCAGCAGCAGGTTGGACTACAGAAACGCCCTTTACGCAGGAGCCTCGGCCAAACTCCTGAGATGGCTCCAACGCATCTAGAACTCCTCTGCACGCCTGATCCTCGACATCCCTAACCACAGCCACATCACACCCCACCTGAGAGACCTGCACTAGATCCCCGTCAACAAAAAAATAACCTCCAAGCTCCTCACCCACGCACACAAGGCACTCCATAACACCAAACCAACGTATCTCAACAGACGACTCAGCTTCTACACCCCCACCCGCCAGCTCTGCTCCGCCGACCTCGCCCTCGTCACAGTCATCCACTTCCGGCGGCAGATCATTCTCCCACCTTGCCGCCAAGACCTGGAACACCCTCCCCATCCACCTATGGCAGACCCAAGACCTGCTGACCTTCAGAAGACTCCTCAAGACCTGGCTTTTCGAGCAGTAGCAGTATTCCCCACTCCCAGCGCCTTGAGACCCTCACGGGTAAGTAGTGCACTTTACAAATGATATGACTGATTGATTGATTGGGTGTGTAAAAATCTTCAATTCAAATCTCTTCAAGCTGAATGCAATAGCCTCCCCTCCTAGGCCCTACCAACCACCCCTTTTGACTAAGCACATGATCATCAGTCATATCTATTTGAAAAGTTTTATATAGCGCTGGCTAGACCCGGAGGCATCAGAGCGCTTTACATGAGGACGAGCATTGTTTCAGATCATAGTTACCAGTTGACATAGTTTACAAGTTACACATTTTCAGAACGTAGTTACAAGTTGCTGGAGCGTAGTTACATACGTTAAAAACATATACGTAAGGGAAAAAGAAGGCAAGGGTAGAGATTTAGGGGAGAGAGGATAAGAGCAGAGGAGGAAGACAAAGAAAGAAATAGGGAAAGAGGTAGGGGAGGGTGAAGGAAAACACAACCGGAAGACGAGGAAAAACTGTGTCCAAACGTCCGGTGTGCTGTGATCCCAGTGGGATTGGTGTCATTCCCACACCTCCGCTGTGTGTGGCTCTCTTTACACTGTGGACTCTCTCAGAGAGGTCTCTGAGACACCAGGGCATTAATACTGGATCCCTCCCCAACAAGGGGAGAGGGAGTGCTTTGGCAAGAAGCGCCATTCCCACATATCTGCTGTGTGTGGCTCCCTTGACACTGTGGACTCTATTAGGGGGGTCTCTGAGATTCCAGATTGTGTGTTCAGTTGATTTTGCCTCCAACCAGATCACATAGAGGACTTTGTGTTAAGGTTAAAACACAAGGGTGGTGGCTATCTTGAGGACAGGCAGGGCGTTCAAAGAAAAGTCGGCAAAGGGGAATAACAATAAATATCCCCACGGCACTCTGTTGTTATCTATTGTACTGTGCTCTGATGCTGCCATGTAAGAGTCACACTTTCACACTTCACAAACATACAGACGTGAACACATAATATGCATATGCAAACATACGTAGAAACATAAAGGAATCATATTCTAGTGAGCTACAAATCTCAGATGAGTCTTGGCTAGAGATGGATTGTTCATTAGAAGAAGCATACACTCCCTTGTCGTTCATAGCAGAGCACCGTAAAGCATGAAGACTTCACTTAGCTTAGTAGTAGATCTCTCATCAGATTGTTTCAAGAATTCATCACAGAGTGATAAAAAATAGATTTGTTCTGAAGGAAGGAAAGGTTACTGCATTGAACTCCTCTGCACCCCTACACGTAGCTCTCTCACTTTAATTTCTTTCTAATGGAAATGTAAAAGCTGGTAAGAATTTTCAAGAATTATGTAAAGAAATTCTGGCCCTAATCACCAAAATTAAACATCTGTCTCATTCTCCATGTGTCATCATTAAATGAACACCCATTTCCCATGGCATTTTCCTTTTATGGGAAGCATGCCTACAAGGCAATGTGTCAAGTTGGCACCAGAAATAAAGGTGTCGCAAAGGGAGTGGGGGAAGGAGACAGGATACTTAAGCAGCTCACTACATTTGCGTGTCATTCTTCCCATCTGCCAGCAGGCGTTTTAATTACAGGAGAGTGACAAGAGTGACAGCTCTTTTTCACACAATGAAGAATTGTGTCATAATATGGACGGTGAAAGAAGGGAGGCCCACAATGAAGAAATAATAAAAGAATGAACACATGAATTAAGGGGGGAATCAATTAAAACCTGACAATGTTACTTACCTACTTTTCTGACTGCCCTGCAGTTTGCAGGCAACAATAAAAATTTCAATCCTGGTGATTAAGGTTCCTGCTGGAGAGAGATGAAGTTTTTTGTAGTGGCTGGTTTCACTCATCAAAAAGTAGCACAGAGGGTTAACATGTCTCCTGAAAAGGCTGTGTACCATGCAGATCACAGAATTGTATTATATGTGGATAGGTCAGTGAGCTACTTGTTTTGACACAGAGATCCCTTGGTTACTTGCAGTTCATAAATTACAATCCCAACACAGCACAGTGACCTACGAACTGTCATTAAAGGGCTGCATGCAAACTGCATGTTATAGATTAGAACGTTATGTATTGTTCACCTATCTTTCATTATCCCAATGTTGCCAACTAGGGTTTGTTTGGGTTGAAATACATTCTTCTTAGTAAAGCCAAACCCAACCGCTTTGGTATATGTTAAATGTTGAGTTTGTGCTTCTCCAGATCAAACACTTTTAAAGTATACTGGCTAGTAGTATGGATTGCATGTGATTCCTACACCCTGTAATCCTCATTGTTTCATGTGGCATTTCGTATAGACTGTTTTACACACAATGGTTCGTTGACTCTATATTGTGTGTCTGATGTAAAGTGACCTGACACCCTACACTGGTATGGGTAGCACTATAAAATAAATGAAACGCATGAGAGAGGGGTGACATTGAGATAAGGGGCAATGCTGGATGGTGGTAGTGTGGGAATCCGTGGAGAAGAAGGGGTGCACCAAAAAAGATCGTTGCACCGGACGCCACCAGCTCTAAATCCAGCCCTGGATGGGACTACATCAGAATAACATAAATCTGAAACTTTCTGTGTCTGCATCTTGTCCTTCTGTAAAAAGACATTTAAGTTCACATTTTGAGCTATGCGGAAGCCCTGTATAAGTAATTCTGCACCCATAATTTACAATATCTGGGGGATCTGTATTTCTAGTGTGTAGAATTTCCACAACATTACCCTTTTTCAACTATCAGAGGGGGAATTAAGCTGTAATTCCCTCTTCATTCATCGATTTATGGCAATGATTCCAGGCCATTTGCTGCAGATGTACTTCACAAGATTTTGCCTGGATAATGTATCCTTAGATAAACCTCTGGAAAAGGCAACTTTATGAAAATAACCACATACATTACAATCTTGATTTGCCTTCCTGTTACCAGCCGAATAAGGAATACCAAAACCCCTGAATGAGGGCCATCATTGTAAATCTTCACAGTGCCTCTGCATGATTTCAACTCACGCCTTCAAAATGACATCTAGACATTTTAGGTTCTCTTCTCTACTTAGATCTGAACAATAACCTGAACAAACAGTTAAACTTACCTGTTAATGCACATTGCTAATGGACAAGACTCACAATCCAGTCATATGGAGATAAATTTATCATAGCGTGTACACCCCGTTGTGTGAAAGAGGCAGCAAAAACGAATATGTGATCTTACAACGAATTCCGTTGCAACGCATGCCTTTACCACGCATGCGTTACAACGGAATGTTTTTCTTCGCATAGGCTTTTCCTCTAATACTTCGTGGTGACGTCTTACGTCGTTAAGAGGAAACGGAAGTTTCTTTCCGTTTGCTCTTAAAGGACGCCGTTTTCCTGCACAACTCGACGTTTTTTGAGGTGAGTTTATTTTTTTGGGGGGGGAAACCCCCCCAAGGCCCCCTTTTTATTGTTACCCTTTACCACACATACCTTTACTGCGTACCTCGTAGTAATGGTATGCGTGGTAAAGGCTTTCGTGGTAACCACGCATGCGTTGTAATGCATGCGTGGTTAACGTTTCCGTGGAAACGGCCGCATTGTAGTGGCTGTTTCCCAGCAAAAACATGGTGTTATGACTCAAGCAACAGCATCCTATTCTCCAATCACATCAACATGTTATACTAACATATAACTGAAAGGAAACATATAGAACTGCCTTCACCCTTCTTATTCATAAATACACATGGTCCTGGTTGGAATAGGGTGCCACCCTTTTAGTACATCCAGATTTGTGCTTTATGGATCAACCGGTTTTGGACTTTTTACTGTGGTTGAATCTCACGACAATCACCTTGCTAATGTGCATGTTTACCACCAGTCTCCGCCTATTAAGATATGGCCGCTGCGATGCAACAAAGGTAGGGGGCATTTGGCTGGTTACACATGAACGTGGGTACACTGGCATGTGCACACGCGTGCTGGCTGCGCTTGTGAGACTACCATTGTGTGCAGCCCGGTAACTCTGGGAAGGTAGCCTGGAGCATAGGGGACTCTGATGCATTAGATATTGACCTAGAGAAGGACTCATAATGTTAGTGTACACTAATAGGTAAAGTAAGTATGATGTACTGTTTTGTCAGCAATGACACTTTATTATACACATAGTAGAAAACTGCCTTAGTATGCAGTTTCGCTCCGCTTTGGCCTACAGGGACCAGTGATGTATCAAAATGGGGTGTAACCTGTGCAACAATGTCAAATCTGCAAGTTCCAAAAATATATCTGTACAAATTATGGGTCATACAGAATTGTCATATTTCTCTGGCTCAGATTAGGATCATAGCCAAGGCCCTTTACTACCCTACTGTGCCGAGTTCATTACATTTCTCCCCAGCAGCAGGAACAAAGGCATCCCCACACAAAGGTGAGCAATTAACAGCAATTCACCTAGCTTCTGAGGAGGAAAGGGATGGGGTTGAAGGATCTGCATCAATCACTCGGCTGCCACACTGTCCCAGGGATGGACCTACCCAAGCCCACTGCCCAGACTTCTTGAGTCAACACAGGACAGGGGGTCCCCTTAGAAAATGTAGTGAGAAAGGCCTTGGCAATGATGCCAGCAAGAGGTGGAGCTGACCCACCCAAAGGAGATGTGTCTAGTGACTCCTGGTTGACACCATTTTGTACTGTCCCATCATGCTGTAAAGGAGTGATGGGACAGGGTTGGAACAGTGACTTGGCAACCTAGGATTGACCAGAGGTGTCTGGCTTCTAGAACCTTCCTCCCCCTTTAAGAACTCTTGCACAAGGGGAGACCTGCTAGTGACTGGTGATTTCTTGATGCTTTGCTGCTGGATCCTGGGCTGCCTTGTGAACCCCAGAAAGCACTAAGGAGTCTTCCCAGTTGACCTCAGGGCCAGTGGGCTTCCCAAAGGGCCAGTGAAGCTGGCCCCCTAAATCCCCGTAAGGACGAGGTGAGAGAAAGCCTAGGACTTCTGCATCCGGAAACCAAGACCAAGAGGAAGGCTGGGGCAGGGAGCCTGGACAACCAGCTCCCTGAGGACAGCACCACTTTGGAGGTGAGGAGGTCTACTGCCCCTGGTGTCTACAGCATGCCACCAGGAGTAAAATGAGTCCAAGATCGTCAAAATCGACTTAACAGGGAGGGAGTTATGGCATTTAATAATTTGGAGATCATTAAGTTGATTGAGCACATGGGGTTTTGCTGCCGTTTCTTAATTTACCCCTGGGGTGGCCTTGGGGTGGCCCAGAGCTCCAGGAAAGAGGCATGCATGGAGCCCCCTCCTTGTCTTCACTTTTGATCCGGAGGCCCCCATCTCCCCGGGTGGTTGACTTAAGAGTATTAGGGGAGCGCTGTTGCACCACCACCAATAGCAGTGGCCCTGCTGCCGCTCCCATGTCTGGCGGGAGCCAGGAGTTACAACATTACACACTTTCTGCCCGCGTGAAGCAGGCAGGGGAGAAAGAGCTGCCAGCTCCCGTGAGGGAGAGTAGCTGCTGCGCGGGAGATGGCGGAGCAGCCACGGGTGATTTCATTTGGCTGCCCCAAATGTCAGGAGCATAAGGGGTGCCTGGGTGGGAATAGGCACACCCAAAAAGACAAATATAAAGGGAGTTAAAAGCGCATGTCAGAAAAGCAAAAGAAAAGCTTTGCGCTCTCCCAGACACAGCAGGAGATCCAAAACTAAGGTATTCACTGCTTCAGGGGGAGCATCGCATAATGCCCAGGTGTTTGATGCTGGCAAAGCATTTCTGCTGCTTGTAGTAGACCTTGGACAGCTGAGTCACCACCAACAAGGAGACAGGAGCATGGTGGAGCTGCAGGAGTGCTGCAGTTCCCCGCCAATGGCCCAAGAAGCTAAACTACGTATGTTTCTTTTGTAATTAATGGAAAACAGCATAATTCAGGATGACGTCTCAGTGTGCTTTGGCCTAGATTTTGATCAAGATCATATTTCATATTACCATCTATCTACGTATTGGGCACGCAGGAAAGAACAGCCCCCTCTCAAGTAAGATTACCATACTTCAGAATCTGCCAAGACCATCCTCAATGACACCACAGTGGAGTAATACAAATGATGGGAAATGTCCAGACATAACAGGAACTGCTAAATAATGAAGACATAGCCATGCGGCGCCTTGCAGAGTTCAACGACAGGTTCTCTCTATGAGTGGCTATCTTCAATTGTAGTTCTATTAGAGAAATAAGCATATAATTGTTCTCAGTAAAATGCTTTCATGGACTAAGGGTAGATGAAAATATGAAAAAGATATGCAGTTGTATGTGAATGTGGATTTTTTTTTCTTACAAATTGCACTGACTACATCCAGTTCTGTCATAATGAATGGAAAGTAGCACAATTTCAAGTTGGAAGTTCGGTGTGAGTTAGGACTAAACTTTGCCTCGGCTTAGGTTGCTGTCCTGTAACCTGAGCTTCTCAAAGATGTCTTATAACCTGACTAGTCCTTGCACAGGATGAAGGAGGCCGTTCAGCAAGTGCAGTGAGGATCAGCTTGAGACCATGAGCGGCACATTGTGCGCCAATGCCCTGTGACAGGCAATCATTGCCATGTGGAGACCACCTGACTACGTCTGGGTGATGAGCAAGGTACAAAGATACTTGAGTTCCACCCACCCTTCTTACCTTTACAACATTTACAGAGAGAATGAAAAGCAGCATGGGATAAGAAAAAAAACTGCGCTCTGCGTGAATAAACACACCAGCGCTTCTGAGGAGGGCTTGTAAAGCAAGAAAAAATAAGTTCCTACAAATGGTCATAAAATGAGGGAGAGTGGAGAGATAGTGTACTTGGTCCCTGCTCTCAGGGAGGGGTAAACAGAGGAAGAGACATGACAAATGCATGCCAGAGACAAATTGGGAGAATAAAAAGGAGCATGATGATGGAGCCGGCAAATAGGAAGCCTATGGGTGGACTGAAGCCCACAAAGTAGATATAGCATGTCTCTTTGAGACAGCACATGCACTGTCTACAGCCAAGATCTAAAAATACTGACTTTAAGTTTAGAGGGTCCCCAAAAGAAGGACTAAGCCAAGATTCTCTTTAGTTTCAAAGCACTTCCAGGCTGGAGCATGTGCTTTACAGTTTGGAGTGCAGCGCTCTCTAGGGATTAAGCTTATAGTTACAGTTATTATGACCTGAAGGTGTCTAAAAGAGTGTACATGTTGTACAGCACCCTCTAGGGGCTATCTCTATGGTTGCATTTATTGTAATTAAAATAGGATGCCTTCTAGCGGCTGTTTTTATGAATGCATTTTTCAAAGTTGAAAAGGTTATAGAAATTACACAGACGCGTTTTTCTTATTTAAAATGCTCTATTCAGATAATAATGATGACAGTGATTACTGATTACTGACATTTACACTTGATTCTAACTATTGATGATTGAATTTATGTACAAAATTATTTCTCAAACGTGTTTTTCTGTTCTTGAACCTTTGAGAAAGCCAGCAGACTCACATTATATCTTTATATGACCCCTTTAGGATGTCAATGGTGATTATGTAATGTCATCTGTTTTATTTTCCATCTACCAGTCTATGTAATATTTTGTAGTGTGTGTGTAATAAATGCACTTTGCCTTATTGTAAGGAAAAGCACTGACTAAACAACATTTATGGTGTGTTATAATTACGTGCCAGTGAACGGTGATTACTAGTCCACACTACCTCCCCTGAGTAGGCCTTAGACTGCTCTGCCGCCCAACTCTGAGAGAGTCAAGCACTACAATGGGGTATTTGGTTCCCAGTAAGGGGAATTGTGGACGTATGACTTGTGCTGTCCACACAACTAATAGCCCAATTTCCTACAGTTCTCCTAAATTACATGGGGCCTATGTAGTTTACCATCTACAAGGAGCAACTGGGAGAGGTGTTGGATGGCTCCGGTATCTTTGTACACCAGAACAATGTTGACACAGAACGCTTTCTGGAAGTGTCAATCCTATATTGGACTGCTCTTGGACAATTGAGGACTTGATTTTTTTTGTTTAGAACCTCTGTCTTGCCACCCCAGTTGTACTACTGAATACTGAAACCGACAATATCATGATACAAGAATATCAAGGACAGAATATGGAGGGACGAAATATCAAAAGGTAAGTGCAGATTGGGAAGTATATAGATATATTATTGGTAACTCCACATCTACGTACCTTGAAGATATACTTACTGGACATGTATATATATAAGGGGGGTTAAGTAGAAAAAAACCTAGGGTCTCATTTATGAGGCTGTGCCTCATTTTTTTGCCGCAGGTGTGTCACTTTTATTGACGCACCAGTGGCTTAAAAAATGCGCCTTGTTGCGCCATATTTACAAAGTGACACATCTAGGTAGATGCGTCACTTTGTAAACCCTTGCGCCACATTATACCTGCGCCATGTATAATGTATGCAAGGGGGGCGTATTGACGCAAGGAAGGGTCGTAGAAGTGATGCAGTGAAATCTATGAGATTTCACTGCTTCACTTCTAGGACGCAAATGCGTCAATATCTTACTCGTGCCTCACAGCAGGCGTAAGACTGATACAGGCCCTTTCACATGGGGCTTGCCCCATGTGATAGGACACATTGCTGGAGTTGCGTCACTTTTGTGACACACTCCAGCAATGCGTCACTTTTGCGCCATACAGATACGTCAGAAATACTGACGTATCTGTAACTCCTGCGTCATGATGCGTCATACTATAAATATGACGCATCAATCATGTCGCAAGGAGGGCGTACTGAGAAGTGACGCATCGCTGCTTTCAAGCAGCGATGTGTCACTACTCATAAATGAGACCCCAAGACTTGCTTACCTGGAATATCTTTCAATATTTTGTCACTGCTATTCTGTCTCACCAATATTGTGAGTTTGATATTCAGGATACACACCTACCACCCCTGTTAAAAATTGGCTAATCTACTTTTACCATTGGGTATAGGTCCCAACAATTGATTTAAACATATCTTTGAAACCACATTGCTAAAATCTGTGATTTATGTTTCTTCCAATGTTCTTTACTTAGAAAATCCACCCCCTTGCTAATACTTTCTGAATTCAAAACCACCAGCCTGTCTTTTTTTCTATTGCCTGGACCTAGGTATTGTCAGTTATTTTGTGTTTTTAAACTTGTTTTCCTTTTAAATTAGTTTTGCAATCTGCTTCTTGTTTAATTTCTGTCAAAGAAAATGTACTAACGTCACAATGATAGGGTTCCATATTTACTGTTGCCTTTGCACTTTAGCATTTAGTTGAAATATTTTCTTCACATCCTTTGAGACTCTTACTTTTAGTTAACTTGCTTACTTTGCAGACAAGTTTAAGATCGCAGGGGCTCCCCAAAGAGTAGGAATATAGTGGTTTAGTAATTTGGAAGTTTAAAGTTTCAGCTTACTGCTGAGGTTCTTTTATTATTTATTGAAATCTCATTTAACCAAGCAGTTATGATCAGATTTAAACGACCAGCTAATACAATATCTGGTGTCCCCGCTGCTCGCAGAGCAGTTGTACATGTTTATTGAGGCTCTGCGTAATCTTGAGACTGATTAGCCATTTAGAAAAATGCGCCTCCCACCCCACGTGGATTAATAAATATCTTAGTGGCCTTTCAGAATGACGAACATATTTTCTTATAATTATTTTCTACAATTGGCAGCTTCGAACAAATTAGCAATTCAAACATTAGTTATGCTTACTTAAACTATTTATAATGATAGCACTTGATTGCCTGCATGCTAATGGCTTCCTGTACTCCCAAAAAAGTGTAAAAGTGTCCAGTGAACTGCTTTATCAAAAATAATGGAAGGGACTTTCAGGGATATTTGGAAACCTCCATTCCCAAGCCTCTCCTCCACGCTCACCCCCCCCCCCCACACACACACACTTAGATACATACTTCCAGCCAGGGCATGAGTGAAAAAAGGCATTGCTGATGGCCCATTACAGTGTGACTTACTGGCACTCTTTTTTTCCCTAAAAGCACGGCACTATTTAAAGAATGATCGTTGTCTCTGTTCCAGGGCCCTCTTGGCCAGTGCCAAGTGCCAGTGCCCCTGGAGGTCAATTTAGGTGCCCTTTTGGGGGATTGCCCCCCAGTTTGAAGACCTATCCCTAATTCCCTGTTTGCAACCTTTAGAGGCTCAACTACATGCAGTTGAACTACGTATTGTGCCCATCTCTGATGACTAACATTTACCATGGAAAGCATTTGACAGTTCTTATAAGTAATAATATTGAACATACAACTACATTGTGACATCATAAATTATTCTTTGATTCTAGATTGATGGCACACAATGCCGATGATTATTTGTTTCCTTACCTATATTAACAGACAAATTGATTAAGTGGAACCTACTCCCATTTACAGGGTTTTCATTACCAAAGGGATTAAAAGAAGTATTGATCAATTGCTGATTTGACAAAATGAAATGTCGGCCCAGGGCAATTAGGTACATTTTTCTGGCTTAGCTCCCTTTGAGACTGCCTCACGTTGATGGATGCACTCATTTGAGAGATTCCTATTTTAATACAAATCCCTATGTGAATTGATTAGATAAAGTAAGACTTAATAGATTACTGAATATGTACATCTCTCTTCAATTTGGAGGTGCATCTAAGTGTACAATCTTTACTTCTTCGAGTTGTACAGTATTTTTCTTTTATAAATGCAGCTCTCATCTATATTTCCTGTTCCATGGGCAGTGAACTGTGCACTCTTTCATTAGCATCTCACATGGGGCTGTAAATATACTTTATCGCCCACAGGTGAATGAACGAATGAATGAAGAATTTCTGAATTGCACAGGTACTCAAAAGAGTATCCTAGTGGTAGACCTGCAAAAGGCATAATCACATGCTGATCTACAAGATGGAAGAAAAAAGGAGGGTTTTAGGGCCTTTCTAAATATCGATTCTTGAGAAATGGCTTGAAGAGATAGCAGAAGCTGGTATCCATGAGGAAGTGGGCAGCTGCATTCTTCACCACTTGAAGTTTCCTAATCCTGTACTCTAGGAGGCCAAGATACAAGCTATTAGCATAATCCAGTCTAGATGTTATCAACTCATGGACAACCGTCCTGCATGCCTCAAAATATAGTATATATTAAGAAAATTCCTAACTGAATGGAGTAAGGAAGAACAGGTTCTAGTCACCGACAAAATCTGAGATTGCAGCAATAACTTTGCACCGAATTTTACTCCTAAATTCTTAGTAACGGGAGTGGGAGGAGGAGTAGGTGTTCTCTGACTTGCCCAACCAAAAAAAATCTTCATTGTATCTGCATCACATTGTAGGTGATTTTTCAGACATGCTACAAAGGTTGTGGCCATATCTATGGCAAAGGGGCTGAAGGTAAGGAGCAAATGAGTAACATCAGCATATCAGCTGGTCACCAGCCCATATTATACAATCATTTTGGCTAAGGGGGCCATGTAGGTGATTAACAAAATGGAACTCGAGGAGGAGTCCTGTGGCACTCCAGAAGCTAACTGCTTACTGGGCAAAGAAAGTGGTTCAAGCTAGATCTACTGCTCTCTTCCCTCCAAAAGAAGTTTAAACCAATGCCAAGCTGTGCCACCCATAGCAAGCTTAGACATAGAATCCAATGGAAGAGAATGAGACACAGTATTGAAGGACGCAGACAAATCGAGTAGGATCAGTGAAGCACTTTCTACCTTCAACCAGAGCAAATGTAGTCAATTGTGAAATTTCAAGTAGGGCAGTTTCTGTGTTATGCTGAGGGCAAAAGCTCAACTGAGTACGGTGCAAAAGATTATTTGCCTCCAGGTATGTGGAAAACTGCATGTTAAGAAAACGTTCCAACATTTTAGTAACAGCAGGTAGCAAGGAAAGTGAATAAAATGAATGGATCAGCCAACTGCACTTTAAGGTGAGGAAGGACTTATGCCCTCTTCCAGCAAGCAGGAACTTCAGATGATTCAAAAGAGATACTGCCATAAATGGATCAATGCGCCTTCTTTATTCACAGAGGCTAAAGGTCTATACAGCCCAGTGCATCTCAACAAATCCATTTTTTTTATGTTGACAGCATTGAGAGCATGGATCTTACTATCATAACACCAGGTCTTAGTAGTATTAAATATTATGATTACACACATTGTGTATGCAAAATTCCATGATATGCTAATCATGATGAGTGTACCCGAAATACGACATTTATTAAAAATATGTATATTTACTTTGACAGACTTAAAAAAGTCCAGTCCTCAATAAAAAAAAGTTTTTGGTCGTGTTTGGTATTTTAATTTGAGCATGGAAAGTTTCAGTCAATCAGAGAGACAGGGATTAAGAATATATCAAATATGAACTAGTTACTTTGATTATTGATATAATTGATTGGCTAGCCTGATTTATAGAAGGTCTCAAATGGCATTTCAGCAAAATGTGCATTAAATCAATTCTTGAGCCATTCTTTAGCCGATGGGAACAGGGTGAATCATCAGGATGCACAAATAACCACTATAAATCATACCTAACCAATTACTAAACTGAGATATGATTATTGGTATTTTAATAGTAAAGAATTCTTGTGAAAATCTTGTTTGCCTTTGCAGTTCAGCGAGGAGAACTGGGATCAAGGATACAGCTGAGGGACGGAGATGAGCTTTGTGCTGCTGAGACAAGGTTTCAACATTTTGATTTTTAAATACACGGACTATGTGAAGGATTTATTGCTAGGTTGCTATTCAAAGAATAGGATATTTATCATTTTTTAATGTTGTAGCAGGGAGAGTTGTAGCTTTATTACAAGTGACTTACGGATTCACACTAATTACTAATTAAACTCCCTGCTTAAGAAAAACATATTTGCAAATATCGAGCTGGGCCCAAACCACCCAAACCCCACAGCGGAATTATTTGCCATTAGGGGGAGGTTGTCATCTTGAATCTCTTTTGTTGGATAAACCACCTGTAAAGAAAGAGATATCTCTATGGTACAATCTAATTTTGGAAGAAATTGATGGGGAATTCCATCTTCCCGAGCTGTTGTGGGGTTCTTTGATGCCAGGCCTGAATGTGAAAGATCTGTGGCTAGGGTCCTGCAACGTTTTGTGGAACTTTGTTAAACCAGCCTGGCTCCGTAGAAATCATCTCTTTACTCTACACAGGGCATATTACTCTCCAGAGAGGTTGTCCAAGTTTTCCCCGGGGGGCGCAGTGGTTTGCGCACGGTGTGGCTTAAAAGAGGCCTCTGATGCGCATATGTTTTTCGACTGTCCTTATCTGGCATCATTTTGGGACTCAATAAGCAGCACGCTCACCTCCTCTCTGGGCTTTACAGTAACGATCGACCTCCGCCTCGTAATCTTTGGAGTCGTGGACCAGACTCGAAGTCCAGCCAAGAACCTTCTGTTTTATTCCATTCTGGTCACTCGTAGAGAGATTTGCAAGCGATGGAAGGATGCTTCCGCTCCCTCTTTTCATGACTGGCATACATCAATCCTTCAAATCTCGAAATTAGATCTCGCCAGGGCTGGAAGACAAGATAAGAGAGCATTCTGGCATCTTCTCGACTGATTCCACTGACCATACCGTTTTTTTTCCCCCCAGGTCCGATGATTACGTAGCCATGGTACAATCTCCCTGCTAAGCCATTTTGTCTCTTCCTGTGAACACTTTGGCAGGTAACAGCAATGGTGGTAATTGGCTCAATGGTTAGTAGCTGCTGGCTGGGTAACGGGGTGCTCGGATTGGTATGGAATCCGTCGTCGCTCTGTGGAATAGGTCATCTTTCGATACTTTTTATCCCTGCCAGTCCTGACTGAGGCAGCACGACTGTATTCTTTTGTGCCTTTCTCCCTTGTTGGGTAGTTCAGCAGCTTGAAACCATGGTGGTAAATGAGGATAAAAAAAAAAGAAAAAACATACTTTGCTAAAGAAGTAAAAAAGACTTCTCCTCTGGATGTACTGAAATAGTCCTACTTGGCTCCCAGAAACTTTGGCGAAAAGTGTTTATATCTAGCCTAGACCTTTGCTTGCCGCACTATTCACTAGAGATTTTAGCACCAGTTTCTCCTCCTGGCATCCACTGAAATTGTTAGACCCCTTTTCTGAGAAGAACCAGGCTGCTGTAGGAAAATGCTGAATGAATCCTCAGCGCAGTACTGCTACCCTGCCTGGGACAAACTTGCCCTGAGAAGTCTGTATCCTGGGGTAGCTGAGGAGACCCTGTGCCAAAAGGAAGATGCACAGATAGAAGGGTAATGAGTCTTAGTTTAGTAGAATGATCCTTAATGACATTTGTAAATAGTATGGTGAATTTTGCAGGTTGTTCCTTAAACATTTCAATCTTTTACCTATGGATGTCTTTCATGTCAAACCATTACTTTAACCAACCCAGCTCTTCAAATGAGCATTCATCAGAAGCCAAAAAATGTACTTTCAATCACTCAGATATCTACAGAAAGCACTGCCTGGATCACTGAGTCTTGAAACTGCCTGCACCAGGAATCTATTTTGCCTTTCCCAATTACCATTTGAAGTTCAACTCAACACTACCTCACCGTAGCTTCACCTCTTTCTAGCCTCTTGGAGTCTGAAACTTAGAAACTGCAACACCACCATTAATCTTCAATTTCCATCAGATGACTTAGCACTCTGGAATCAGCTGTTTGCATTTTTTATGTTGGAGGAGAAGAACCCCTTCATTTCCCATTTGTACAGTTACACAGTACATTTGTCCTCTATCAACATTGTTTTTCGGTATTGTGATTAAACATTCAGTCAAGCCAATTCCAGTGTGTTTCAAGATCCATCCCTTTCTAGTTTAAAACTGAATGAAGTCAGAGGCTCTCGATGCAAGCCACATCTTGGTTCGCATCGTGCTTACAATATTTTTTATCAGCTTTTCAAAATATTACCCAGCA
The DNA here is from genome assembly GCF_964261635.1 of Lissotriton helveticus. Lineage (NCBI taxonomy): Eukaryota > Metazoa > Chordata > Amphibia > Caudata > Salamandridae > Lissotriton > Lissotriton helveticus. Next base: position 146,660,381 of record NC_136060.1, on the reverse strand, counting down.
TTTGGGAGACTCTTATTGTTAGAAATTGGGTTTCTGGTTGGCAGAGTATGTACCCTGTCCAAGCAAGAACCACAATGCTAATCAAAGTACGTCAGATAGACACTTTTAATTAACCTGTGTTCATTCTCTGGTAGCTTGGCTCAGAGCAGTCAGGCTTAACTTAGGAGGCAATGTGTTGAGTATTTGTGCAATACCACATCAGTGAAACTGTAAAAACAGGACTCACCCATGGACCCTTCACCTGCCACTCCTGCAAGTTCGACTGCATCAGGACCCGCACCAAATCCACACACTCCAAACAGTACTCCGACACCAACAACCTGAAGTGCATCCTGCTCAACACTCGCTCGATCCACAGACACGCCACTGAACTTTGGAACCTACTCGACACCCTTTCTCCGGACGTCGCCTTTCTTACAGAAACCTGGATGAACGCCTCATCAGCACCCAACATCGCCATAGCCATCCCGGACGGCTACAAGATCATCCGAAAGGACCGCATCAACCAAACAGGAGGAGGCATCGCCATCATCCATAAGAACACCATCCGCATCACAACCAGTTCCGACGATAACCTCGCAGCCACCGAGCACCTTCACTTCCAGATCCACACCGACCCCAAGACCACACTCAGAGGCACCCTCATCTACAGGCCACCAGGACCCCGCACACAATTCAGCGAAGACATCACAGAATTCATCAGCCCACACGCCCTCCCCTCCGAGGACTACATTCTACTGGGAGACCTCAACTTCCACCTGGAAAAGAACAACGACAGCAACACCACCACCCTTCTGGACAACCTCGCCAATCTCGGACTCAAACAACTTGTTGACACCCCCACCCACTATGCCGGACACAGGCTCGACCCAATCTTTACCTCCAGCAAGCACATCTCCTTCAATCACACCACAGCTCTCCATTGGATGGACCACAGCTGCGTCACTTCAACTAATAAAAAACCACGACCCACAACCACCCACAACCAATTCCCCGCAGAAACTGGAACAAAATTACCACCGACCAGCTCTTCACATCGCTCCACCAAAATCCTCCTGCCAAATCATCGGACCCAAACCAAGCAGCCACCAACCTCACACAATGGATCACCCACAGCGCGGACGAATTAGCACCCTTGAAAAACCATCAAATGAAGCAAGGCAGTAAAAAAGCCCCCTGGTTCAATGATGACCTTAAGAAGTCCAAGAAGATCTGTCGCACCCTCGAAAAAGCCTGGCGTAAAAACCTTACCACTGACAACCTGGCCACCTTCAAGAACGCCACCCGCAAACACCACCAACTGATCCGATCCACCAAGAAATCAGCATTCAAGGATCGACTCGACAACAACGCCCACAACAGCAAGGAACTATTCAACATCGTCAAAGAGTTTACCAACCCCACCGCCGGCACCAACGACATCACTCCCGCCCAAGACCTCTGCGACTCTCTAGCCTCGATACATAATAGCTTTGGAGACCAGTCCACCCCACCCACCTATGAACTAATACCCCCCTCCAACAACCTTTACGCCTGGAACCCAATCACCACTGAAGACACCATCCGCCTGATGAACACCATCCACTCAGGATCGCCAACCGACCCATGTCCCCACCACATTTTCAACAAAGCAGACTCCATTATCGCACCCCATCTCCGAGAAGTCATCAACTGCTCCCTCAACTCCGCTACCTTCCCGGAAAGCTGGAAACATGCCGAACTCAGCGCCTTCCTGAAGAAACCCACAGCTGACCCCACTGAACTTAAGAACTACCGCCCCATTTCGCTTCTCCCATTCCCTGCCAAAGTCATTGAAAAAGCCGTCAACAGTCAGCTCGCCGCCTTCCTCGAATCCAACAAATCCCTCGACCCTTCACAGTCTGGCTTCCGAGCCAAACACAGCACCGAGACCGCCCTCATCGCAGCAACAGACGACATTCTAACTCTACTGGACAACGGAGAAACAGCTGCCCTCATCCTACTTGACCTCTCCGCAGCCTTCGACACAGTCTGTCATAGCACCCTTATACAATGCCTCAGCAACATCGGAATACAAGGAAAAGCACTGGACTGGACCATCTCGTTCCTCGCCGGAAGAACCCAGAGAGTCCGCCTCCCCCTTTCAGATCAGAGGCCACCGAAGTCATCTGCGGCGTACCACAAGGATCATCTCTCAGTCCCACCCTCTTCAACGTATACATGAGTCCCCTCGCATCCATCGCGCGCCAACACAACCTCAACATCATCTCCTACGCAGACGACACCCAGCTGATCCTCTCCCTCACCAAAGACCCAAACACCGCCAAAACCAACCTACATGAAGGGATGAAAGAAGTAGCCGAGTGGATGAAGAACAGCCGTTTAAAACTGAACTCGGACAAAACGGAAATCCTCATCTTAGGATCATCCCCCTCCGCCTGGGACGACTCATGGTGGCCACCGGCCCTAGGAACCGCATCCATACCAACGGATCACGCACGTAACCTGGGCTTCATCCTGGACTCCTCCCTCTCGATGACCAGACAAGTCAACGCCGTATCATCATCATGCTTCAACATCCTACGCATGCTCAAAAAAATCTTCCGTTGGATCCCCACCGAAACAAGAAAGACGGTCACCCATGCACTGGTCACAAGCCGACTGGACTACGGAAACACCCTTTACGCCGGAACCACAGCCAAACTACAAAAAAAACTCCAACGCCTCAGCCAGACTCATCCTAGACGTCCCCCGCCAAGCTCACATTTCCGGTCACCTGAAATACCTCCACTGGCTCCCCGTCAACAAGAGAATAACCTTCCGTCTCCTCACCCACGCACACAAAGCCCTCTACAACCTAGGACCTGAATACCTCAACACATGCCTGTCCTTTTACACCCCCACCCGCCAACTTTGATCGTCCAATCAAGCCCTTGCCGCAATTCCACGCATCCAAAGATCCACCATGGGGGGAAGATCCTCCTCCTACTTAGCGGGCAAGACCTGGAATTCTCTCCCCCCCCCACCTCCGCCTTACACAGAACCACCTCTCCTTCAGAAAACAACTAAAAACTTGGATATTCGATAAGTAAAGTACCCCCCTCCCTCAAGCGCCTTGAGACCCTCTGGGTGAGTAGTGCGCTATACAAATTTGAAACTTGAACTTGAAAGTCTACAGAACAAAAGTACCCTAATTCTTGATCACAAACACGAGATTGCAGATGGGTCGATCGATGTGTCTAAATCAGTCCTGCTGTTGAAGAGATGCATTGATTTTCTCTATGCGTTGATGACAATGGGCTGTACCCGAAGAAGAGCATCGGTTCTGCCATGCCTTGATTCTGAAGCCGATCTGCCAGGTTTCTACATGCTTGTCGAAAGGATGCATCAATTGTCCTTCAGTGGTGTCAGCAGAACAGCAGTCGGTGTGGCAGTTCTTATGATGCTGCTTAGGCCCCAAGTGTGATGCGCCGCCTCTGCTCCCCCTTCAACAACGATGAGTCAATTCTGCTCTTTGCAACAGCAATTTAACTGCTCGCCTGCTGCCCAGCCCCCCCCCGCAGGCCATCTCAACCCCTACTCTTGCACGACTACTTCTGGAATGACCTATGCTAGGCTTTTACCTTAGAGATGGGGCAAACTCATGGCCACAGAGAGAAAATAGTCTGTACCCCATACTGATGCTGTTTGTTCCCATTTAGTACACTTTCTTTCTTTGTCTACTTCCTTTGCTCCTATCCCCTCTCCCCTGAATCTCCCCCCTTGCCTGCTACACCGCCTAGCCCCCTGTCCTTTTGTGCCCTTTGACTAAGCACTCTCCCCTTGTTGGTCATAGAGCCAATATTCATACTCTGGAGTCTCAGCGAACCCGCTGAGAGAGTCCAAAGCGCTAAGGGAGCCACTCACAGTTGAGGTATGGTATGGCACCCCTTGCCAAATCACTCTCTCTCCCCTTTTTTGGGAAAGATCCAGTATGTAGGCCTTGGAATCTCAGAGACCCCTCTGAGAGAGTCCACTACGTAAATGGAGCCTCCCACAACAGAGATAGAGAAGTGATGCCACTTCCCCTGGGATCACAGCTTACTGGACTTTGGACACAGCTTTGACTCATCTACCGGTGTGTGTCCCCTTCACCCTCACCCTCCTCTTTCCATGCTGTGTTTCTCACCCTCCGCTCCACTTTCCCTCCTTCATTCTCTGTCTCCTACCCCCCCTGAATCTCTCCCCTTGCTTGCTTTTTTCATTATGTATATGTCCTTTTTGTTTGACTTGACCTTACATGTAACTATGTTGCCATGCTCTAATCACTGTGTAATCTTTGTAACAATGTAACCTGCAACGATGGTCTGATACTCATGTAAAGCGCTCTAATACCTCCGGGTCTAGCCAGCGCTATGTAAAACCTTTAAAATAAAATAAATAAAAATAAAAAACAATGAACCAGGTACAGGTGGAAGGTTAAAGACTTTGATGTTCCTGAATCTTTGAAGAACAGTAAGCTAATCAACTAGCCCTGGGAGACACTCCAAGATTGTCAGAGGAAGCAAGCAGGTAGCAGAGAGAACATCAAGGCAGCAGTCTTCCAGAGCAACAGTCCAGTAAGCAGCAATCTTCAGCACAGCAATCCTTCTTTTTGTCAAAAGTGGTTTCAAGTCCAAAAGTATACTGAGTTGGTAGGGTCAGAGGTCCAGTACTTATACCCATTTCTTCCTTTGAAGTGGGGTGACTTCAAAGAAGGGTCTGTGAAGTGCACACAGGTCTCTTCATATTGCCCTGGCTCCAAACTCACTACACCATGTTTCACAGGGAGCTATGCAGATCTTTGTGTGTGGTCAGAGCACTGCCTATTCAGGTTTAAGTGTGAGGCCGTGCCCCTCCCCTCCTTCCTCCGAGTAAGATGCATGAAGTCACATCCAGCGCTTCCTTTAGGTGGAACTGTCTAGAGGTACTACGCAAAGTGAACTGTCACCCAGCCGAGCCAGTGATCAGAGACAGGCAGCAGAAACCAAAGAGTTAAGAGCAAAAACAGGTCCAACTTTCGAAAAGTTCCATTTTCAGAAAGGTAACTACAAATCCTCTTTTACCATTAATTAGGAATTACAGCTTATTAAGTGTAATGAGGAATTCCCAATGTTAACCTTCGAGTGGGTTAGGCCTCCCAGTAGTGAAAAACGAGTGTCTTTAACTACATAGCAGCCTCCCTATGGGCTACCTAGAGCTACCTACAGCCTACATTAGGGGTGACTTATATGTATTAAAAGAGGGATTTAAGGTTTGGCAATGGATTTATAATGGCAAGCCAAAGAGGCAGTGTAAACAGCACACACAGACTCTGCAGTGGCAGGCCTGAGGCATGTTTAAAGTGCTGCTTGTGTAGGTGGCACAATCAGTGCTGCAGGCCCACTAGTAGCATTTAATTTACAGGCCCTGAGCACATGTAGTACCCTGTGCTAGGGACTTGCAGGTACATCAAATGTGCCAATTGTGGATACATCAATAACACCATGTTTTAGGGGAGAAGCACATGCACTTTAGCACCTGTTGGCAGTGGGAAAGTGCACAGAGTCCTAAGGCCAATAAAATGAATCGACAATAGGACAAAATGAGGAGGTAAGCAGGCAAAAGATCTGTGGTAAGACTGCCCTAATAATGCCAGGTTTAACACTTAGGTACAGTATTAACCATGTAAAAACCAACAATAGGAAATGGAAAATGAAAACTGCAGATTTCAGGTCTCAGGCAAAGCTCATGTTAGATACTTGAGAAGGGTCATAACATACAAATGTAGGAACATAGCAAGTATTAATGCCCATAAGTTAATAAAGCTTTCTCACATCTCAAGAAAGGTGGTCCGCTGTTAATTCTATCTAGCACATAGTTATAGACCGACCCTTAGCTTTTTATTGTGTCAATAGGTCAAAACTGTGGGACACTTTAACAGCCATGGGTCTTGAAGGAGGACTGGTGGCCTTCTTGAGATTGTTGCATCTGGATCTAGTTGCTTTTGTGAAATATGGGGAGGGGAGGGACATGTTCTGACACTCTTCCCCTAAGGCAGGGGTTCCTCCAGGGATGTGTGCTGGCTGCCAATTTGTTTCTGCTCTTATAAAATCTATTCTTGTGAACTTAGGGTCGGATGTCTCGGTTGTTAATAAAAAAGCCATTCCTGCACTTTTGTATGCAGATGATGCTGTTTTGCTTGCCAGAACAGCAAACTGTCTTAGTTCAATGCTTGCCTCTTTTGTCTCCTACATGAAACATCTTGCTTGGAAACAAACATTTCCAAAACATGTATTATGGTCTGTATCCTCAAAAATGTGAAACCCAGCGGTATGAGCATCAACAATAGTAATATTGAGAAAGCAACTCAGTTTCCTTAACTTGGCCACATTTTTGATAGTTCCTGTAGTGAGCTCCCTGTTCTTCTGATAAGTAAAATCGTTTCTTGCAGGCAGTTGTTTCCTCTATTGAGAGTAATCCTGTATGTCCCTTACTTGAGATTTCTAAGAAAAACATTATTCCATCCTAACTTATGGCGCAGGTGTATGGGGTTGTGGTGATGTGGGCTGCATGCAAGTTGAAGAAAACAGTGTGCCGACATATTCTCTCTCTTCCCTTGACAGCATCACACTTTGCTACTCACCAGGAACTGGGTCTTGATTATGTTGAGGACTTGATCATACTTGCCCAACTCGTCTTGTGGTACTCAATCTGGTGCAATGAACAGGCAAGCTTAAATAAAGAGATTATCTTAAACTTCCTCTCATGTTCCTATGGGAATAGAGGGCCATATTATCAAGCAAGGGCGATACATTATCGCCGCTTTTATCGGCAGGAAACACACAACAGATTAAGGCCAATCTCCTAGCTACGTGGGGTTACACAAATCAAGACACTCTAGGACAGACATCACAGACCATTGTGAACTCAAAGCACATCATAGGTGTTTGAGACCCAGAGTTCTTCTTGGAAAGAGCTAGGTAGAGTAAGCGTCAAGAAGAAATGGACTCTTGAGTGTCTGGAGAGGATAATCATGTGAACAATGAGCTTTCCTTCCATGGTACAACTTTATATGTCCCTATGAAAGAATTAAGACAGGAAGTCTTAACCTGGTTTCATGATACTTAATTAGCCGGTCATCCAGAAATCGAAAAGGCGTTAAAAAACTTACAGCAGTGGGTTTGGTGGCCCACATTGCCCAAGGATGTGAATGACTACGTTCAGACCTGCCCAATATGTTCTCAAAACAAAACCTTCTCATTCTGCCCATCAGGCTACATAAGAACCTTGCCAGTGCCTCCACAACCTTGGCATACCATAAGCATGGATCTTATCAATAACCTCCTCAATTCCAATGTTCATACTACCATTTGGATGGTAGTAGATCTTTTTCCATCATGGTGCATTTTATTGCCCTAAAAGAAATTCCCACTGCAAAGTCCCTCGCAATGCTGATTATTCCACAAATTGTGTAATTGCACAGACTCCCCAAGGTCAACATTTGTGATTGGGGCCCGCAATCCATTTTGCAATTTTGGAGCAGTCTTTGCACATCATTATAAATTGATGCTCGACTCTCAGCTGCCTATCACGCACAAACTGATGGGCAAACGGAGTGGGTACACCAGGTTTTGGAACAGAAGACACTGCATTGACCTCTACAACAAACGTTTGAGAATCCTTGCTATCCTTCACTGAATTTGTTTACAATAACTCACACCATTCAGCCTCTGGGATTTCCCCATTAAATGTTTAACCGGTATGCATCATTGTATGTTGCCCAACAATGTTGTAAGCACTCTAAAAATTTACCTGGCACACAAGCCTGTGTAAAACACCTGGTTGATACACAGCAGCAGGTGTTATCACATTTGCACCAGGCTAAGTTGTGTATGAAAAAATGTACCAAGAGACATCGACAACAAAAGCAGGACTACAATGTTAGAAATCAAGTTTGGCTATCCAGTGAGCACAAGGGTCATGCAAGCTATCACCCAGATATGTGGATCTCTTTTTATTGAACAAATCATTAAATTACAGTTGCCCGATGATTAACCCGTTCATTCCCTGCTTCCTGTGTTCCTACAGCAGCCCTATTGTGCCCAGACCAGTCTTGCTCCCTCTCTCTCACCTATAACACTATATGATCATTTGGAATTCAAGGTACAGAGAATCCTTGTTTTTCTTGATTGCTTGGAAAGGTTATGGTCCTGAAGAACAGTTTTGGGAACAAGAAAGCAATGTTCATGCCCCTAAACTGGATTGTTCCTTCCATGCCCATCACCCAGACAAACCACGACAAGTAGGTTGTTCCTTGTGGAGGGAAACTGTCACAACCCCCTCCTGCTTTCTCTCTTTCATAACCCCCCTCTTGCATCCTCAGCGTAGTGGTCTAGCATAGAGGGCTCATGTTGCTATCCCCATGGCATGCTATGAAATCATGACGGATGTTTGCTCATCATCCTCATAACCAAAGTTCCTTCAACATTCTCATGACTGATGTTTCCCTCAGCATCCTCATAACCAATGTTCCCCCAACACCCTCATGACTGATATTCCCACAGCATCCCCATGACCGATGTTTTCCCAGAACCCTTATAACTGATGTCTCCCTAGCACCCTTCGGATCGATGTTTCCTTCAGCACCCTTATAACTGCTGTTCCCCCAACGCCCTCATGACGATGCTCCCCTAGCATTAGGTGTATCCTAGGAGTGCAAAAAACTCCAACCTTTCCAAGAAGTGCATCCTTAGGAGTACAAGCAGCTCAGAGTGTATCCTTTGGAGTGCAAACAACTCCAACCTTTGTTCCGGGTGTATCCTGGGCAGTGCAAGTAACTCCAACCTATGATCAGAGTTTATCCCTGGTAGTGCCAATAACTCCACTTTGTATTTCAAGTTTATTCCTAGGAGTGCCATACTCCAACCTGTGATTTTGGTTGGTCTGCTCTCATGCCGAGCTGCTGTTGAAACTTTGCATTGTGACATCACAAAGTTGAAGGTTGTGTTATGTTATGTTACATCCGTTTGATAAAGCGCAGTAAATCACAACCAGAACGTGCCTGTTCCAACATTTGTTGGTCAGCGGTGCGGATAGGACTTGCATTACCACAAGCATCGTACAATAACTAATTGCTCACCACGACTTGATGTAGGCAAAGTGTTCCTTTGTTCTTAATGTGTCTCTAAAAGGGACAGAGAGATAGCTGGGGAGTAGTGACTTATTTTGTGTTCCTCATAGATCTCTATTTCTACGTCTACGAGTTGGCTAACATGTCTGAGGGTCTACCTGAGGTAGATTTGGGCTGGCTGATTTGGAAACCTAAACGTTGGCACAGCTCAAGGAGGTCTGCCAGACAAAGGGAATGGCTTGCAAGGGAATAGCCATGAAGACAAAGCTGCAGGAAGCATTGAGGGCCTGGGCATACGTCTACCCCAAGGGGGCAGTGAATAGTTGAGGAGAATTTGAGTTTAGAGAAGAGGCAGAGCAGAGGCAGAGGGGCCCTGACAGACAACCTACAGAGGGGAGGACCCTTGTCTCTCTGACCTGGGGGGGGGGGGCACTCAAGAACCAGTAGGTGTATACCCTCAAGGTGCCTGTCCTCTAAGGAGCTAGAGTGCAGGAGGGAAGAAAGGAAGCTAAAGTTAGAGCTTGCCAGGTCTGCCATGGAGCAGGTCCTAGCCCTTGCTAAATTAGAAAAGGAGCACCAAATTTGTCAGAGAGCAAGCTCTCACTAAAAAGAGACTAGGCATGGAAGAGAAAAAGGTAGCCCATGAGTTTTGCCTTTGAAAGTTGAACATTAGAGCCCTACAAATAGGGTCCAACAACAGTAATGGTGGAGGCACCCCTGCAGTGTTTAACAGTGAGAGTAGAGGATGGAATCTCTAAGCATATGTACAGGATTACCAGGTGGGGGATGACATTGACAAATGGTTTTCAGCCTATGAGGTGACTTTGAAGGTACACAGGGCCCCCGAAGAGAGATAGTTTATGGCGATACATACCCCCCGTGGAAAGGGACACCCTCCTTACACTGGACGTGGGGGACCAGGCCCACTACCCTGCCATGAAGGTCATCTTGGTCAATAATTTCGGACTGACCCCTTAGAGATACCACCATAGATTTAGGGCGAGCCACAAACTGCCCACACAAAACTGGGCAGACTTCTTAGACTATGCGTTAAGGCACTGAACGGTTAGGTATTGGGCAGTAAGGTCAATGATTATGAGGGATTGTACAACTTAGTCTTGAACGAGCACTTCCTCAAAACCATTTTCGCCAACCTGCACCGACACCTGGTAGACAGCAAGCTGGTTGATTACTGGAAACTTGCTGAGGAAACAGACCTCTGGACCAGCACCAGAGATTCGAAAAAGATAACTGGGGTGGACTCCCAAAGGGGGTGATAAAAATGAGTCTTCTGTCAGCCCCTGAAAACATTCACCGGGAAAAGGGTCTTGCTCAAATTCCCAATTCGGCCCCCAGAAGAAAACTTACCCAGACAAAAGTCTGCCACCGAAGACCCCTAAGTGCTACGAGTGTTACGGGTACAGACACTACAATGGAGATCCTAAATGTCTAAAGCAAGTGCCACAGTCTGCTGGATGGGTTTTTAGTAGTGTTACGCTAGTGACCCTGGGTGACAGTGAGAAGGTTCCCAGAATACAAGTGCTTGATAATACAGCAAAGTATAAGCAAAGGGTCACCATCAATGGGCAGGGAGTAGAGGCTTTGAGGGATACTTGGACCATCATGACTATGGTAAGGAGTCATCTGGTCTCTCCAAAGAAGGTAATTCCCTAAGCAATCCACCAGGCGGTGGCTGACAACAGAGAGGGTTGTTTCCCGGTGGCCCAGGTATCATTTGGATGGAGGGGAGTTAAGGGCCTGTTGAAGGTTGCTGTTAACCCCGCCATGCCATTGGTTTGTCTGTTATGTAATGACTTGTAGCACACTATATAGAATGAAGTGGAGTTCCGGGCTCATACGAAGATGTTGGGTTTATTCGATTGGATCTGTGCTACCACATGGTCCATGGCTACCCGAGAAGGGAGCCAGAAGAGGATAGAGTCTGGAACAATGGCCCAGCCCCCTACTAAGATGAGGAGAGAACGAGGGAAACCCAACTCAGAATGTACCTCAGGTGAGATGTATGGGGAACTAGCAGAGGCCAGCCCATAGACCACTGAAGAGGATATTGCTCCTCCTGGTGTCCTGCCCAAGATTGCCAGTTGGCAAGTGGAAGGAGGCCCAACCAGTGAGGAGGTCTGTAGGGCACAGAGAAAGGGCCTAACCCTTAAGCTGAGGCCCAAGCAGCCGGTGATGAATCTGCGACTGATAACCTTTACTGGGAGGGCAAACTTCTGTACAGTGAGTCTAAGGCTCCTGACCAATGGGCCCACAGGGCCCTGGTGGTCTCCCAGTGTTATCAGGCCTTCCTACTGGAACTGGACCATGGCATTCTCCTGGCAGGACATCTGGACACAAAGTTGTACAAAAAAAAGTGCATGTATATTTAGGGCTCTATAAGTTTTTGGGACGCTGCAATAAGTGACTGTTTATTTGTTAGTCATGTGTAAGATTGTGTTTTCTTTCAGCCACATTTCTATGTCACAAACATTTGTGTATCTGTAGTGGTATGTATTGTACAATGTGTATCAGTCCTGTCTTATATTAATTTTGATATGTCTTTAATCACTTATGATATATGAAGTTTAATACATCATGCACCAAATGTTTCTAATTGAATTGAGTCTTTGTCATTCTTGAGTTACTATTTATGTCTACGGTCAGTGTGTGTGTATCATTAACTGATGGTCCTGCATTTGAAAGGACAAAGCTATTTCCCTGAAAATATTTATCTTGGTGGTCAAATATGAATTCGTCCATACCCATTTCATCGTAAAATATGTTGTCTGCCAATGTGAAGCTGTCCCTAGTGTCTCTTGTGCCAAGAAGGTCACTCTTTCTTGTCATGCCACTGCGGGCAGCTCTTCCATGTGCCCCATTTAGGTGGGCAAATTCTCTTGTGCTGCAACGAGCACCAATTTCTATTGTAGCGCGATGGCTACCATTGCCGTAGGCATCGTTGGATACCTTTTCAATGTTTTGGGAAACCTTTCCTCCTCTTTGAGGCTCAGAGGTAGTAGGGGATTCTCCATCTAAAAGGGAGAAGTATATCTCCTATACAGGGGATCCCCTTAACCTCTTATTGAGTGCAGCGTTCACCGCCTCTCTAACAGAGGACCTAAGTTCCACTTCAAGGAATTTTTTAATACTGTCTCCCATCAGATCAGGAGTATTCTGGGGTTATATGTTTTATTATTATTTTTGTTTGTTAAATAACATTTATGCCCTTCAGATTACTCACGGTTTGTTGAAATGGATAAATGTCCTTGCTTGGTAGCAAAGGAGTCAAACTGGGGTTATTTCAACCTTTTTTTGGCGTTGCTACACGATGCACTGACTTCATCGACTCCGATGCAAGCCTTGGTCTCACTGAGCCGCGTGAACACCGCATGGTGAAACGCTTCCATCAAACATTGCAACTGTGACGGTTGCCCAGGACGTGCTCATACCATTGTGTCGGCCGCAACAACAAAAGGTACTCTCTCCGAGTCTGTTGACGCTTTAGCTAAACCGTATCGACGCGGTTGGCTGGAATTGTTAGACGTTGTCATATTCAGTATCACGGCAGCCCCGGACGGAGCTACCGAGTCAGAGGAACTGTATTTTCATATTTTTCCTGCAATTTAAAGGTTATTTTGCACAGTAACTATTTGTAAGAGTATTGTATGTTGGATTTTTGTCGTTTTGGTCCTATTGGTTTAGATAAAGTTTGCTTATTTTTTTTAAATGTTGTGGTGTCAATTTGTAGTGCTTTCACTGTGTTACTGTATGCATGCACACATGCTATACAAACTGCCTCTGAGATATGCCAGTCTGCTCATGCCTAGCTACCAAGGGGGTGAGCAGGGCTTGTTTTAGAAGTGTATCCCCCTTACCCAGACTTGGAAGAAGGGTCCCTACTTGGACAAAGGTACCTACCGCTGCCAACTAGAGACCCCCTTTTCTAACAAGAAGTATTCAAAAGAAGCTTGGATAACCTTGTGAACCACCAGGAGACTAGAATCCAAATCAAGAGGCAGATGTAAAAGAACTAAACAGAAGAAGGAGGCTGCACTGAGGTATCCAAGAGCTTCAAGACTATGACCGATGGCCATGACTATTTTTAAAGAGCCTAAAACTTTTTTTTTAAATCCATGATATGCAACCAGTAAATGTGATGCCTGTTTTTTATCTAACGAATAATGGGCTCACAGGCGCAGTACTTATTCAAAGACATATATATATGGTGGAAAAAAAATTCGAGAAAGTGGGAAAATGCGTTGAGGGTTAGTTTGTTAGCAGTAGTGCAGCACAAAGGGAAAAACATCTATGGCAGCGAAGGCCCACAGCCCTTGTTTCTGTTCCAAGCCCATAACCCTGTTTGTTCAATAGCCAGCGATGCTTTATTGGTTTTAGCTGTTCAGATGTAGTTTGAAAATTAATATAGAGAAAGAAAAATACGGTGGAGGGGAAAGGTGGGTCTCCTCTTATGAGACTTTGCTCCTGCCGTGGGGATTATGATGAAGAAAATAAAGTGTAGGCTGGCACAAATGGCTATTTGTGAGCAATATCTTATACATTGATTAATGTATTAACTGCACCTTAGGTTTTCTGTTTGGAGATGTGTTGCACAGTAATACAATAAAAAAGCGAAAAGGCTCGGCCCGTCAATCTGTTTGTTGATTTGTTGATATGTTAGTTAAGGTACATAAATCAAATTCAAAAAGACGGTGCTAATTAATCTCCGTTGAAAAAGACATACAAGGTGATTATTAATTCAGAGCCGTGGTCGGTTCTTCTCTTAGTATTTGTCAAGCCGAACAACAGAATAAAATCGTGTTAACCTATTCAGTCATCAGAGAGGTTTCCTTGACAACCAGAAGAGTTTGGAACACTCAGTTCGCTTGTCTTTAAAAATAACCTCAGTGAAGTCAGAGATTCTTGGGAATACTAACCTGTTTCACCTTCTTACTCGCAGAGGTGGCGCCGTGGCCGCGTTGCGTGGAGAGCACTTTGTTGCGACAGTGACCAGGCGGCCATAATTATGAGCCAATATATAAAGCTGGACATTTTCGAAGGGTGTGTGCATTATTCGCAGTGTGTTCAGTGTGCTAGGCTGGGGACACATGAACACACTGGAGAAGAACTACTACGTGGCGAGTTGAGGCAGGTAACCTCTGAGAATGACTCACTGCCCTGCGCACACCATAGTCATCTTTGGGGAGTTTACGCAGGCTTAATGACGCATCCGAGCATTAGCTGTGCTATATTACCTATCTCGACTTGCTATAAGACTCAAGCGCGCAGAATTCTTTCCACAAGCAAACACATTGTTCACCCTTTACCCAGGTGCTTTATTTCTAGACGTAGTTTTCGGTCTCTTGAAGTGAAAAATACATTAGTCCAATTATGACTCATAAATCGAGTGCACTTACAAACAGCCACGTCTAGATTAATATTCGTCTTTGTATCATCTTTAAGCCAATATCTTTTGACCTAATACACACAATGACATGTTTGCCCTGATCATCCCGACATGACCTTCTTCCAGAGTACAGGGACACAGCCATATATATTTACAGAAAGAAATCACCAGCACTCAGCACAACATATTGAAAAATAGCTGTAATTCAATTAGTCACACTATTTGTGTTCAGTTCAACAATGGTGATGTGTTGTGACGTGCTCTTGTACAGAGTTAAAGATGGTGGGGCTGTGCCTGTCTGGTTCTTGTTTTTCTACCTTTCAACCCTAGTGTCAAAAATAAAACACCAAATGCCCGGAAGCCTAAAGATTAAAGACAATTGTCATTTCAGCTGACCAAGGCTCCTGCTAGAAAATGATTGGTTGGAGCTGAAAAGATAAAATACATGAAATGGAATATACATATAGGGCACATTTTCAAGCAAAGCACATCGTGGATGCACACTTTTCCAATTTTGTAAATGCAGTTTTTATTTGGTACAGGCCAGGCATATAAAAATTCAAAGCCAACGCAAAGTGTGTTTACTAGTGAAATCTGACCCTAACTATGTCCCTATATCCTTTGTTTTTTTCAATGAATTTCAAAGGCTTTTTAGGTCGAGCGACCTATCTCAATGCGCATGCGCATTGAGCGGGAGCGAGATATACAGGGGCTTATCGAGAGTTTACCTAACTGGCGATTCCACTGGCGATTTGATGCTGTGCCCGTGCGCTTTTAGGTCAATGCGCAAGCGCATTAACCTAAAATGCGCGTGCACATCATCAAATCGCCAGTCAATCACCAGCAGCACTCCTCCCACACCTTTGTAGTGAAGCTTAGCTTCACTTCAAAGGCCCCTGCTGCTTCACACCCTCATGCCGCTCTCCCCGCTCCGCCCCTCCCCTGCCCGCCGTGTCGCATTTCTCCTACCCCTCCCCACTGCAATGCCCTCCGCCGGCCGTACTTTCACTTTGACAGCCGCAGGCCGTCTCTCGTGTTTCTCCTTGTTTTAATGGCTGGCCTTTTCTTGTTGTTTGTTTAAATATAATATACAAAGAATGTCTTCCAGCAAGCTCTCCTCATCCATTGATGTGTTCCTATTTATGCCCAATAGCATATAGCACGGGACAGTGGGAACAGCCAACTTCAGTCAATAGCTCCCCCCGACTGAGTGACTTTATTTTGCCCCTGCACAATCTGTTTATTGGCCATAAATGTAGTTTCTTTCAGGTGAGTCTTCAGCACTGTTATGCAATTGGTCATGTCATGGCTCTACCAACCCGACAGCAGAGCCCTTGCAGAAGGACTAACACCACAACACTTTGTACAGGAAAGACAGCGGGTCAGCGCAGAGGCACTTTCGACTGTTGTTTACCATTAAGCACTATAGTGTAGTTTTGCACTTCCTTTCTCCCTCGGTAGCTTTAGGTGTGATGACAGCATTTCCTTATAAGATTACTGCTCTCTTGGGAATATATGAGGGCAGGAAGCCTTCTGAATTCGGCTGATCATTATCAGAGAGTGTTTTGGTGAAAATACGGGACTTTTCTTATGCGTGCAGCTACAAAAAGAGCTCAGCTCTCCTTAGCTACGGGAAAGCTGTTTGGCTTACTTCTGCTCGCTCAGCCAGCAATTGTGCCATGTGGTGTGTTTTTAGCTTTACTAGCTCATTGGTGTGTACTGGCTTGCCACTTTGCTGGAATAAAGTACCGGCCATACCGCTGAATACGACTTTCTTTTAATTAGTTCACCAGTTTGCTGCCAAGTGAATTTGAGAGTAATAGTGGCAATCATGTTTGAAACTGCATAACGTGACCGAAATAAGCTTGCAAGCCGTAATCACCCCACATCCACCACATCCACCACCAAATCCACCACATCCACCACCACATCCACCACCACATCCACCACCACATCCAACACATCCACCACCACTTCCACCACCACCGCATCCACCACTGCATCCACCACATCCACCGCATCCACCACCACATCCACCACATCCACCATCACCTCCACATCCACCATGACATCCACCGCCACATCCACCACCACCACATCCACCACATGCACCACCACCACATCCACCACCACATCCACCATACCCACCACCACCACATCCACCACCACACCCACCGCATCCACCACCACCACATCCACCACCACCACCGCATCCACCACCACCACATCCACCACCCCCACCATATCCACCACCTCATCCACCACCGCATCCACCACCACCACATCCACCACACCCACCACCATCACTTCCACCACCACATTCACCACCACATCGACCACATCCACCACCACATCCACCACCACTTTCACCACATCCACCACCACCACATCCACCACCTCCACCACATCCACCACCTCCACCACAACCACATCCATCACCACCACATCCACCACCACATCCACCACCACCACCACATCCACCACCACATCCGTCACCACCATATCCCCCAGATCCACCACTACCACATTCACCACCACATCCACCACCACATCCACCACCCCATCCACCACCACCACCGCATCCACCACCACCACCGCATCCACCATCACCACATCCACCGCATCCACCACCACATCCACCACCACATCCACCATCACCACCACATCCACCACCACATCCACCACCACATCCACCACCACCACATCCACCGCATCCACCACCACATCCACCATCACCACCACATCCAGCACCACATCCACCACCACATCCACCATCACCTCCACATCCACCATGACATCCATCGCCACATCCACATCCACCACATCCACCACACCCACCACCACCACATCCACCACCACATCCACCGCATCCACCACCACCACATCCACCACATCCACCACCACATCCATCACCACATCCTCGGCATCCACCACCACCACCGCATCCACCACCACCACCGCATCCACCACATCCACCGCAACCACCACCACATCCACCATCACCTCCACATCCACCATGACATCCACCGCCACATCCACCACCACATCCACCACCGCCACATCCACCACATGCACCACCACCGCATCCGCCACCACATCCACCACCACATCCACCACCACTTCCACCACCACCGCATCCACCACCACCATCGCATCCACCACATCCACCGCATCCACCACCACATCCACCACATCCACCATCACCTCCACATCCACCATGACATCCACCACTACATCCACCACCACATCCACCACCACCACATCCACCACATGCACCACCACCGCATCCACCACCACATCCACCACCACATCCACCACACCCACCACCACCACATCCACCACCACATCCACTGCATCCACCACCACCACATCCACCACATCCACCACCACCACCGCATCCACCACCACCTCATCCACTACCGCATCCACCACCACATCCACCACACCCACCACCATCACTTCCACCACCACATCGATCACATCCACCACCACATCCACCACCACTTTCACCACATCCACCACCACCACATCCACCACCACCACATCCACCACCACATCCACCACATCCACCACCACATCCACCACCTCCACCACATCCACCACCACATCCACCACCTCCACCACCACCACATCCACCACCACCACATCCACCACCACATCCACCACCACATCCACCCCCACATCCACCCCCACATCCACCACCATTACCACCACATCCACCATCACCACCACCACCACCACCACATCCTCCCCCAGATCCACCACCACCACATCTATATGTGTGTGTGTGTGTGTGTGTGTGTGGCTGTGTGTGTGTGTAGGTGCAAATGCAATGTTCTTGGATTTTCGTCACAATAAAATACACTGAACATAATCTTCACAAAAGTTATTTACAAACGTTTAAGCTATGGCCATTATAAATTACAATACATTTTATTTAAGTATTAATTATTTACAAAATTAAAAGCCATTGTTATTTACAACATCAATACATCTAAGTCACGTAAATACAACACACAGTGCATTACAAAAGCTATAGGTGTCACATTTGCGAAAGTTAAAACTATTGACATTGTAACTGATAAAGCTATTACTTTTGCTATTTTCAAAACCAACACATAAATAAAAAAAGTGTCATTTACAATACCAATTGCTCAAACTTTCCTAATGCGAGACCTATTGCATTTCCAATGCTTGTTGAATTCTGTTTTCTAACTATAACATACTTGTAACCTTTGTGTTGTGTGCACTGAGCGCGACTGTCACACGTGCGATCCTCTGTCGTAGCTCGTGACTGTCTCGCTCTATGTCCAGTGGGCTGTGTTCTGTTCTTTATTCTGGGCATCTTTTGAATGTTGGAAGGTTGCGGAAGTTAAGCAGAATTGGGCCGTTACACATTCAGATGCTTGCTCTTGATTTGACAACATGAAATACATCTTTTCTGCAACCAAAGGGTTTCCTGTTATTATATTCTTCTCTACTCTGGCGACGAGCGGGCACAGATCCATTGCGATAATTTTCGCTACGCTTGAAGTAATTATTTATTTTATTATTATTTTTTTTCCTTCCATTTGCGCAAGAAGAGAGAGTATTCCTCCAGCGGTTTATCTCATATCCACAGGCTTATTTTTGTCCTTAATAGAATTGAAAATTCTTGTCACGTATGTTTGCAAATTTTGAATTCTATGTCAGGACAGGAGGCTCCGATTATGCTTGTTCAAAGCTGATCCACCACCACAGAAGCAATATGATCGATTGGTTTATAATAAAACGTTTTGAAAACAGAGTCAGAAGACCAATCCGCGGCCTTCATAATGTCAAAAAGAGAGACACCCATGGAGAAAGCTTTAGAAGCCATCGCCCCACGCGCAGAATGTGCACCAAAAACAGACACATCAATGCCAGCCTCTGACATGAGCCATCGTACCCAGCGTGCTAATGTAGCAGGTGTTACAGGGCGAAATGGTTTCTGCAAAGCAATCAACAATTGACACTGCATATCTGAGCGTAAAGAAGCAGTACTTACTTTGTAATCCTTGACACATTGCACAACGCAAAGGTTGGGATGAGTGGGAAAGGATGGATAGGTAATTGAAGCAGTATTTGATTTAGTACGTCTGGAAATACAAAATGTAATGCCCTCTGGCGTAAAACTGCGACCCGCAAGGTCCAATGCCCGAACATCAGACACTCGTTTGCAAGAAACAAGACACAACAACATGGTCAACTTTGCCGAAAGCTGCTTGCAGGACAGCAAAGAATTAGGAGGCCAAGCCTCTAAAAACCGCAAAACGATGGAAACATCCCATAAAGAGACATACTTAGGACATGGTGGTTTCATGAGACGGATACCGTTAAGCAATTTGGAAATGAAAGGGTGCTTACCAGCGGGCTTACCATCAATCTGGACATGTCCCGCCGAAATGGCGGAACGAAAATTGTTGACCGTCCTATAGGCCAGACCTGAAGAGGCTAGGGATGCCAGGAAATTAATAATCAAGGAGACATCTGCTGAAGTGGGATCAACTTCCCGTTGAACACACCAATCACACCAACGCTTCCAAGCTCCTTTGTATCGTTTGTGAGTATTGGGATGCCAGGCCTTACTAATGAATTTGAAAGCGTCGCTCGAAATGCCTGGGATTGACCAGCGTTCCCCGAAATCCGCCACGCCAACAACTGGAGAGTGCCGGACAGAATCAGGGGATTCGGATCCTCGAGAGGGTCCAGCAAAAGATTCCACTGCTGGGGAAGAAGGATTGGAACCGCGCAACACATCTCGAGGAGAACCGGGAACCACGCTTGAGCCCTCCAGAGCGGAGTAATCAGAATGAGATCCGTCTGATACCGTTTGGTGTAAGCCAGAACTCTGGGGATCATCATGAACGGGGGAAACGTAAAGCAGAGAGCCGACGGCCAAGCCTGAAGAAAGGCATCCGTGGCTAGGGCTAGCGGGTCTGGCCTCCAACTGTAAAACCGTGGAAGCTGGGTGTTGAAGCGAGAGGCAAACAGGTCGATGTGACACTGGCCCCAACTCCGAAGAAGAGAACGGAATACACGAGGGTGAAGCCTCCAGTCGCTGAAATCCCGAAGATGTCTCGAGTGCCAATCCGCAATCTGATTGTTGCGGCCGGGAAGATACTCTGCAATAAGAGTGATCTTCTGTTGCAGGCAATAATGCCAAAAATCCTTGGCTATCTCCGCTAGAACCTTGGACCGCGTTCCGCCCAGCTTGTTGACGTAGCGGACTGCTGACACATTGTCCATTCGGAGAAGTATGCAGCAGTTGGACTGATGTGGCGTAAAACACTTGATCGCAAAGGAACCCGCCAGGAGTTCCAGGCAATTTATGTGGAGAGATAGTTCCTGAGGAGACCAATGACCCCCCATCGAGACAGGACCGCACCGGGCTCCCCACCCCCAGCGACTGGCATCGGACTCTATCACCAGTTCCGGCGATGCTCCCAATAGGGCCCGACCATTCCAAGCCTCCATGTGGTCAAGCCACCATTGCATCTCCCACTTCACCTCCTCTGACAGAGGAATCTGATCTGAATATCTGAGGCCTTTCCGGAGATGTCGGATCTTCAGACGTTGCATTGCTCTGTATTGCAGAGGACCCGGAAAAATCGCCTGAATGGAGGATGCCAGCAGACCTACTACACGTGCCAATGACCTCAATGACACAGTCTGTCTGGAAATAACGGAAGTTAACTCCCTCTTGATATATCGAATTTTCTGGTTGGGTAAGAGAAGCTGGCAAGCAATGGAGTCGATCTTGAAACCCAGAAAATCTATCGATTGCGTCGGTGTCAAAACAGATTTTTGTATGTTGACCAGAAAACCTAGAGATTGCAATAGGTCGATGGACCACTCCAGATGAGTCAGGAGTGTGCGAGGACAATCCGCCAGAATTAGAATGTCGTCCAAATAAATAATCAGACGCACACCCCGAGCTCGGAGATGTTCCACCACTGGCCTCAGAAGCTTCATGAATCACCAAGGTGCTGACGAAAGGCCGAACGGGAGAACTTGATACTCGTACCAAAGCCCCTTCCGGAGGAACTGGAGGAACCGATGATGAGGGCCGTAGACTGGAATCGACAGATATGCATCCTTGAGATCCAGACGGACCATCCAATCCCCCTCGCGAAGAAGATCCCGCAACAGATGGATGCCTTCAATCTTGAAGTGCCTGTAAACGACCCCTCCGTTGAAGTCTTTCAGGTTGAGAACAAGGCGCGATCCGCCCCCTTTCTTCTCGACCAGAAACACTGTGCTGGCGAACCCCTTTGGATGACGGACAGTGGGAAGAATCGCCCCTTTCTTGAGGAGAACGGCGATTTCCTCCGAAATGAAATCCTGGTCCTGAAGGGAGAAACGTAAAGGAGTGGGAGGGCGGGCCTGATGCAGGGGCTGGTAAAACTCTATCTTGAAACCTTGAACTGCTTCCAGCACCCATGCATCGCTGGAGATCAAGCGCCAATTTTGGAGAAAAAACTGCACTCTGCCCCCCAAAACCACATCGCAAGCAGGAATCAGGCTCACCTGAAGTGTTGGATCTTGATAATGTCCTTGCTGTCCTCAGGAACGGCCTTTTCCATAGTGCCCTCGACCCTTGCGGGAGGGGTGGAAATTCGCTCTGGAAGAATACCCGGAGTCGTGACCTCCTCCTCGTTGAGAGTTTGAACCTCTGTGGGACTGTTGGTGAGAACCTCGGCCGAACGAGCGTCCTCTATGTCATACGGCCTTGGCAAAAACCGGACGCATGGCGCGTCGCAATGAAGCTTGCGCTTTGTCCAATCCACTGAATGCGGAAACAAATGGCCAAAGAGAAGGCCTTGCACTTCCGGGCCCGATTCAGAGGTAGAGAGCTCAGCCAACTTGGGGTCTAACTTTAAGAGAATAGACCGGCGTCTCTAACAGGATAAAGCACAATTGGTATTACCCAATTGGCATATTGCCCTCTGCGCCCATTCAATCAATTCATCTGGGTCCACGAGAGCCGAAGCTTCTTTGGCGAGGAACCCAAGATCTAATATTTTGGTCAAGGGACCCAGTAAATCAAGCAATTTATCTTGACACGAACGCCAAGATCTATCAAGGCCCTTCTAGGGGTCCTTTGCGTATTTCTTTAAATAGGTGACCATTGTTGGATCAACTTCCGGCGTCTCAGCCAAATGGTCTGCAAGATCTGGCCGCGGGCATTCTGAGCGAAGCCTGGCCCGAACATCCTTATCAAATGGCTGACGTATGTGAGCCTGAACATACGCAGCCACCGCAGGCGATGGCAACCAGGATGAAGAATGCAGGTGGATGATATCCGCAGGTTCAAAGGTCAGAACAGGGGGATGCTCTGGAGCATCAACGAAATGCTCTCTGCACATTCTCTTCCGAGGTGATGTGCCCTCATGATCCGAAGAAGCAGATGTGTCAGCGTCATCAGAATCAGCGATATGATGCGGAGGATAAATTTACAGAATGTTTGGAAGTCTCAGCTGCCAAATTTTTTGCCAATTTCTGAAACTCCGACCTGTGGGGATTAACAGGAGATTTGGAGGATTTGGTTGAAGCAGGTAACCAACCCTGTTGTTGCGCATATTTGCTCAAATGGCGCTTTAGTGGAGTAATGGCACGCACCAGCGCTTTATTCATGGACTGTTGGACACCCCTGTCCAATTCCTCAACTAAATCATTTTCGAAAGAACCAGAGTCCTCTTCCCCATAATAATAGTCATCATCCTCTTCATAATAGTAATCTTCCATGGTACACAAGGTGTACAGTAATGCCCACAAGATGACTAGCGTTATCAGAAAATGCCAAAGGCACTATGCAGGGGGAGTGTGAGGAACCCCACAGCAAGCCAGCAATGCAGGAACAAACCTGCCAAAGTTGAAATAAATGTGGCGGGAGAAGGCCTGCTGTAAAAAGAAACACACTCTAGGCAATGCCTATGCTCCAAATTCTTGCCCCAGCTCTCTATGAACTAAGGCGTCACACGGGGTTAATTTTCTGACAGGCTGTGGGCAACGACGTCAGGGACGACAGTCTCTCAACCAGCTGATGCTCTAATGCCGGAAAATGCCGGAGCACATGCACGACACCGCTGCCTGTAGAATTGAACGACTCGGAAGCGCTCGCGCTCCCTGTGCGAGCCGCCAACCCCTGCTCCCGCTCCACAGAACAAACAAGACACGGGCAGCAAGCGCCCGGTCTAAGGGAGGCGAACACGCGCTCCCGCAGCCCTACGTCACAAACGGGACGAGCGGAAGAAACGGCAGCGGGCATTAGGCAAGCAGCCGGAGCCGAAGCGTAGCCCGTTTGAAAGACGCGATAAGCAGCGCAACGAAAGCGCGAGATACAAGCACAGAACAAAGTAAGGCACAGTTCAATTCACATAAACAAATCAATAATGTTAAGTCAAGTATATACAATAATAAGGTAAGAAGCACGTAACTGGCTGCGGAGCAGCAAAGAAAGAGGAAGAAAGACTGTCATTATGTCCTTTTATACTGTATACTCTATGGTTGTACCTAGTGTTCATGGGTACTGTAGTTTTTTGTAATTTTTATTGGCTGCTGAGCATTTCCTTATAAAGAAATGATAAAAGCATAATCGGAGCCTCCTGTCCTGACATAGAATTCTCTAATACTTCAATTCAATTTGTGTACATTTCAGTGACACACACACCACTCATAGTATTTTTATTTCAAGCACTGCTTCGGTGATACGCACACCTCGTGTCACCGATAAATTTCTGTTGGATATATGGCATTCATGTTGTTTAAATAGCTATGCTATTATCATTTTGCTTAACCTAGTTACATTTATTTAATTACTAATACTTTTTCTTACTTTCTTTTACTTTCTTGTTAGCTATGTCAAGTATAACCCCACCCCCTTCATTTCTTACTTCTCCAGGTGAACCTCCCATGGCATGGGAAGTTTGGGAACCAGCTTTTCTAGCACACGTAGAAGTATTGGAAGGTGATGATTGCGAACCAGGGGGGAAACTCCCTCAGCTGAAACACTGCTTAGGGGGTATTGGATTAAAATAATTTTCGACATTACCTGCATTATCTAACCCTGGCAATATTAATGTTTACCAGTATGCTTCTTTACAACTGAATACATGTTTTGGGAAAAAGAAAAATGTAGTGATGGCGAGATTCATATTTTATTCTCGCAAACAACATGCAGATGAGTCTATTGAAGACTTTGGTTCTTCTCTCAGGTCCCTAGCCGTTTCTTGTGATTTTGAACTCATATCTTATGAGCAAGTTCTTAGAGACCAAATTTTAATGAGAACGAATAACAAAAAAGTCCAAGAAAGGTTATGGACCACTTCTGATCTATCCCTTAACGCAGCAATTGATATTGTTAAATCCATTGAACACTCCGAAAAATGAGTTATGGAAATCAGGGGGAATGATAAAGGGGATGTATTTAATGTTAGTAAGGACAATAAGGATTCTGACAAACACAAAAAACCACCTTCTCGCAGAAATGATTTTGCCGTGAAATCTGACAATAGAACAAGGTTTTCTAATTCTGAAAGAAATAGTTCTCAGTGGCTCTGTTACCGATGCAGGAGTAACAGACATTTAGCTAATTTCAAAATGTGTCCAGCCATCGAGAAAATCTGTACCAAATGTAATAGAAAGGGGCATTTTCTTAGCTTTGTAAGTCTCTTTCCAGGAGAGTCAATTATATACAATGTTTGGAAGATGGTGATGACTCGTATGATCCCCTAGAAAATGATATGAATACTGTCATCAATGTTTTTGGAGATGATTGTTTCACCAAATTTCCCTCCTGTTCCATATTTGTGGATAATGTAAAATCAAAGTTCCTAGTGGATTAGTGTGCATGGTACACCATCATATCTTCTGACATTTTCCATAACAATTGGCCAAATAGAACTCTTCTTTCACCTGATGTTTCACCTAGTGGCTAAACAGGACTTAAAATTGATTTAATAGGGTTTTTCTAGACTGATTTAGTCTTTGTAGGTCATCATTCATTTTGTAAGATATATATATTTCAAAATCAGGACAATCCCTATTAGGATGGCCCCAACAAGATAAATTAGGAATTAGACGATCCTAATGCTAACACCCCTGTTTATTCAATTTTTTCTCAAAAATCTCTTGATCAATCAAATTCAAGTTATATTAAGGAATTAATCGAACAATTTACAAACATATTTAGTGGGAAACTTGGAAAATATCAAGGGTTTGAGCATGTTATAAAGTTAAATGAGAACGCAACACCAGTTTGTCATAAAGTTAGAAATGTTCCTCTGTCATAGAGAAACAAGTTAAAAGATATGCTTAAAGATTTATGTAAAAAAAACATATTTGAGCCTATTGAATCATCTCCTTGGGTTTCTCTGATTGTCATTTCGATTAAATCTTCAGAGGAATTGAGATTGTGTGTGGACTTGCGCAGTTTAAATAATGCTATTTGGGTGGATGCGCATCCTCTTCCAAATTCGCATGAACTAGTATCAACCTTGGCTGGGGCTCAAGTATTCTCGTGCATTGACCTGGCCAGTGCATACCATCAAGTTGTGCTGGTTGAAGAATCTAAAAATGTAACAGCTTTCATTACCCCTGAAGGCCTTTTTAGGTATTGCGTATGCATTTTGGCCTTGCTAGCGCAGCTTTTGTTTTCCAGAGAATAATAAAAGACACCTTGGATGGTTTGACAGGCGCTATTGCTTTCCAAGATGACATTCTTGTATACGGCAAAGACAATGAGGAACATGATCATAACCTACGAAAAGTCATAGTTGGTTTGTCCGAGAAGGGTCTTACTCTCCACCTGGGTAAATGCAAAATCAAAGCGATGGAGGTGGAATACCTTGGACATACCATCAGTGGGAAAGGAATTAAACCCAAGCGCAAACATGTTGAAAGCATCGTCAATGCTCCTGTTCCAATTTCAAAAGAACAATTAATAGCCTTCCTTGACTCAATCAAATTTTATGCAAAATTCATTCCCAATTACTCTTCAAAAATTGAACCTTTTAGATGTCTTAAAGAAAATGCTACGTTTTGATAGTCTAATGAGATGTCTCTTGCTTTTGAAAATTTGAAGAATTTCATCATTAATTCTCCATGTCTGAAACCATTTGTTTCAGGGAAAAGTTGCATTTTTATGGTTGAGGCTAGCAATACAAGTCTGGAGGGCGTTTTGTTACAGAGGGATAATGGTAAGGAATGGATTGTTGAATACGCAGCTAGAGTGTTGAAAGATTCAGAAAAGCATTACTCTGGGATAGAAAGAGAACTCCTAGCATGTGTATGGGAGGCTGAACATTTTAGATCTTTTTTATGGGGAACAAAATTCATCATCAAAACTGATCATAAACCCCTTGTTTTCCTTATGACTCCTAGAGGAGGATGCTCTATGTCAGCGCGGCTAGCTAGGGTAGCTTCAAGGTTGCAATCATTCCAATATAGGATAGAGTATGTACTAGGGAGTGATTACATGCATGCTGACTGCATGTCCAGATTGCCTGTTGCCAGTGAACCTGATATTGATGAGGGAGATTGTGAGGTCGCTTTCACCACGTACAACGTGAATTTACTGTATGGTGAACAGACTAATCTGAGTGAGGATGTTTGGGTTTCAGAAATGGAAAAAGATGTAGAATTAAAAAGGATTAGGAGTTACATTATCCAAGGATGGCCAGAGCAAAGCAAAATATCTGGAGATATGATGAGCTATTCTAAGATTCAAGTCGAATTAGCTATTGAAAATGATCTCGGTATGAGCGGTGACAAAGTTATACACCGCTTTGCTTTAAGAAATAAAATTGTGAGTTTTGCACGCGAAGGACACTTAGGCATACCACTACCAGGAGACGCATCAGAGAGACTTTTTGGTGGTCAGGGTTAGATTTGTCTGTGGAACACTTTATGCGTAAATGTGACAAGTGTTCTAACAGTGACAAATCAGCTGTTGTAATGAGACCTGAACCCCATCCTGTGAAGTTTCCTCCAGGTCCTTGGCTGAAATTAGGGTTAGACATTGTTGGCCCTTTTCGTGTTCTACCCAAACAAGAAAGCTACGGTATTGTTTTGATAGATTACTATTCAAAATGGCCGGAGGTCAAGATGATCAAGGAAGTTAGCTCACAAAGGGTCATTGAATTTTTGGATGCTGTTTTTTGCAGGGAAGGCATTCCCAGGAAATTGTCACAGACAATGAACCCCAGTTTGTCAGCAAAGAAATGGGGTTGTTTTTTGAGAAGTGTGGTATTATCCATAGGAGGATAGCTGTTTTCCACCCTGAGGCCAATGGCCAGGTGGAACGCTTTAACCGAGTCGTTAAGGAGGCTATTCAGTTATCTGTTAAGGGTGGTTTCAATTGGTGCAACGCCCTACAATCTATGCTATAGTAGTTGTTGGTCGTTTGATACGTATACAAAAAAAGGAGGGAGTTAAAAAAGGTTTTCCAATTTGGTGAGCTCCCAAGAACCGTTCTGACATTTTTAGAAATGCTGTCAGAATTGAGGGTGGGAGTGTTTGGAACTTCAACAGAATATCTCTGTTTAAGGGTGCTACAATTACACATGAAGACCCCGAACAGCAATGTGTTTCTTGATGTTTGATCCAGTGATGATCTGACATTTCTCCTTTCACTAAACATAAGATCATTCCCCCCAGGGTTGCATGTGATCACGATCTTCCTATCAGGTTCAAGGATTTTGTCATGAAGTAATGTTTTCTTTCTTGAATTTTTTGTAATTTTGTTTCACATATAGCTTATTATTTCTATTTTTTTCGCTGGTTTTTTAGGGGGAGAGGTGTGTTGTGTGCATGGAGCGTGACTGTCACAAGTGCGATCCTTTGTTGTAGCTCGTGACTGTCTCGCTCTATGTCTAGTGGGCTGTGTTCTGTTCTTTATTCTGGGCATCTTTTCAATGTTGGAAGGTTGGGGAAGTTATGCGGAATTGGGCCGTTACGGCATTCAGATGCTTGCTCTTGATTTGACAACATGAAATAAATCTTCTCTGCAACCAAAGGGTTTCCTGTTAATATCTTCTTCTCTACCCTTTGTTTTTTTTTTGAATTTCAATGTTTTTTTAATCCAGTAGTCGTGCACCCCCCACCCCCGTCCCGGGCCGAATTCCCAGGTACTGACTTTTATTTATTAATTCTTTTAAAGGGGCCGCGTAGCCCCCCCTCCTAGCCTAATTTCAAACAGAGACCACATCACCCGGGACCAGCCATTTAAAAAAAAAAAGTAAACTTAAAGGGAGGGGGACCGGTTTCAGCCCTGGGGACCCCATTCCTTAGGGCTTGGCCTTTAATAATAGATTGTATTTTTTTAAAGGGGGAAAGGGCCATGTAGCCCCCCTCCTAGCCCGATTTTAAACAGGGGACCACATCTCCCGGGGCCTGGCTTTTCCACTGGGGACCACAGAGGGAGCCTCATGGCCCCCATGGACCTTACTGGCTCCCCGCCTCCTGCAGGAGTCAGCATTTCTTTGCGATCAAGGGAGTTGCTAAACATGCAACTCCCTAGATCTCAAATCAATTTTTCTGTTCCCTAACTCGCTTGAAAGCGGGCAGGGAAAAAGACAAATGCTCTGCTTTCAGCAAGCAAGAGCATTTGTGACCTCTTGCTTGCTGAAAGCGAAGCATTTGCAGTGGCTTGGTGGGAAGCCCAAGGAGGGGGGTCCCCCTCCAATGTTTCCCTTAGCCACTGGCAGGTGGTGGCCCCCCTTCATTCTTTTGTTATATTTGCCCCGGAGAGGTGGTGATGTGAGTGGGCATATGAGAGGTTGTATGAGGGTGTGAGTGGGTGTGAGAGTAGTTCGGTGAATGATGTCATAAGTAAATGTATTGTATTGTAATTGTATTTATATTGCGCTTACTACCCCTGACGAAGCATCAAAGCACTTTTTCGGTGAGTAGCACGCTACTCCGGAACCCATAAAGGATTAGTCTTGAATTAGTATAGTGAAATATGAAAGTAATTTAAGTAGTGGATAGGTTGGTCAATTATTTGGATTCGGGAGTATAGCGGAAGGATAGAAGAGGGAAAAAAGGTTTATATTTATATAGCGCTTGTTACCCCTGATGGGTGTTGAAGCGCTTTTTTTAGCGAGTATCACACTACTCTGGAAACCCATAAAGGATTAGTGGTGAATTAGTATAGTGAAATATGAAAGTAATTTGACTTGTGGATATTAGTCAGTTATTTGGAGCGAGAAGGATAGCGGAAGGATAGAAGAGGGAAAAAAGGTCTGCATTTATATAGCACTTTTTACCCCTGCTGAGGTGTTGAAGTGTTTTTTGGCGAGTAGCACACTACTCCGGAACCCATAAAGGATTATTGTTGAAAATTAGTATAGTGAAATATGTAAGTAATTTGAGTGGTGGATATGTTATTCTGTAATTTTGTATAGAGACTGCTTTTATAGGCTGATAACTTTTCCGACTCCAAACGATTGGTTGCTGTTACTGATAAAATGTCCATGTGATGATATTTCGACTCAGTCTAACATCCACAGCATCTTTCTTTGTAAATATTATGAGTGGGGTAGAAAGAGAATTTTGTTACCCCTGTTAAGGCTGTGGGGTCTGCGTCAATGCAGACCTGCTTTAATTAGACTGTACATGTTACATGACGAACTCACTGTGGATGCAGCTGCTAAATATCTGAAATACGTGGTTAGAACTAGGGACACTATGACCTAATGCTAGTGTCGGACCCTATATATATATATGTAGCTAATAGTATATCCAATGAACTGATTTCCTCTGATCTCCTTTTTATAATGTTTTTATACATGTTTTTAGCACTTTTAATGTTCAATTGTATTACTTATGTGGTATGAATTTTATATGTGCTTTTATGATCTTTTAATAATACCGAATAAAGCTATCTTGACTGACTGTATAGAGAAGTGTAGCTGCGGGATAGAAGAGAGAAAGAGGTTTGCATTTATATAGCGCTTGCTACCCCTGATAGGGGTTTGAAGCACTTTTTTGGTGTGTAGCAAGCTACTCTTGGACCCATAGTAATGTCATCAGTGATGTCATTTGAGATGTCATTAGTGATGTAACTGATCGTGTCATTAGTGATGTAATAGGTGAGGTCATAAGCAGTGCATTGCAGGGGCATAAGTTATAGTTAGATCAGGTAACTGTAGCTGCTGAATTTCACAAATACATATTACCTGCCAGTAGGTTATAATTAGGTCTGCTTTTCCATGGATGGAGAGGTTTTCTTTTTGGTTTGCTAATAACTTTGGCCCTATTTGGCGAAATTATATTCTAGTATGCCCCCTGCTAATATAAGAAGGAGAGTCTACTATTTACACCCATCAGCTTGATAAGAGTTGTGCATGGAGTACAGTCTCTTTTCACACCCTATTATGCACTCCTATTATCAGAGAGAGGGTTGTTAGCAGGGAGGACAGTTCCTCTATACTCACTTCTAAATCCATCCATCATTTGAGATAGAGGTGTTAGCAAAGAGGCCAGTCTCTCTCAACACACACCCGTCATCTGCAAGAGAGGTCTGAAGAAGAGCCCAGTCCCTCTCCACACTCTACTATGCACACCCATCATTGCAGAGAGAGAGGGGGCTCAGCGGAGAGTCCAATCTCTCTAAACACCCTACTACACACACCCGTCATCTGAGAGAGAATACTGAAAGGAAAGCTCTGTCCCTCCCCACATCCTACAGAGCATGCCCGCTATCTGAGAAAGAGGTCTCAGCAGAGAGACCAGTCCCTCCACACACCCTACTACGGGCACCCACATTTGAGAGCGAGGTCTGAAAGGAGAGCCCTGTCCCTCCCCACATCCTACAGAGCACACCCATCATTACAGAGAGAGGTCTCAGCAATGTGGCCAGTCTCTCCACATACCCCACTATGCACACATGCCATTTGAAAGAGAGGTCTGAAAGGAGAGGGTAGACCCTCCCTACATCCCACTATGCACACCTGTCATCTAGGAGAGAGGTCTGAAAGGAGAGGCCAGGCCCTCTCCACACCTTTCTATGCACATGCCTCATTATAGAGAGAGGCATCACCAGAGGGGCCAGTCCCTCCACACTCCCTACTATGCACATCTGCCATCTGAGAGAGAGGTCTGAAAGGAGAGGCCAGTTCCTTTCAACACCCTACTGTGCACACCCATCATTACAGAGAGAGGTGTAAGCAGAGAGGTTCGTTCTGCCACACACCCTACTGTGCACAACCATCAACTGAGAGATAGGTCTGAAAGGAGAGGGCATTCCTTCCACTCACCCTACCATGAACACCCATCTGTAAAAGGGAGGTCTCGAAGGAAAGGCTAGTCCATCCACACATCCTACCATGCACACCCACCATTTGAGAGAGAGGTGTGACAGGAGAGCCAGTCCATCCCCACTCACTACTGCGCACATCCGTCATCTGAGAGAGAGGTCTGAAAGGAGAGGCCAGTCCATCCCTGTAGGAAGCTGGCTCTTGATATAGTGTACTAAATTGAAGTACACTGTGCAGAAAGTCCAGTGGGTCCCCAATTGGTTTACAGAGGTAATGAAGATAATACCATTGCTCTTTTGTGGTAGTGAGGGCAAGCAGTTAGGCCAAGCATATCAGAGGATAGTGTTAAGCATGTGTAGTACTCACAGAGGCAATAAATGAGACAAACACTCAAAGAATACATTTGAGACTAATTTGAAAAAATAACACTTCTTTTTATATGTAAAACCTTGTGCAACGGTAAGTACTTTTCACACTAACAAATCGTGCAGGTAAATAAAGCTTTTAAGTTGTGCAGCTTTACGCATTATACAATCTCATCGAAGGAAAAGTAAAAGATGCATGAAGGTAGGTCCATTCAGGGGTTCAACTTCTGGGATCGGAATAGTAGTAGACCAAGGTTCTAAGTACTACCAGAAGTTCTTCAGGAACTGCCTGGGTTCTACCTGGAGCAAGGCGCTGGCGAGGCTGGTAGCTGGTGCCCTACAGAGAAGGTGGGCCACCTTAAGAGAGGCGGCACAGAGCAACTTGCAGGCAAATAAGAGGCCTCCCAAATGAAGGCTCAGGTCGCTGGAGTGGGTGAGCTGGTTTGCCAGGACCCGGACCGGGGGGGCTCAGGAGTGGAGTGGCTTGGTCTGCTGGAGTGGGCGAGCAAAGATGCCTTGCAGTAAGGGACAAACAGCTGTCAGGGAAAAAATCAAGGCAGGGGACCACTCTCGAAGTGGGCCTCACTGATGCTGACATCCCTCAATTGCTGCTTAGTCCTGGTGCAGTGAGAACCTAGACTGGACTCTCGCTGATGGTGGTTGGTGCATGGTGTCCGGTATCCAGGGGGTTGGTACTGCACAGCTTTGGTCGGTCTTGGTGTCTTCACACTCAGTAGGTAAACAGATTTGACCTTCCATAGCATGTGTACCTTCTCCTGGTCATCTGTGGCATTGGACAGGCAGTGAGTTGCAATGGGGTTGGACCAAACCCTGCTTATCAGTGCCTATGGACTTCCCGGTAGTAGCTCCTCTACTCCAAGGGAGCCTGTAGGTGATTTTAAAAGTGCTGGCAGGCTACCCAAGGGTTTGGTAGTTCCCCGACTTGCAGGGTGAGTCACTCTGTCATGATTGTTGAGAAAGGGCTGAGGGTGGCAGGGTTTCGCGCCAAAGTACACAGTTTTGCTGCAGTCCTTGCCAGGCAGTGACTTTTCTTCTTTCTTTTTTCTGTTAATCCCTTGAATCTGAGTTTTTGGGTTCAGGGGTGCCACCTAAATATTCAATTTAGGTATTTTTGGGGGAGTGACTACTAGTAGCCAATGGGTCACCCACCTTCAGGGTGTCTATACCCAATATATGACCACATCCTGTAGGAAGTGGGCATAACCCTAGAATGCTAATTCCGTACAAAACAACATGGAAGAATCAGAAAAGTAGGGTCCACATCAGCTGGCCCGCCCTAGGGTGGTGCTGGCTAAATCTGGGCACACCTCCTAATCTTACAAATTATCCTGTCTGTCTTGCTGCCAAAACGTGGGGTCAGGACAGGGGTGTGCATCCTGCTTGTAGCAAGCAAGCTTTGTTCCTGACTTCCGATAGTGAAGGCTCTCACCTCAGAAGGTCAGAAATCTGTCTATGGTGGCTGGCTGGTTGAGACTAGTCAATCAACACCCTAGTAGTCAGTGGGTTTTCAGGGGGCACCTCTAAGGTGCCCTCTGGGTACATTAATTAATAAATCCATCACTGGCATCAGTGTGCGTTTATTAACCCCTTTGATGCTCATGGCGGAACCCAGCCATCATGACCCACGGGTGGCCTGTGCGCATGATGGCTGGGTTCCGTTACAAACATGCCAGCGATTGGAATGTCCAGCACTAGGCTGGAAGTCCTGCCGCAGGCAAAGTGTTAAGACGCGGTGTATGGTATCAAATAACTTGGAGTACAATGAAGCCAAAGTGCAGCTGGGGAACTCATAATGAAGAGTGTCTAGCCAATGTACTCTATAGGGCTTCCCTGTGCACTGATAATATCTAAGGGTGAACTTATCAACGTAACATATCTACTCCAGCAGATATGCCCTCACAGGCAAGCACACAGGGATGTGTGCCATGTTGACTCTTCGGGTTTCTCTACCACAAGACACACAGGCTGCAATGACAATTTGCATTCAAAGTTGCACCAGATACTAGGCAAAATGTGAGGGTACTAACCATGTCAAAAGGGGCACTTTCCTACAATCCCCACATCATACTACACACAGCCATCATGTGAGAGAGAGGTCTGGAAGGAGAGGCCAGTCCATCTTCACACCCTACTACGCACACCTGTTAGGTTACAATACAAAGGCATTTGCTTTCAAAATGATGTCCGCACACAGGATATATTCTTCTTTTTTTCTACAACACTCAAAAAATTATTAATTTACTTTGCAGAAGTATTATAAATTCACTGAAAAAAATCAAATGTTAATGTAACATTTTAGTTAGGTGAATTTCTTAGTGGCAACATTAACGTTTTGAACTAAAAAAAACACAGAAATTCTCCAGTTATAGTTAGCAGCGCTAACTATAACTTGAGCCCAGGCTATGCACTGCTTATGACCTCACATATAACATCACTCGACATGTTCTATGACATAATTTATTACATCACTGATGACATCTCAAATGATATCATTGATTACATCATCCAATGAGTATGCTAGTTTGTTTAACAGTTAAATAATGGCAGGTAACTACCATAATACATTTCTACCTGATTGTATTCAGCCTGGATCCAGCTGATGGGTGTAATTGTTTACAAACACATGTTCTACTAAAGGAGTACTAAAAGACCATAACTGTGCTCCACACAACGTTTTGATTCTGCAGAAAAAGATTTCAACAGTATAAAGTATCAACACACTAGATGCTAACTTTTCTAAACACCCTTCAGTTGTCAGCATGATAATTTATACTTAACATAGAAGAGTGTGTGCATCAAGTACTAACCTATGTATGTGTGTTTTTTTGCTTCAAAAGATGTGCAAAGTTTTTTCCACATTATGAAGGGTGCAGGTAGTGTACCCTTTAGCACCTTTAGATTTTGGTTATTTTGTGTCTTTAGAATGTACATTGTTCTTAGAAGATTCTTTTGAATGCTCTGTGGTGTATTTCTCATGAGTGTTTTACTGTTTTCAAACAGTGTGCTAAGAATGAACTCTCTCCTTAGAGTAACAACTATTTACAGTATTCAATTCTCTACTGATATCAACTTTATTTCTTTATGTAGCTTTGGTGTGTGTCAGCAACTTGATACAAATAAAAGCTGTCTGTAGTATTGCAATTGTTTTGGAATTGGTATTCACTATTTTGGCTTTCTGTGAACAGTTGTATACAGATTCAACACCATACTCAATCAGGGCTGCCCACATATCTGTGGTTGATGGTTAATGTGAACTATGCTAGCTGTAAAGTATATGGTATAGGGTCAACGTTGCATAAAATACATGCTTTTTACTGTGAAGGAAGTTGTATCTGTGATGGTAGTAATGACTGCCGATACTCACCTGAGCTGCAGCTTGCAGGATCTTTCCCTCGAGGAAGTGCAAAACAGTCTTGAGGAGAAAATATCACTTATATACACAATACTAACCTCATTTTTGTCCCAAAAGTTTGCTTCCTTTGCCAAGTTTTGAAAACGAGGATACGCTGTTAGAGAATGTTCAAGGTACAATCCTGAGACCCATTGCCTCTAGATTTACTATAGATATGGAGGTTTACAAACATAATCAGAGTCATAATAAGTTTCAAGCTAATATAAAACAACAACATCCATATCTGGTTAAACGCTTAATACATTCATGATTAAGTATACAGTTACTAACACTGCGTTACACAGGAAATATATTAACAAGAAACAGACAGATTGAAAGTGTAGAAAGATTTGGCAGTGCCTTTATTTTTATAAGAGCAGTGGATGTTTCACAAGAATAATCTAAGAGCAAAATATAAAACAACCACAATCAGTAAAAGTCCAATAATATATTCAAATAATTTCATTTCCAAAGTGCCCAAAACTACCTCTAACCATGCCCAGATCCTGTTGAGGCTCAAAAGAGCTCCACTTTGTATCTTGCGTAATTTCTGTACACTATCCTCAATGTAATCTACATGTTTGTGTATTCTAAGAGAAGTGTTGGCAAGATGAATGCAACACTTGGTCACTACAATTAATTAGACCCTCTAAAAGATCATCTATAGCTGTTCTATTTTAAATCAGCATTTTTGCATAGGTATCTAACTGTTTCCATACTAATCCAAAAAAACAATTGCTGTATAATTTGCTATTTTCTTCCAAAACGTCAACGCAGATCCCCCATTTGCCACTAAAATATAATCTAAAGTCGTTCCATTTTGAATCAGCATCTTGGTGTGGGTATCTAAGTCTTTTGTTACTAATCCAAAAGCTATTGTGATTAAATTTGCTATTTCTTCTGCATTCCTTCTTAACTCATCTAAGTCAACATTCAATCAATACATGGGGATTAGAGCGGAGAGGAAACTGAAGGTCCTTGAAATAGCCTAATTTATTTTACGCTATAAGGGATGATCCTCAGAGTGTCTTATGCCTGGATAACAGTTTCTAGCCTGGTCTAGGGGGTAGTCAGGGGTTGGCTTCAAATTGGCATCTGAAATATGCATAACCTCTGTGGGTATAATTTTTGAAAAACAAAGGTCCATGGGGAAGGTGTTACTCAAATGAAGGCAACTCAAAAGGAACGTTTTCTACTATTAAATCACATTTTCTGTGTCCAAGAAACATTTTGGGGACATTTGCTCCTTAGAGCTCACAAATAAATTCATGCTGGGTCATTGCAAGATGAGTCACATCTAGCATGCTATGGTAAAAATGATTATTGAACATTCAAGGCCCAGGAAAGAAGAGCGGGAGATGCCAACACATTCTGGCAGTCTATGTCTGAGATAGAAAAGCTAAAGGTAAGTGTCATTAAAATGTATGGGCACTCTGATCAAAGGAATGCTGTAACCCATCAACAGCCAGATGCTCAAAGCAACATGGAATATATCAGGCCAGCCCCACAGAGGGAACTGATATCCAGAAAGAGGAGGTTGTTCACCTTGGATCAAGGCAGTAACAACGAAAGGCTGTTGGACAATATCACATGGTGGAGGAGCGGGCAAAAGAGGGGGGCACAGAGACTGCTACCCACCAATAGGTGACATGGCTGTGGCAGAAACAGTTTCAGCAGATACTTTAGGGATTAACACAGGCCTTGAAGCAGTGGTAGGGGCACCATTGCCTTGGGTAGGACCGAGTCATTTACAGTGAGAAGATTGGATTCAAGTCATCAGTGCCTGATACTGAACAGCTGTGGTAATCATGAGCAGTATCTGATAGGGTCCACACAAGAGAGGCTATAGGACAGTCTTCTGTTGGTATGTTTACAGTTTATACCAAGTAATTTGGCTGGAGGAAATGGCAGGGTTCATACGGATGCTCAGATAAGGTACCACATGCCTGAGAATGGAAACTATAGACATTTTGTGTAAGCTTTCTTCTATATTGTAAAACAGCATAATTATTTAACTGCAGTTCCGGTTTAGCAGAAGAGACAGAGGGATTTGAGGGGAACATCATGTGGTTGCCTATTACTCTTTCACTGGGTGTTAATTTTGTCTTTTGGCAAGAGATTCTCTTGAGGTCCAAAAGGCTAATGGGAAAGAATTGTGACATTTTATATGCATTTCTGAATATATATATAAGCTATCTTGTTCTTCAAGGTACCAATATTCCTTTCCACTTAACCCACTGGCTCTGGATGATAGGCACAATGGAAAGCTTGGTGCTGCGAACCTAGGGATGAGTCTCTCAGTAAAAGCTTGGCTACAGTAATGGCATCTGCACAGGCACATGGGTACACTTCCACTCATCCTGAAAACATACAGAACATGATGCGGACACATGAGTAGTTCGCACATTTAGGTAGTTCGCACATTTAGGTATATGAGAAAAGGGGTCCAAAGGGGGAGAGGGCACAGCAGGTGTGAACTTAACCCCTTTTCCAGTATTTAATGACTGGTATATGGCACAGAATTGGCAACAACTGTGGGATATAGAAGAAAAGGGCGCAATCCAATCAGTTGGAGTGGCACGTATCATGCCGCCCCACCTACATGGATTGCCCCATGATAGAACCTGGTGATACTGAGAAGTACACATTGTGGCGCAACCACATGCCCAGTGTTGTTTCTTCTCCCCCCTCAGGGTGTCTTTGCATTGGTACTTGATCCTTTGTACTTGATCCAGGATTGCTTTTTGACCTGCTCCAGCAATTGAGACAAATATTTTAACAAGGACAGGAAATAAATCCACGTTGATTCAGCAGCAGTTTTAGATTAAGCAGCATTATTAACAGCTGAACAAGGTAGGCCCTTACCTCTCAAGCATCGCTGGTGAGCATCCCACTTAATTACTGCCACCATTTCTGGCAATTGCAAGGTATTTAAAAGATTCAGAATATACTGTCATTTTTCTTGGGGTACCTGGCGAGGTCAGGAAACTTTATGGCAATCATAGTGCAGCCCAAAGTCACGGGTACTTTAAGTCTGTGCATACACTAACAGTATTTTCTTTGGCAAAGAAGCAAGCTCTGGCAAAAGCTAGGAGTTATGCAACATGGGCTGATTTCACTGCAGGTAGATTGCAGCTTTCCACAACTTGAAATACAATGCAAACCATATAGCCAGCAACTAGAGTCCCATCATAATTTCAAAGACAAGTTCTGTACCACAAAATAAATTAATCACATTAATTGAGGAGCACATTATTTAAATCAATAAGTGGCTTAGCAACCTGGGAGGTGAGTTAAACACAATCACGTTGATATCCATCCTTACTAGTACGCATCAAAGATATATGGGTCTGAGCAAAGCAGTGGATCAGAGTAATGTGAGCGGTGGATGGATAATCGTGCCATAGAGAAATGCTGATTAATTGTAGTGAGGTGGAGTGAAACCACAGAATGGTGTACAGTTACAGTTAGTGGGGCACTTAACACAATGTTTTCAGAGGCTTCAACAAGATTACAGCAGCTGCAACAGGCCATATACAAGGTAGAGTGCAGCCACGACTAGGTCCAAAGTGGGTGTTGGTTTTTTTTCTGATCCACATGGCTTTTTACCAACAATACACGAGCCAATCCATTTAGTTCATAAGTGTACAGGAGACAGGGATTGGCTTAATCAAGGAGTCCCACGGCGGTGCGGAAGTCAATGCTTGCTTAATTTTTACTGATGCATTTTCGGTTTACCCAGATCTATGCAAGGTTTCAGAGATGTCTTTTCAGGGAAATTCATGTAAAGGCTTTGCCGTTTCAGCACACCTCAAAATTAATTGTGGGCAACAACCCACCATTCTCAAAAAGTATATATCTGAGAGATATAGTGCCGGACAACTTTCTGACGGCTTCAACTCTTTTAAAGACCCGATGGTGCTTGCCAGAAGAAATCTCACGGGCAACATATCACACTCGAGGGAGGTTTAATTGCATTTTTCCCTTGAAGTCTTATGCTCCTTTTCAGTCCATTCGGTAAAGAGATAGACTGAAGATTGCTTCTGCTGATTCAGAGTAAAAGATGCCTACAGTAAATCATCAACATATTGGATAGGATTAGACCCCGGGGGAAACCAATGCATCCAAATCCTTCTTTATGGCTTGTAAGAAGACCAATGGTAAATTTGGAAATCCCTGTGGGAGACGAGTCCATGAAAGTTGGGCCCCTTCTAAATGTGAATAAGAATAGATACTTCCTCATGTATGGGTATTCAAAAGAAAGTAGAACAAATATCAAGCACAGTGAGCAATT
The DNA here is from genome assembly GCF_964261635.1 of Lissotriton helveticus. Taxonomy (NCBI): domain Eukaryota; kingdom Metazoa; phylum Chordata; class Amphibia; order Caudata; family Salamandridae; genus Lissotriton; species Lissotriton helveticus. The sequence continues at coordinate 146,620,518 of NC_136060.1, read as the reverse complement.
AGGCATTTGCAGAGATGCAGAAGAGGATGGTTAGGTAGTTGCTTGGGAATACTACACTATTTATAGCCCTAGGATCTTGAACAAAATTTTATACATTGGCTTTCCACGTCTTTCATGTAGGCAGAATTGGGGTGTTACATCTACTAACAATAGGTACTAGAGTCCCTTGCTTAATCAAATTGGCTATTACAGGACAGATGCCTTCTTCCACCTCAGGTTTTACTGGATATTAGTAAATTAGAATGTTAGGGGCTCCTTTGAAGACAATGAAGTAACTCAGGGATAAAAATGACTGATATTAGCCTTCTGCTCCAATATTCCAATGTTTGTCTTTCTGTTTCTCCCTTTTTAATTTAGAACATTCTACCCTCAGTGGGTGGATTGTTCTAATACCTTGCCAGCAGGCTGTAAGGCTGTATTGAGGTATTTGGGTCAATTTTTTATGTGGATCGACCTTCACCTATATATGTTCCATTGAGGAGATGAATCTCACATCATTAGCCCTTGTGGACCACAATGTGGATGATCACTGTAAAATTAATTCTGTCAAATCAGGGGACATGATAACAGAGTTTGCTTCCTCTGAACAGCCCAAGCTTTCCTGCTCAGGAAGCAAGGTGTTACAGTTTTTCACTTTTTTGGGGACCCATCTGCTGTAATCTTGAACTCTATTACTGGGACACCACTATCCATTACCCAATGCAGGTGCTCTGACCCCTAAAACATGCTAATTTGGCCTAAAACCTGATTGGCACATTCACCTTTCCTATAAGGCCATTGTAGATGGTGCAGCAATACTACCATGCCTCATAAGCCCAGTGAAGCAATGCAATCCATATTAGTATTGTCGTAGGCTCATATGCTTAGACAGCCTCATAATGTTTTGGTGTAGCCCTATATGCACAAGTAAAGTTTTATCTGTCAAGTGCATCTTTCTAACATGCAGGTATGGCCTCACAGTCGAAACCTCATTTACATATTAAAATGCCATAAGAGTCAGATGTAGTCTCCTATGTTAAAAAAAAACACATGCCCAGTTCTGCCTCATATTGTGTGTGCACAGCACACAGGAGCAGTGATAACTTAATATCATGGAGCTGCCTCTTAATGTGAAGGTGTAATCTCATATGGGCCGGTATAGCCTAAATCCCACTTGATGCTTTGTAATGCGAAGGTGCAGCCTCTTAATCCCACTGCAGGCTTAAAACACATCGATTGAGGATCACATACTTACAACTCATGTCTAACACATTCTTATCATGCACATCTGTAGAGTAATTTGCTCATGAATACCCACATATATACCAGCATAGTATCAAATGCATATGTAGGAGACGCGCGAACATACGATTCAAAATGGTGCCTCGCCGCTAAGTTCTAATGCACCCGTGTTTATGACAAACTTATTCTGCCAATTTAACAGGATATTATTCCTGGTTGCAATTTTCCTTAGCCTGTTGAGGTGAGGAGCTCGGAGGTTTCTTTTGGTGGCTGTGACTATTCCTAGTGTCCTCTGGCGCTCTACTGTTCCTGCACCGTGGCTCCTCTCATGCACAAAGGGCGCAGCTTCAGTCTGAAAGTCCTCCCACAGTTTTAGCTGCTGCACCTCGATCTTTACTTCATTTCTACACTGGTTTGGCATATTTATGTACATTTCTATTTTTTTACTATTTTACATATATATATATATTGTGGATGGACACTGGTCCTATGATTTTGATTGAATAAAATCTTGAACTCTGCTATCCATTTGAGGATTTGTACTTTCTTTCTGAACCACTACGAGCCACAGAAACGGAGTTGGCTTGGAGGTCTGCGCCTGGTTTTGTTTCCGCCATGCAGTGGCGGAACAGGAACATTGCTTTCATATATATATATATATATATATATATATATATATATATATATATATATATATATATATATATATATATATATATATATATATATATATATATATATATATATATATATATATATAATTTTTTTTTTTTTTTACCGAGGCACAAGATGGCTGCCAACAATTTCTGTTTTGGAGTGTTGACAGACAGTGGCAGCCAATCAGCACGAGCTGCATGCTTATTGGCTTTCAACACTTCAAACCAGGAAGTGTTGGCAGCCATCTTGTGCTCGGTAGACCGTCGCATATAAATGACGTTTTACCCGCTTTTTGTAAAAGCTTTTAAATAACGTGAAAAGGAGGCAGGGAAGAGACTCCCAGCCCCCCTAGGCCTTCTCATGGGGTCCCTGAAGGACCCCGAAGGGCAAAAAAAAACATTTTTCTTTTTAAATCGCGAGGTGCGCGCACATTGCTCGCACCCTCGAGGCAGAACTGAGTCAAAAACAATAGTGGAGAGCGTGAAAAGGGGGCAGGGTAGAGACTCCCTGACCCCCTAGGCCTTCTCAGGTGGTCTCTGAAGGACCCCGAAGGGCAAAAAAACATTTTTAAAAAAAATAAAAAAATCACGTTGCGCGCATGTTGAAAAAAAATTAATTGACAAATTTGACTGTTTATATTTTGATTGAAGATGTAGACTATACTGTTTAACTTTATCCAAAGCATAAAAACTAGCTGTGCCGTTGCATATTACAGGATACAGTCAATGTATTACAATATACAAAGGCAGTTTGTTGGAAAATAAATATATAAAAAATTTAAAATTGATACAGAAATTAGCATTTTAAAAACCTTGGAAATTCACTGAAAAAGCCATAGGTTTCACACACGTTATATTTTGGAATTAGCACTTAAAAAACTTTGTAAAATCACTGGAAAAAACATAGATTTCACACACATTATAGTTAGGATTTAGCATTGAAAAAACCTTAGAAATTCACAGAAAAACCATAGGTTTCACACACATCATAATTAGGAATTAACTTTTACAAAACCTTGCAAATTCACTGAAATGAATGAGATGTCATCAGTGATGTCACTGACCATCTCATGAATGATGTAATATGTGACATCATCAGCAGTGGATTGCGGGCGCGCGAGATATAGTTAGTACAACTAACTATATCGGAGGAATTTCAATGGTTTTGTATGAGTGAAATGTCCAGCTAACTATAACACCCCTAAAATCTACAGTTTTTTCAGTGAATTTCTAAGGTTTTTTAAATGCTAATTCCTAACTATATCAGGCCTGAAACCTATGGTTTTTTCAGTGAATTTCAAAGGTTTTTTAAATGCTAATTCCTAACTATATCAGGCCTGAAACCTATGGTTTTTTCAGTGAATATATATTCATTCATATATATATGAACGCACCGCTTACAGAGCGCTCGTGAGTCCGCATCGGAGCCACAGAGAAATATGTATATATATATATATATATATTTATATACTTATACTGTTTTATTAATATGGAAAGCAAAGCATCAACTTTATCAGCGTAAACAAGCAGCATCTCCTCCACCTATTAAGTATAAAATTGTAGATTCATCTGAACCCTCACTTACTGCCATTTTGGAGGAACTGTAGGCTGTCAGCTCTAATACGGATATTATTGCAATGAAAATTAAAAATATACATAGGGATAGGGCTGGTCTTTCAATAAAAGTTGGGGATAATTAAATTAAAATAAATTACATTAAAACAAATGCTGATAAGCTAATGCCGCTTTCCACAAAAATTCCCTCTATCAATGCTAGAATGATTAAGTTAGAAAACAGAAACAGGCAATATAAATTTCAAATTTCAAATTTGCCTGAAGATGTAGAGGGAAATGACTGTGGACGCTACATTGAAAACCTATTGCCTAGTCTCTTAAATCTAAAATTCCAGAAAAATTTTAGATTGTTAAAGCACAATGAATTCCATCACATCGTAAGCCTTGCCACACCAAACCATGCCAAGTCATCTTCAAGCTTCATCGTCAACACCATCTTGTCCTTATTCGAAAAGCAGCACAAGAAATTCCTTTTCTCCTGATTAATGGTACTAAAATTTTAATTCATAATGATTTTGCATGAGGCATGGCCACGAGGCGGATGAGGGAAGACGTGTGAGCGCTGAGCTCTGCGCCGACCCCGACAATTATCCTGGACCAGGACATCGTATGAAACCCCCGAGCGCCTGGGGGAGGCAGCGACGGGAGGCTGGAGGGTCCCGCAGTGTAATTGGGGAGTTTTGGAGCGTAGCTGCCCAAGGAATTGCCGAAACGGAGCGGATGCCTAAGATGGCGGCATAGCCGAAGTGCGAATCTGTGTGGCGGCACTGAAGGACGGCCCGAGAGTTGTCGCTGGAGCTGCAGAGGGGAGGGGAGGCTGCCTGCCGGAGCCACAAACTGGCGCCACCATTGCGCTGAGACCTGGGGGGCTCTGAGGGCCTGGGACAGATTCACACTGCGGACCTGAGGAAGTGCTCTGGCCGAGGCGGAGACCCTAAGATGGCGGCGATGGCGTTGCAGTAAATTAAACAGAGGTGCTGTAGGACGGCCTGAAGATCGTCAGGCGGAGCCGCAGGGGGAGTCGGCGCCCAGCAGCAGGTGCCTGAGCGGGTGGTGTAACAGCGGTGAAGGAGGGTGAAGCAAGGGGAACCCAGGACTGCTCACTGCTGCCGCAGTGCTGGGAAGACTGCTGCAATGGAGCGCTAAGATCCTGGGGGAGGCCGCGACCAGGATCCAGCTGCAGGGAGGCTTTTGGAAGGCAACAAACGAGGTTCAGGAGCGCCAAGCACTTTACTGGAGTGCCTGTGGGGCGGACGGTCTCTAGCTGCAGGGGCCGCCATATTGGGAATTCAGCGGGCTGGCAGAGGTGGTCAGAAGAAGAACGGAGGTGCGCACGAGTGCCCGTGGCCCCCCTGGAGATCCGGCAGCCTGAGTGACCCTGGGTGGAGGAACAGCATAACAAGAGACATCAAGCGGCGGCGTTGGGCAGTGGTGGCCCGGATCTAGGGAAGAGACTGGATGCTGGTGGTGGCCGTGAGGCGCTGTGGCGCTGGTGGACATTCACGTGGTGCGGGAGCAGGGGCAGGAATCACAGCGACGACATGGGAGTTGGCCTCATTGACTAACCCACTGTAAGGCCGCAGGGGAGGATGAACAAAGGCTGGGCAGTTGTGTGGTAAGAAGACCTGCCATCTAGTACCCCCGGGCGACAGGACCACTGACAAAGTGGAGCAAGCAGGGCAACACGGCTGAGCAGGACCGGTACCCTGAAGGTAGGGGCTCTGTGGACGGATTGGGCTGGAACCCCACAGCAGCATAGTTGCATGCATGGCCAGCAACAGTGAGGAATAATTGAAGAGTCATCGCAACACTCCAGCGGCGATCAGGCGTGCTAGGAGGACCGCGCCAGGGAACTGGCTGGCCACTTGAAGAGGAGCAAAAGTGAGGACAGTGGGAACAGCCTGACTGCCTGAGGTGTGGACATACTACTTGGGATCAGCGGGGGAGAGGTGGAGCGTTGGAGGAGAACCTGACTTGAAGACGGATCTCACATGCCGAGTAAGCATGGGGAAGCCCAGATGGAAGCAGGCAGGTGCGCCAACGGAGCAGGTGCCCCGGACATGCAGGAGGGGTCATCGCTCCACTCGAAAGCGATGCTCCAGCAGCAAGTGGATCAAATCCTCAAAGCTATCAAGAACACCAGGGAGGCCCTACAACTGGATATTGCGCATGGGACGCAGGGTCTGGGATTTCTCTGAGCCGACCACGCCAAACTAGCTGACAGGATGAAGCAAACAAAGGTCGCCCTAGAACAGAGGATGCTGAAGGGAGGAATCGAAGAAACAATGTCCTGGTGGTGAGGCTGCTGGAGGGAGTGGAAGGGGCCAGTATGGTGGATAACTTAGAAGACTGGCTGAGAAAGACCATCGCTCCAGAGGGCCTGACACCTTTCTTCACCCTGGAAAGAGCCCATAGGGTGCCGGCCTGACCGCTGGTCCCCGGGAGACTGCCCCGACCCGTGGTGGCCAGGCTGCTCGATTATAAGGACAGAGACTTATTGTTGCGCAAGGCTCGGACTGCGTGTCCGTATACAGTGGACAACAGTAAGGTGACACTATTCCCGGATTACACACTGGAGGGGCAGCGCCGCCGAGCATAGTTTGTGGCAGTCAAAAGAGCACTCCAGGATGAGGGCCTTCAATACTCCTTGACGTTCCCGGCACGTTTAAAGATAATTGTGGATGACAAGACGTTTTTCCACAGCAGCCCTCTGGAGGCCTGGGACTGGCTGGAGATGTATAAGGCAGGCACTGGGGTAGCAGAGCGCGGCGCAAGCACTCTCACAGAGGGTCCTCGACCACGCAGATCGCGGCGCATCCGACGATGCCAGCCTGCAGCTCAGAAGCCTACGGTGACACAGACAGAGAAAGAATGTACTGCCGCCTTACATGCTGTCACGGCCATCTCGCGAGAGGATAGGATTGCATCTTTGGAGGTGACAGAGTCGGAAAAGGGATCTCTGGAAATGGACAATGAACAATCTGACACAGGAAGCCTGCATTTGCCCCACATGACGGATGGGACTGCGGATGAGATCGTGGATAGGTAACACTGCGGCTCGTCAAGCATGAGCTGAGAAGCGGGCAGACAGTTGGTTCCGGCTTGGGGGAGTTTTCCCCTAGACGTGGCTGATTGGTGACTGACTACTGAAGGTTGGAGGGGCCGGCAAAGTTGGCTGAGTACTCTCTTAGATGATCCTGCTACATTGTGACCTCGAAGGTAGCAGGCTAGCCATCAGTGGGGTTGAGCGCAGGAAGATGGCAAGCTGGGAGGTCGTCCCTCTGAAGCTTAGGGCACACCCCCCCTATTTTGTGTGGGTATAGCTCCTTGGGGTTTCTTTTCTTGAAGGAGCAGTTTGAACATAAGTTTGGACGGGTACTAGCGTTGTAGTGCCTGTTCTGGGGGGGTAGTTGGGGTGGAGTTCGGGGATTAGTTGGGGTAGTTAGAACCACCGGTGTGTTTCTATGCGAGGAGTGTGCGTTCGGGGGGAATTGGTCACCAATTGGGGACGTTACATGATCAGAAATGTATTACTTGGAATGTACGGGGGCTCCATACAATGCAGCGGCGTCACAAGGTGCATGCTTATCTGGTGCGGCGGGGGCACATATAACTTTTCTCCAAGAAACACATATTAACAGATCTGAGGGGTTAGCACTGAAAAGAAGATAGAGGGGGCAATTATTTTACACGAGATACTCAGCTTTTGCCAGGGGTGCTTTGATATGGGTCAGAGCGGGTGTCCCTTTCCAGCCGACACAACAATTGGTGGATGAAGAGGGAAGGTTTGTAGTGGTGTTGGGGCGCCTTGGAGGGGTGGAAGTGACGCTATGTAACATATATGCCCCCAATGTGGACCAGATCTCTTTCTTTGACCGTCTATAAGGGAGCTTAGCGCCATACCTGACTAGTTCAATTATAATAGGAGGGGACTTTAACTCAATTGCAGATGTGGAGAATAATCGGTCCCACCACCCACTTTCTGATGCCCCGGTACATAGACTCTCTGAGGCGAGAAGCGCGTGGCAGAATAATTGGGGGTTGGTTGATATGTGGGGTGCGCATCACTTAGAGGAGTGGGATTATTCTTATTATTCTGGCCTCCATGACCTGCATGTGCGGCTTGATACAATATTGTGTACCCCTGAAGTCCACTCCAAGGTAATAGATAGTGAATACTTGACCAGGACGATCTCGGATCATAGCCCGCTGTTAGTGTGGATACGATGGGTCCGAGAGAGAACTGTGATTCTGACCTGGCAGCTCAGACCGGAGGCGCTGGAGGACCCGGTCTTCTGTGAAGAACTAGGGACGGGTGTCAGTCAGTATTTTGATGAGAACGAGGGGACGGCAACGTTGGCGGCAGTCAAGTGGGATGCATTTAAGGTGGTAGTTTGGAGTTTCTGCATTGGCAAAATGAAGGGGGTAAGGAAAACATTACTGAAAGAACTGAAGACGGCAGAGCGCCGGTTGCGAGGAGCTGAGAGAGCCCATCCTGGGGATCCAGGAGCGCATTAAGAGGTGTTGGAGGCTATAGAGGCAGTGGCGGTACAGGTGGAAAAACTGCGCTTCTTTGACTACAGGTCCTACAGAGCAAGGATGCATGCAAAGGGGGACAAATCGAGCGCTCTGCTGGCATGGCTGGCTAATCTGAATCCCAGGGGGACACCAATATTGGGACTGACGGTCAAACAGGAGAAATGGTATACAGGCAATAAGGGATAAACAGTTTATTTTTGGATTATTATACTGAGCTCTACCGCAGCAAATTGAGTCAGAGTGCCGACGACTTAGGGGAGTACCTTGCAGACCTGGCCTTGTCGCGCTTGGAAAAAGAGCAGGAAGATGCTGGGGGCGTGAGATCACGATTGGGGAAATCAGGAGTGCAATCGAGCAAATGGCGCGTAATAAAAAAGACCTGGGGTGGATGGCCTACCGATGGAATTCTATTCCAAGTATGTGGATCGCTTGGCTCCATGCCTACAAGCGATGTATCAGGAGGCACAGAGGGCGGGGCAGTTAACGGTGACTACTCAGGAGGCTATTATTGTTCCCCTCCTGAAACCATGGAGGGAACCCTCCGACCTGACGGCATATCGCCCACTCTCAATGTTGATGACCAATTACAAAATATTGAGTAGTATCCTTGCGTCTCTGCTCCTTCCACGCATGTCACAGCTGGTCCATCGGGACCAGGTGCACTTTATTCCTAGACGGAACACGTCTATTAATGTGCTGCGACTACTTCGTATTCTGGGGGAGGACCATGGTTTACCATCTACCACAGTGGTTCTCTCGGTCGACATCGAGAAGGCCTTTGATAGCCTGGAATGGCCGTATCTTTTCCAGGTCATGCAAATGATGGGTCTGGGAGAGGCATTCGTGGGGTGGACCCAGTTCTATACAGATGGGAGCAACAATATAATCGCCCTGTTTAGTGGGGCGAGGGACGCGACAAGGATGCTCACTGTCTCCACTGCTGTTCACGCTGGCGATTGAGCCCTTGGCCGCACGAGCCAGGTCAGGGAGGCATTATGACGGCCTGGAGTTACGCGGGGTCACGCAGTATATTTCGCTCTACGCTGATGACCTGCTCATGTTTCTGACTGCCCCAGGAGAGGTTTTAGTGGGAGAAACAACGCTCCTACGAAGGTTTGGTCTGGTCTCAGGGCTTCATGTGAACTGGGTGAAGACTTGTCTGTTCCCAGTACACCAGGCGATGGAGAGTCTGGATCACCTGGAAGGAATACGATGGGAACGTCACTGCTTGCCTTATCTAGGGACCAATATCTATTATAGGCAGGAGGATCTTTTTTTTACGGTAATGTGGGCAGAGCGGTGCGAGTGATCAAAGGGTGCATGGTATTCTGGGGCACACTGCTGCTATCGGTAGCAGGCCGAGTGGCGCTTTTGAAGATGGTAGCACTGCATAGAGTGCTATATTACTTCAGGACTCTACCGATCTGCATTCCAGGCTCGGTGTCGGGACGCTCTGGTCCATGACGGGCGTTCTTATGGGGGAACGGCAGTAACTTGGGGAGCACAGTTCTTGGATGACACAGACATGTACGATGTTATGGTGCGAATGGAAATTGAGGTTGTTATCCAATAGTAGGTGGTACTAAAAAAACAGAATAATGGAGACTTTACCGTGGAAGCAAGACCAGATGGTGGATATGAACCATTGTAAATGTATCAAGACATGTGCCCCTGGCAATAATGTGCCTCAATGGTGGGTTTGTGTTTGTGTTGAAAAATCAATAAAATATATATTTTTTAAAAATTATGATTTTGCATAAGAGATGGTCACCATTTGAAGAGATTTTGCAGCTTTGAGTTCACAACTAAAAAACTAAACTGAAAAATTCTGGCCTCTGGAAGAAATTACATTTCCAAGTCATTTCATCATCTGGAAGACCTTCAAGCATTTCTAGATAGCATTTCCCTCTCTCAATGGATATGCAAGACCATTCAATCTGAAAATGTTTTGACTGTATTACAGTTTCTTACACACATTGTTCAAAGTAGAGTTCCTATCTGGTAAGGATTATAGGTGTTTATTAAGTCTGTTATCATATTTAATATTTTACTTGCTACAGACCACTCCTTTAGCTATTCTTCTCATATGCACGTGTGTGTCTCGTCAATTTTATGTATGTTCTTTATTGTTTTGAACGTATGTTTCTGTGTGTGTTCTTTGTTTTATGTTCTTCATTATTCTAGAGCTACTTTAATGGTCTCCGATACTTCCTATTTCATATCTTTTATTCATACTGTTTTCTATCTACCCTCTTTGCTTCACTTCTTAAACTATAGATACTGCTCACAGAAATTAAAAAGTGTCCTTGAATGTTAAGGTATAACCTCATCTGGTTAAGTGTTTGAAGATTTTAGATTACCTGTTTAGACATAAAGTTGACATTTGTTTATGGCAAGACACACATATTGATGACAACATCTTAGCCTATATACAAAAGAAAGGTACTGGGTAAAATTGTGTGGTAATTTTCTTTTCTAAAAATCATCAAAAAAATATTTTAGATAAACAATCCAACTCAGATGGCCCATTTCTATTAGTTAAAATAAAACTTAGAAATACTACTTATGGACCAACAGTGGATGACACAAATGTTTGGAGTCGTCTACTTCTGAAATTCTTCAACTTGGAAATGTTTCACTCATTGTAGGTGGAGATTTCAATTTGACCCCCTTTTAAATAGACTCTCCTTTACTAAATGTTCACCTCCAAAAGCATTTCACCTACTCAGAACTTTGTTTTAAAACTCTAAGCTTGTTGACATTTGACTTCACCTTTTGCTCCAATCCTCATAATTCTCTCTCAGATTATCTGTTAACATCAAGAGAGTTTGTAAAATCTATAAGTCAACCCTCTATTGGAAATATTGAGATTTCTGATCATGCAATTATTTCACTTTACCTACTAGTTAATCATTTTCTGTTTCTCAATCCCGTAGGGTGCATGAATGTAGATATTGTCCTTCAAGATGTTCATAAGTACACAATTTTAGCAGCATCTCATGAGTATTTTCCCTCAGTCCTGATAGTGTAACCTCCCCTATCATAAAATAGGATACTTGTAAAGAATATTTAAGAAGGGTGGTCATTTCTATAATGGTCCAGGAAAATAAGATATTTAATACCACATTATTAGATTTAGAGAAGCAAATTGCTAAATTTGAAAGATTATTTATTTCTTACCACAATATTACTTTTAAACCCATGTGACAAAAACGTAGATATGAATATAATTCAATGCTGAGTTTAAGAGCTGAAATTCAATTTGCCAATCAGAAAGCTAAATTTACTTTTAAACCTAATAGGTGGGAAACCTTTGTCTCAATATCTTCACTTTAAAAAAAATAGAAATCAAATTCATGCTATCCAAGGGGATAATGGCACAATTGTTGTTTCTACCCTAGAAATTCTAGATGAAGTCCTTAATTTTTATTCATCATTATACAACAAGCCAAATCTCCTTAACTCTGAAATTAAAGATGCTTTTTTAGATTCTGCTTACCTTCCACAACTTTCTCAATCCGATAAATTCAAATTAGATAATCCTATCTCTAAAGAAGAAATTTTAACAGCTATTCATTCACTCAAATCTCAAAAGTCCCCTGGACCTGATGGTTTTCCTGCAGAATTTTATAAAACATTTGCTAGTGTTCTTACTCCTCATTCACATCACGTATTTACTAATTTCAGCCTATCTGGTTTCATTGAAGGTTTCTTTCAAAGAAGCTTTAATTAGTTTTGCCTAAACCAGATAAAGATGAGACTGAGGTTTCCAATTATCACCCTATCGCTCTCATAAATCAAGATTGTGAATGATTGAATTAATTAATGAATGAATGACGGCATTTATAAAGCGCATCGTTCATTCTGAAGAGCATCTTGGCGATATCGGATGCATGGAAGTCTGAGGTGAGGGAAATAGTGGACCCAGTGGAGTGTAAGGATCAGATGAGTGATAGAACTGTATGGTCCGGGCCGCAAAAATCCAGGTTTTCAGGAGTTTCTTGAACATAGATTCAGACTACACCAGTCTCAGCTGGGTGGGCAAACTATTTCAGGATTTTGTTCCTAGGACTGCCATTGACCTTCCCCCTCTGGATGTCAAGTGGATGGGGGGAGGTGCTAGAACGTTTTTTGAGGACGATCGCAGAAGTCGTTTAGTGATGTATGGTTTGATTCAAGATCTTAGGTATTTGGGTTCTGTTGCCCTGAAGGTTTTAAAGATGATTACTAGGATTTAAGGAGAATCTTTTTATGTATAGGCAGCCAATGGATTGTTTTGAGTGCTCCTGTGGCCAAGTACCCCGTAGGTAGTCTTAGTATCTGCCGGGCTGCTGTATTTTGGACTATTTGTAGTCTTTTCGGGAACTGCCTTTTTTGCTCCTGCGTAAAGGCTGTTGCAGTAATCCAAGCGTGACAGAATTAGTGCAACTGCAACGGTTTTCCTAGCAGTGACAGGGAGTAGAGTAAAACATTTTAAGGGTTTTTATCACGTGGAAGCATGTGCCCGCCACCGAGGGGGCTTGCGGGTGGTCGGATAGAGCAGAGTCGAAACTAATCCCTAAGTTCCTCACAGTGTCTACTTTGTGGGAAGTGGAGCTGTATCAATTGGCCACCACTATTTGGGCATGAAGAGAGTAGATTTCCCAAGCAGCATGATTTCTGTTTTTTGGCTATTACATTTGAGGTGGTTTGATTTCATCCAATCCATGACTGCGGATATACAGAGATGGAATTTTTCTTCCGCTGCTGTGGAATTTTTGTCGAGGGTGAGGATAGCTGGGTGTCATCCGCGTACTAGATAGACTCGACGTCAAAGGGTGCAATTAGGTTAAGCAGCGGTATCATATAGAGATTAAAAAGTGTTGGTCTCAGGGACAAGTCCTGGTGGTCTCCAGCTGGCATCAGTTTTTCTGTTGATTTGTAGTTGCCTAAGGTTACTATTTGTTGCCTGTCTTCCAGAAAAGATGTTAACCAGCCCAATGCCTTGTGGGTGATGTCACTATCTGCTAGCCTGTCTCTCAGTATGTCATGGGAGACCGTATTGAATCCAGTCGATAGGTCCAACAGAATCAGTACTGCATCTTTTCCCTGATGTAGGGCAAATTTTTATGTTTCAGTTGTATGAAGCTGCACTGATTCTGTTGAGTGACCAGGCCTAAAACCTGATTGCTTGGAGTGTAAGATATTGGTTTACTGCAGAAAATCATTTAGTTGCGTATTGACTGGTTACTCTGCTATTTTGCTAAGACATGGTAGCAGCAAGATGGGTCTGAGATTAGAGAGAGTGGTCGGGTCTTGTCATTTCTTTTTTTGGGAGGGGTTTGACAGAAGCAATTTTCCAATTGTCAGGAACTATTGCTAACTTGAAGGTGGAGTTAATTATTTGGTTTATAGTGGGGTTTATGATGTCAACGAGGGCATGTAAAATGTTTGGGGACAGGGATCAAGAGGGGAACCTGATTTGCAGGAGAGAATAGCTTGCTGGGACTGTTCGAGACTGATCTCCTTAAAACCGTTGAGTTATATTCTATTTTCTAGGATGACTGCTTCTATAGGAGTGGAGATCTTTTCCTTGAAGTCTTTACTTAAGTCTACAATTTTCTTGTAAAAAAAACTCGGCAATCTTATCACATAAACCATATGATGGAGGAATTTCATGTTCTAGCATTTTTGGATCAGTGAAAGAGTTTAAGATTTTGAAGATCGTTTCCTGATTGGACGCTGCCTGGTTGATGAGATTCGAGTAGTATGTCTTCTTTTCTATTCTGATTTGCTAGTTATATTCTTTGAGAGCTGTTTTGAAGGGGGAAAGCTCTTCTTGGTTGTAATTTTTTCTCCAGATGCGTTTCAATTTTTTGCATTGGCCTTGTAATTCATTTAGCCGAGGGGTAAACCAGGGAGCAAAGTTTGTTTTGAGAGGGCTTTTACTGGGAGGGGCGGGAGGCGCCAAGATGTTGGCTAGTGAGGACATCTAATCGTTGAAGAAGTGGGTATCTTTACTTTACTTTAAACCATTTTATAACGCGCTCCATTACTGGGGAGTATCCTGGCGCGAGACAAGGGAAAAAGAAACAGACATCAAGACTCAGAGAGTGAAAAAACACATCAGATTGTACTCTTGAAGAGGTGAGTTTTCAGATGTTTTTTGAATGCGGCCACTGTTGGCAAGGAACGCAGATGGAAAGGGAGAGCGTTCCAGGCCCGGGCCACAATCACAGAAATCGACTGACCCCCAAGTCTGACCCGTTTAAAACGTGGAAGAGACAATTTAAACAAAGTAGAAGATCTCAGGGTACGTGCCGGGACATATCTGACAAATCTCTTTCTCAAATAGATGGGGCCTTGATCATGGGTTGCCCGGAAAGCCAGCACCAGAGATTTAAACATAATGCGCTGTCTGACCGGGAGCCAATGGAGCGTGCGCATCTCCACGCGCACGCTCTTCCATCTAGGTATGTTAAATAATAGACGGACGGCCGCATTCTGAATAATTTGCAGACGCTGCACCAAATAGGCGGGTACGCCACTAAACAGTGCATTGGCATAGTCCAACCTAGCCAAGATGAGCGCCCGAGCAACCGACTCCCTCGCATCCCTAGGAAGTAGGGGGAAGAATTTGCGTAACATTCTCAAAGTGGCGAAGCAGGTGCCTGTAAGCTTCTTAATGTGATGCTCAAATTTTAGGTCCTCCGTGAACCAAATGCCAAGTATCTGTCAAGGGGTCGCCTGTTTGGGTAGGATTACCTAGTTCTGTCGTAGCATACAGGTTAGGACTGATTAGTATTTTATTCCACTTTCACCTCAGTGTGAGGCCCGATTGCCTGGGGTTTTTCAAAAGTTGTGTGGTGGCCCAGCCAATCCTGAAAGGAATACATTTGTGTGCCAACCAGGTTATGGTGACCTGAGGGTCCACTCTAAGACTGGTGGCGTTGGTGCAGAGTCCATTGAGGGTGTGTCCTGGACAGTGAGTGGGTCCCTCTATCTGTTGTTTTAGTCCCAGGGTATTTATAATCTCTTCAAAGTTGTTCCTACTATGGGTGTCAGCTGATTCTAAGTGTAAGTTAAAGTCTCCCAAAATAGTGAAGTTGTTGGAGTATCTGACCACTAGGGAGCTCATGCTTTCCCCCAGGGTATCTAGAAACTTGAGACTAGACTCTGGCGGTGAAGGACATTGAACTATCTGTTTGGAGACAGAAATCTAGACTTTCTGCCTCTTTTAGTTCTGTGACATTCAATGTGGAACATTTCAGTGTGTTCCTGTATATTATTCCTAGGCCTTCCCCTCTGTCCAATTCTATCTTGTCTGGATATAATATATCCTGGTGGGAGGCCTTGCACAAGATCAGGGGTTGAACAATCGTTTAGCCATGTTTCTGTGACAAAAAGACAGTCTAGTTTAAGGTTCGCCAGTGAGTCATAAACCTGGAGCGCATTTGTGGCTAAATATCTGGCATTGACTAGGCCGCATCGTAGCTGTTCAGAGTCAGTTTTGAAGTCAGCTTTGGCGGCATGATTAGGAGGGTGGCTGAGTTTGCATTTGGGCATGTGTCTGCATTTCAGGCAGGTTAATGGGCCCTTTTATCTTGTCAGTATGAGAAAGAAGTTGGCATTTACTTGCTTGTGGTACTAAGTGCCTGTATTTTCTCTCTTGCGTAGAGGAGTCCTGAGGTGGACCCGGCAGCATTTCTTCCCCTGGGCGCGTTCCGGACGCGAACAGGCGCAGACAGGCTTGCCTTTAGCGTGTCTTCGGTGTACTGGCCGCGCAGCAGCTGCCCGCGTCCGCCGCACGTCCGCCGCAGCATGCTGTTTAAAGAGTGCAGTATTGGAGCTTGCAACCACTAGCGAGGCATTTTGCCGGAAGGGGGAGTAGCCCATGTGGGAGGAGCTGCGTTCCTCCGCTCAACCGGCCGGAAATTGCTGCGGCAGACTGGAAACGCAGCCCGGAAGAGAAAGTGCAATGTGCATGACAGCTATTGAAGTTCAGAAACAGGTATTTGAATCCCCAAGTACTGCAGGCTAAGATTTGTTCAAATCTAAAAATAACTGAGGTTAAAAAATGTTTTTAAACTAGGTAAAAGCAAGGCGAACAATACAAATGTTTAAAAGGTCTCTCACCATTCTTAAAGACAAACTTCTAGTAAAGCTTTTTCCAAACATTTTAGCCACTAGGCTAATTCACATTTTATCATCACTTATTCACATTAATCAACCTGGTTTTATGAAAAAAAGACTCTCTGTCAATAACACACAACTCCTATTTCATGTCTTTGATGATATTTCCACCTTTACTTCACCCTTTGGTCTTCTCGCTTTAGATGCTAGGAAAGCATTTAAACAGTTCATTGGCAATTTTTGTTTCAAACACTATCCTCATTTTAATACTGGAAATAATTTTATACAAATAGTTTCAACATTATATGGTTCCCCTTCGGGGCGCCTTTTCATTAATGGACAGTTGTCTAACTATTTTTTCTTTATATAGGAACCCAACAAGGATTCCCATTATCACCTTTTCTTTTTTATTAGAAATTGAACCTTTCCGCTCTAATATTTGTAACTTCAACAATATTGCAGGGGTAGATTTAACTGACATTACACTTAAAATATCAATGTATGCATCGGATGTCCTTCTATATTCATCAATCTGGCTGCTTCTATATCTGCAGTTTTAAATATGGTACGTAACTATTCTATTGTTTTTGATTATACTTTGAATACTAATAAAACAGAATTATTTTCCCTAAATGTCCATATTACACCTACTACACTAGATAATACTGATAATACTTGGCAGAAGGAAAAATTTAAATTATTTATCAGTGTGCTTCTCGCACTCTTTAAAACATTCCATTACACTCAACTGTGATATCTTTATTACTAAAGTCAGAGGTAAAATTTGCCAATTCTTCCCATTACACGTACCACACTGGGGAAAACTTGAGGCAATCAAAATGATACTTTCCCCTATTATTTTTTACACTCTATCTATGACCCCATTACAGTTACCTCTCCTATTCTAATAAAAATAGATAGACTTATCTCAAAATTTCTTTGGAATCATAAACCACCACATACTTGTTATACTAAGCTTTCCAAACATAATGGGAGATTTGGTTTGCCAGATGTTTTCAAATAGCACAAAGCATTCATTTTAAAACAAGATTCACTTTTAGTTGCATTGATTCTGGGTAATCCCCTAAATGGCTTTTGATAGAACAAAATTTAGTTTCATCATTTCCTCTTCCATCACTATTATCTATGTCTAATTAAAATTAACTTCTTAAGTCACCCTTCGTTATAGCCTCTACTAAATTGTTTATTACTGACTTTGATGCTTCATTTTCTTCACATATTTCAGAGTCAAGCATGCTTTCCCTTTGGCACAATCCTAAACTAAAGTTTAATTGTACTATCAAATGTTTTAAATTATGGATGAATGTTGGTATTTTCTTCCTTCATGACATCTATGATGAGGGAGTTTTGTTATCA
This sequence comes from Lissotriton helveticus, assembly GCF_964261635.1. Classification (NCBI taxonomy): domain Eukaryota; kingdom Metazoa; phylum Chordata; class Amphibia; order Caudata; family Salamandridae; genus Lissotriton; species Lissotriton helveticus. The sequence goes on along the minus strand of NC_136060.1, from coordinate 146,603,038 downwards.
TTCTCTGAATTGCAAACTAAATTCATGTTACCTGATACTGAAGCTCCTAAGTATGAAACTCTTAGTAATGTCTTACTTAATTCTTCTCCAAATGTGTTACCCCAGACTACTACCCCTGACTCGGTACTTTGCGTTAAGGCCTTCCCAGCTTCCCAGCATACTGTCTCTAAATTTTACAAACAAATACATTGTACGTGTTCTTTTTGAGTGTGCAGCAATATTTCAGTTTTGGAGAAATATTTGAGGAATTATTGGTAAAATACTTCCTATCACTGATGCTCTCACATATCACATGCTGATTAGCAAATCCCATGCTTTATCTTCTAACTTATCGAGCCCTATTCTAAACGTTTTGATTTTCTTATTTCTATCACCATCAAATCCATTACATCTAATTGGAAGTCAGCTGATGCAGTATTAAACCAGGATTGGTGGTCATATGTTACTTCAGTTAGATGTGGTGCCCAACTATACTTTAAGGGAATGTGTAAAAATATATTTTCATTTCAACAGTTATGGAGACCAATTGGTGTTTTTATAACTACTGAAATGTAAAGTATTTAGTAATTTCATGCATTATTTTTTAAATATGTAGTGGAAAACCTAATGTTTTGGGAAGTACCACTGTTTGTTCCATACTCACTATTTATTTTCTATTATCTTTAAGACAATTATCAATTTTAAGAATATATAAATACATATATTAAAAAATATATCAAATACGAATATTTTAAAGTTATGTATCTAGTTTTATATATACCGATATTGTATCGTTTTTTTGTATTGTCTTTTCGTTTGCAAAAAACAATAAAATATCTTGAACAGAAAATGCTTATGTTCAGACTAGTACCCTTATGCAAAGCTAGCTATGCCACCCCTTGCAAACCAGTATTCAGGACAATTTAGCCAGGCAGCAGTGAGTGCTGCTGCAGTGTGACTAACTGTTGTTACCCATGGCTTCTAAAGACAAGAAAGTATTTGTTGGCCAGTATAAACATCAATGATTTCTGTCACACTGTTGCTACTGCCGTATCCTAGTGATATAGCAGAAAGAGGAAATTGTTCAATACCTTTCCCTTTATCCCTTGTTTCCAGTTAGAGACTGCTAAAAAAAACATTGAGAAAAGAAATGCCACCAATGTACCGTCTTTCTGCACCACAGGAGCCTCTTTGCTACTAAGTGACCATGCAAGGGATAGGGCACATTATACATAAACTTCACGTACCATAAGGCCTTCAACAGTATCCCAATCCCTGCCAAAGTAAGGGAACATGGTATTGAAGAAAACAGATTTCCTATATAGCCTTAAGGTAAGTTACCATAGGGCCAAAGGACTTGCAGGAATGGGTTCAACTTGTAACCGAATAAATAATAATGTAGAAACTTCTCTTAAAAATCAAATGTCTGGATAAGTGATTGAGTGAATGAATTGCCAGATAAACTCGCCAGTGATTAGGCTTATAGCAACACTGTTGTAGACGAGGATTTGGCTTGTCCTGTGCCACCCGCTTCAGGCTTCTAATGTCCTTGCTTCTGGCAGGGTGTGATGGTGCAGTACATAGGAACTGCATCAGTGAATGCAACAAACCTACCTCAGGACATGCCTGGATGAGCAGCTTACAGCTGGTTGTGTCTGCGCATATATGCCATATCCCACTACGTGATGCTCTCAGACAAGACGTACAGGCACCCTCAGACTAGCTGAATCATGCACACACCAGATGAACTGGAAGCCCAAGCAGCATACTAGTGGTGCCAGCTGAAACAAAGAAGAAGGGGATGGAATTGCCCAATTCCCATGCTTGACTGATGAATACTACAAGCTAAGGCGGGTGCAGCCCTATTTGTCTACATGTACCTAAGGAGGAGCATCATGTACTGGCAGCATACCATGGTTAGACATGGAATGGTTACATTCTGTGGGATATTAGTGCTTTCCACACTTTATTTGTGTATTATATAGCCCAGTAATGCCTCATCTGTCCATCCAATTCCTGTTTTGTAGAGTGCTATGTTACATATTGTGGATAAAAAGGGAGAACAGGAGGATAAAGGGAACAGGAGGTAGAGAGTAGGTGCATGAGTCAGCAATGTGTGGCTATATTAGCAGGAAGATCAGTATCACAATTTGGGGATTCGCAACTGAACTCACCATTGCTTTCCACGTCTCTTCCCTTATTCTTGCATTATCCCATGTATGTTTTTTTTTCTTCAGAGCCTGCATCTAATAATCATAACCTCATTTACTGAACTACAGGCTGCTTAAAGGTTACCTTGTGATTCTTATCTCTGATCAGTATTATTGCCTTCATAATTGATACCTTAGGACTTACCATTTCTTCTATAATGATACTAATTGTTTGTTGAATATTCTAAAAGATGACTTTTTTGCATCAATGGTATAAAAAGTTTCTTCAAACAACCTATTTCCATTTTTCACAATATGGTATCATTATCCAAGATTTGATGGCAATCGTGAAATGGTTGACTCCACTTTCAATCTCTTAGACCTCCTATCATCATATATCCCTTTGCCAAGGCTGTATATGTTGCCAATAGTACTGAAATAACTCCCACTTCTCCTTCGGGAGTCGATTCGAGCGCGATATAAACCCGCAAATAAATAAATAAATGATATACCAAGTTCATCGGAATCAACACAGCTTCTTTAAGACCAAACAATGGGCCAGATTTAGAATTCAGCAGGTGGGTTACTGCATCACGAACATAACAGATATCCTGTCTGCCATATTACAAGTACCTTCTATCCAATGGTACTCGTAATTCAGCAGACAGGATAGCCATCATGTTTGTTATGTTATGTTATGTTAATGGGGGTCTTATAAAGCGCTCGGCTACTCGGACAGAGTGTCCCGGCGCTATACAGATCTGCAGAGGAGTGCCCGAAAAAACACATGCAAATTATTGTCCAAACAGCCAGGTCTTAAGACCCTTCCTGAAGGACAGCAGGTTGTCTAATTTCCTGAGAGAAAGGGGCAGTTTGTTCCAAAGTTGTGGAGCCAATAGTCTATATGAACGACCTCCAATGCGCGCTCGTATAGTTGCAGGGACAATGGCCAAAGCTTGAGAGGCGGAACGAAGAGATCTAGAGGGAAGATAAAACCACACTCTTTTCCTTAAGTAAGCAGCTCCAATGCCGTGCAGAGATTTGAAGGCCATAATAAGAGTCTTGAAATAAATACGTTTGCGCACTGGCAGCCAATGAAGTGAATTCAGAAGAGCTGAGGTATGAGCCCTACGGCTAAGGCCAAAAATGGCCCTTGCCGCCGAATTCTGTAAAGATTGGAGGCGCGTGAGAAGGTATTCCAGGAGGCCCAAATAAAGTACATTGGCGTAATCCAGTCTAGAGCCGATCAACGCCTGAACCGTAATCCTCCTATTTATTTATTTATTTATTTGCAAGCTTATACCGCGCTGGGAATCGACTCCCTGGGGAGTATCTCCGCGCCATTGGCAACATCAGAAAGCAAATAGCCCTGTCATGTGTTATTAATATTCCACCGTATCAATAGTTAAACAAGAAAGTATTTAACTTTTTCCTGAAGGGAAAATGTTCCCTGCAAGCTCTGATTTCCAATGGAAGTTCATTCCAAAGTTTCGGGCCTGCCACTGACAGTGCTGTTCCACCTTGTCGTGTTTTCCAGAATCTGGGGACACATAATAGTTCATGGTCTCCGGATCTCAGAGTTCTTGCGGGAATATATGGGATGAATTTCTTAATTAAGTCCTCCGGGCCTCTACCAGACAGGCACTTGTGGATAGTGCAACAAGTTTTAAACAGCACTCTTTGTTTTATGGTGAGCCAGTGGAGTTTTTTGAGAAGCGGTTTTGAAGGAGTCCTGGCCGGGGCATTAAGAACAAGGCGGGCAGCCGTGTTCTGCACGACTTGAAGTCTAGCGATGACCCCTTCGTTGGCGGCTAGCAGCAGACCGTTACAGTAGTCCAGTCTACTCAACACGAGCGACTGAACTAAAGTTTTCCTGGTGGAATCAGGTAGCATGGGGAACACCCTTCGGAGAAGACCAATAACATGGAAACAGGAGCTTACTACATGAGTAGCGTGATGTTTTAGGGTGAGCTCCTGATCCAGTTTGACTCCCAGGTCTTTCACTACCATTTTTGGCTCTGGGACTGGGCCAAGATCACAAGGCCACCAGTCCGGAGTCCACAGTCGTTTTGCTTCCCCAAAGAGCATCACCTCCGTCTTGGAGACGTTGCACTGAAGGAGATTTGCTGCCATCCAGTGTGCTAATTCTTTCATCCCTTGGGCAAAGGAGTGGCGCACTTCAGGAGTCATGATTTTAAACGGAAAGAGGAGTTGTGTATCGTCTGCATACGACACAGGGATAAACCCGTAGGATCTCATGATGTTAGCTAAGGGTGCCACATAGATATTAAATAACGTTGGGCTCAAGCAGGAGCCCTGTGGCACCCCCTTTGAGATCTCCACCTCCTCTGACTGGTAGGGGCCCAGTATTACTCTCTGAGTGCGTTTGCTGAAAAAGCTCCTTAGCCAAGCCAGCGCCTTGCCACCCAGACCGATGTTAACTAGTCTGGAGGTCATGATCTCATGTGACACCGTGTCAAACGCCGCTGACAAATCTAATAACACCAGGACAACGGAGTACCCCTTATCCTGAAGCATGTGAAGATTGTCAGTGACGGACAGCAAGGCGGTCTCGGTGCTATGCCTAGGTCTGAAACCCGATTGAGAGGGATCTAGTCCCCCTGCACTCTCGATGTAGTTAGATAGGTGCCGGTTAACAAACTTCTCGGCAAGCTCCCTAAGAAAGGGAGAAGAGAGATGGGTCTCAGGTTAGTGAGGTCAGTCCATGGGATGGAGTTGTTCTTCCGTAGAGGCCTCACCAAAGCACGCTTCCAATCAAGCCATGGCCATGGGAAAGAAAAGGAAGAAATTTCCTTAGGGTTCGTAAAAGGCCAAAACACTGGCCGACTATGCCAAGAATCTGGGGTTTAAGAGTTAGGCCATTATCGATTTTTACACCCAGATTTTTTGCCAAAGAAGTGGCTGATGATGGAGGGTACATGTCGGTAGGCCACCACGATTTCCGTGGGCGTCAGGGGAACAGCCAAAAAAAAGGATCTCTGACGTATCAGAGTTGCATCTTAACTGGTTCAATTGAAACCAAGAAAAAACAGCCTCGAGGCAGCTCCTGATGGTATCACCGGCGAAATCGGTGTTCTTATCGCAGGTAAAAAGAAGCTGCGTATCGTCGGCGTAGGACACAATCCGAGCTCCATGAGACTCCACCAAGTCTGCCAGAGGGGACAGATGAATATTAAAGAGAGTGGGGCTCAACACCGAACCCTGTGGAACTCCCACCTCCAACGGAGGAACGGTAGCCGAGAAAGGGGGTGCCCAAATCGATTGTTGGCGACCCGACAAGAAAGACTCAAACCAGTTGAATACCGTCCCTCTCAGTCCAATCTCCCGGAGTCTTGAAAGAAGATGTCCGTGAGGGACGGTATCAAAGGCCGCGGACAAATCGAGTAGAACAAACAACGCCCTTCCTCCGCCATCCAGAACCTCCTTTATTGACTCTGTGACTTCCATTAATGCAGTCTCTGTACTCAAGTTTGAGCAAAAACCAGATTGAGTATGATGGAGAATATCTCGGGCTTCTTGAAAGTGAGAGAGAGTGGAGTGGACATGTTTTTCCACAATTTTGGCGAAAGCAGGGAGCAGCGAGATCGGTCTGTAGTTAGAATGTTCTAGGGGGTCTAAATTGTTTTTTTTAATAATGGAAGGATGTGCGGTATTTTCCATGCACCCGGAACAGTGCTGGTTTCGAGAGAGGCATTGAGGAGCGGGTTGATGATGGGATTGATAATATGAGCCATCTTGGCCAAGAATTTAGCAGGGCAAGGATCTGATGGAGAACCAGACTTTAATTTCGATAATAGATCCAGTGACATTTGTGGGGTTAACGGAGGGAAAAGTGAGAGCATGTGACTCTCCAGAAGGGAACACCTTACGGGGAGATTTAAGCCAGAATCTCTTGTAGAATCAATAGGCACAAAAGAGGCCTGAATACTTAAGATCTTATTAGCAAAAAAACTAGCCAGTTGTTTAATCCATAACTCTGTGGGAGAGAATTTCGACATTAAAGAGGCAGGGGAGGTGAATTCCTTGACTATTACAAAAATTTATTGTGAAGAATTAACCCTACTGCTGAACTTTAAAGCACACCCCAAGTCAATCAGATCAGCCCCAATCCCGAGGCACATACTCTTCTCTGTCATCTTTCAAGCCAAGCCCAAACCCTTCTCTCTTTTCTCCCAGGTCAACTTTTGGCCGAACCGTCTAACACTGACATATATGATATATGAACACAAGATGCAATTATGTTCCTGTAAATAAGCCTGAAACTCCATAAATACAAAAAGCTTGCCAGTTAATGCATTGTTTTTTGTGAAGCTGGTGCAATGCAGAAGCTTCAGTAATGTTTGCTCAAAGCACACTTTGCTTTCTGTTGGTAATGCAACAGAAAGCAAGAATTTGGATACCAGCCAGAAAGACATTGCCTGAAACTAAAAGAGGAACTTGGATTGGGCAATTATGTTTAAGATGTTGACATGACTGAGTGTAGTAGATATAGATTCTTTAATGCGTCAGCATTTTATTTATTTTAAATTGTTAATGTTTAGATTGTGAGCAGTTAAAATACTGTGTATTTCTATGCACTGTTACCCAAATGCACTTTATCACCTTTCACATTTATTTATCTTACACCAAAAAGTTGAAAACTGTGGCACAATCAAACCAATATGGATTTTTACCACTGTATGTGCAGTGAAATGTCACACAAAATAAGATGCTTCCCAAAGCTTTATTGCTCTACCATCAAAATGTGAGTCTCCCTAACCTGCCTGCTCGGATTTCCAACTACCCTCAATCAACTGTCGGCCGGCTCTCATTGAACGCACACCATGCACGCTCCATGAGTGTGGTGCGATGTCCAAGGCATGAGCTTACAATGGTACAAGACGTGACGTATCTGCTTTCTTCACACACAAACAATAATAAAAAATAAAACATAATTCAATGAGGATGGAAACAAAATACTAATTGAAAACATAGCAAAAAGTAATATAGATCAGTCGATACAAAGTCAACTCTAAATTCACCAATAGGGTGCAACAACTTATTTAAACACTCTTTAACATCGCGAGGAGGAATAAACATGTGCAATACTTCTACTTTATTACATAATCAGAAAACTTGACTGGCCTACAATGTTGTTGATGTTGTCTTTCAGAAGATATTAAATTATGTTCATTCACACCTGTGCATACCGCAACTTTACCACAATCAGCAAAAATCCTCTTTCTTCTTGAGTCATTACTTTTAGCTCCTGTACTAGCATTGGTCCTCACATCTTCCCTCAACATGAACTCATTACAATTCGTTTCTAGTGCTTCTGCATCTTTGCCTTCCCCTTTTCACTTCAGTGCTTCCCTCTTCTTACAGTATAGAGCAACTCTTCTTCTGTTCCATTTTTGCCAATTCATCAAAACAGCGTGCCTCCCATGCACTTCTTTCACTTCCATAAAGTTTGAAAACGTATTCACGCCATCTTCTCTCTATCTGAATGTAATCTTAACTAAATATTCCGCTTCTATCTTTCCCACACTCTTGTTGGTTCCTATCTCCTTGTTAATCTTGCTTTAAGTTAACTATTAAGGTGGCAATTTGTTTTTTGCTTCTTTCCCTCTCATCCTTTTGAAGGGAGTCTCACCTGTAACACCATTCACAGCAGTATTGTACATTCAGAATACATTCTCTACACTTTTCTTAACATCCTGTTAACCTTGTATTGCCATTTGTATGTTACCTTTACTCGATTCATGTGCTCCACCATCCCGTTTTCCTGGGGATTGTAAAATAATTACGTATGTATCTTATACCAAATCTCTTCAAGAAATTTTGCATAGTGTGGGATGTTAATTGTGTACCATTGTCTGTGATTAGTATTCCTGGAAAACCTTGTCCCACCAAAAAAATTCTCAAATTTCTTAGAACATTCTCTGTTGTGATTTTCCTTAAACATTCTACTATTACCCACATGGAATGGACATCTTCCAAAACCCTGGCAAACTTTTTATTCTCGCTTAAGTAGTGCATAGGACCTAAACAATTCAAACATACTTTTTCCCATGCACTACCACTGCCACGTCCACTCCATGAACCCATACTTTGTGTTTCAACCTTCAATCGTTTCTCACTCTCTCTATACAACAAACAATTCTCCACCCAATCTTTTACATCCCCCTCCATTCCAGGCAAATATTACTTTCCCTAATACGTTTTTTAGTGAGGGTTTTTCCAAAGTAGCCTTAATGCACCAACACATTTATTTTTTCCTTAAATATTCCGGTGGAACGAATCTCTCACCCCTCAAGACTAAACAATCTTTTCTTCATGCTAAGTTCCTCTTGTAACTTAAAGCAGCTCCCTATAGCAGGCCTTACATCACTTTCTCACCTCCAACCCATCACGAATACTGCATACTCAGGGGCATATTATCTAGGAAACGCGATAAATATTGCATTTTCCACTTTGCGCGATTTTGGCCAATGCCAGCTATCGCTGGATTTAATCGCCGAGATATTGCGTTATTATCAACGCATATCTCCAAGGCGATTCAAAATCCGGTGATAGTGGTGAAATGCAGGATTATCACTGGGAATCCAGCAATAAACTTGCAGCGATAGGGGAATCCTTATTGATAGGAAAATGTGGACTTAGCCGTACAATCCAGCTCTAATGATACAGATAGGCAAGTCAGGATTTTTGTTGATGTTAATTACCAGCGCTAACCGTGGTTAGCGTGGCTTTTTTTATCACTTTGCGGTTCTGAGGCCGCGTTGATAATAGGGCGAAGTTGTGTCTGCTAATGTTTCCATTACGTATTAGTCAGGAACGCCTACTTTGCATGTCATTAGCGATATATATCGCTGACATGCAAAGTGGGAAAAAACTGACAGCTAACGCCTGTAATCCTGCACTAACGTCTGTTAGCGCAGGCTTGTTAATAGGGTGATTAAAATATCGCAGCTTTTTCGGCAAAAAGTGCCGCAAAAGTGGCGATATTGCCTTTGATATTATGCCCCTAAATCTTTAAAAATATCATCCTCACCGGCTGCTCGTTGCACTCCTCATTGGTAACTGAAGTAAACCCTTCTTCCAACACATCCTCTGCACTTGTCACCATACACACTACGGGCATATTATCTAGGAAACGTGAGAAATATCGCATTTCCCGCTTTGCACGATTGTGGCCAACGCCGGCTATCACTGGATTTAATCACGAGATATCGCGTTATTATCAACGCATATCTCCAAGACGATTAAAAATCCACCGATAGCGGCGAAATGCGGGATTATTGCTGGGAATCCAGCGATAAACCTGCAGCGATAGGGGAATCCTTATTGATTGGGAGATGTGGACTTAGCCGTACAATCCACCTCCCATGATACAGATAGGCAAGTCGGGATTTTTGTTGACTTTAATTACAGGCGATAACCGCGGTTAGCGCAGCTTTTTTTATTGCTTCGTGGTTCTGGGGCCGCATTGATAATAGGGCGCAGTTATGTCTGCTAGTGTTTCCATGACGTGTTAGTCAGGAATGCCTACTTTGCATGTCATAAGCGATATATATCGCTGACATACGAAGTGGAAAAAAACCGACAACTAACGCCTGTAATCCTGGGCTAATGCCTGTTAGCGCAGGCTTGTTAATAGGGCGATTAAAATATCACCGCTTTTTCGGCAAAAAGTGGCGATATTGCCCTTGATAATATGCCCCTACATCTTCTCCTTCCACAACTTCACCTCCTACCTCAAGCGATAGTCTTGATAAGCAGTCAGCTTGCATATTCCTCCATCATGAAACATGTTCAACTTTACACCTGTAGCCTTGTAATCTTGAAGCAAACCTCATCAAATGAGAAGAACCCTTGCCTGCCCCCCCTGGACTCAAAGTTTTTGCTACTGGTTTATGATTTGTTTTCAATACAAATTGCCCCCTCCCACGAGTATGTGTGGAAATACTGAACTCCTCATGCAGAAGCCAAGGCTTCCCATTCAATCACACCATAGTTTTGACCAGCTCAATTAAGTGTACGTGAAGCAAATGCCACTGTTTTTTCCTCCCCACTTTTCACCTGAGAAAGAACCTCTCGAACACATTGAGCACTGGCTTCAACCATGAGAATAGTCTTATTTCCAGGCTCAAATGAGGTTAATAATCCTTAGTTTGCCATCTCATCCTTAATCCCTTTAAATGCTTTGTCTTGATTCTCTCCCCACTCACATTGTTTACACTTCCTTAGAGGTTCACTTTTGTCAGCAAAGTCATTAACAAACTTAGCGTATTATTCTATTAAATTCATAAATTATCCTAACTGATCCTTTCCTGTGGGTGTGGCAGCTAATCTTATTGAATTCAGCAAATCTTCTTTCAGTTTAACTCCATGCTCTGAGATGGTGTAACCCAAGTAATCAATTTCCTTCAATAAATGTTGTCACTTTTCTTTACTCAGTGCTAATCCTGCTTCACTTAACACTTTAAGTACTTTTTTTTACCAATGTAATATTAAGGTTTCCTTCTATCTCCCTTGTAATTGAAATAGCATCCTAAAAAAAAGGAACATTTCAAACTCACTGAACAAGCTATGCATCATACATTGAAATATACTAGCAGAGGATGCCAGTCGGAAAGGAAGTCTTTTAAAATGGAAAACACCTTCCATTGTTACAAAAGCAGTATGCTTCTTTGAATTGGGGTACAACGCTATTTGGTGGTATGCTGACTTTAAGTACAGCATAGTGAAAAATGTTGATTTATTCATTAACAATGCCATTTCTGAAATGTTGAAACACTGGAAAAAAGAACAGTTGATGGACAGAATGCAGAACAATGTCATACATTCATCCCAGTACAGAGATCTGGGCCTAAATCCATCTTTTTTTGCTCACCATGCCATTTCAGTTTGAACCCAGCCATATGCAAATCAGTCTTGACCCTGTGCCCTATGGGAACAGTCCAGCCTGAACTGCCAAGCCAAGTCCTCCCTGGACTGGAAGCAAGCATCCGAGGACCGGTTTCGGGCTTTCAGCCCTCATCAGCCAGGATAGCTTGATTCCAGTGGCATGGAGAGCACGGGACTCACGTCTGAGCATACCCGTTCCACTCGGGGTGACAAATGCAAAAACAACTGTTGATGGACAGAATGCAGAATAATGTCATACATTCACCCCAGTACAGAGATCTGGGCCTAAATCCATTGTTTTTTGCTCACCATGCCATTCCAGTTTGAACCCAGCCTTATGCAAATCAGTCTTGACCCGGTGCCCCATGGGAACAGTCCAACCGAACTGCCAAGCCAGGTCCTCTCTGGACTGAAAGCAAGCATCCTAGGACCGGCTTCGGGCTTTCAGCCCTCATCAGCCAGGATAGCTTGATCCCAGTGGCATGGAGAGCACGATGGATTATATCCAGATCTGTGACTGGGGGTGAATGTTTTGCCAATGTGCAACATTCCGTCCATCACCTTGTGTGTTTTGCATTTCTGAAATGTTGGGCAGTAAAAAACTGTCCACCACTATTCAATGATTTAGCAATCAAAGGTTCACAAAGAACCTTAATGTGCCATCCTTTTTTTAGTGATCACAGCTACATGTACTTCAGCATCTCCATCACCTCATTGCGAATAGCAATGGGAATTTTTCTTACCCCATGTCTGATGGGTGTGGATTCTTTCTTAGCTCTTATTTCTTGTACATAACCCTTTAGTTTACCTAACTTGTTACTAAATACATTGTCATATTCATATAATATCTTTTCCATACCTTCAAAGTTTTGCACCACTAACACTTGCAAATCATATTGTTGAACCCAACCCAAAATAGCTGCTCCCTTCTGTGATACATACATCTTTCCCACTCCGTTCTCCCTTTGAATTCAAAATTAGTCTCCACAAAACCCTCTAAATAAATGGTTTCACCACTATACCCTTAGGTATAATCTCACAGTCTTATAATTTAGTATTTATCCACTTTATTTCAAATAAATGCTTGGGAACAATACGTGTACGTGGAGCCTGCATTAAACATTAACTTCAACAACACCCCATTTAGTGTAAAATTGCTTTTGGTCTTTGTAATTTTATATCATCTTTGTCATTTGTCAGTGCATCAGGGTGCCAGTAGCCATTCTAAAATCTGTCTAATTAATACACATGGATGTATAAACTGGCAGTATAAACAGCAGGTTATACAATCCTCAGTAATAAATGAATGATTTAGAAAATAATGGATTATTTTATTAGCATCCCAAAGTTACTCTCATTTAGTATTTTTCCCCAAGCAAATATTTGCCCAGGCATACCTTTTCTCGCCTATTTAATCTCAGCATATATGTTAGTGCAACAATAATGTAAATAATGTTAATGAACTCCACTTTCCAGTGCAAACTTATTTTCATGCACATGTGGTGAAATCTTCAATAAGTGATTGAAATATTACTGGTGTTTACGAATTATGGCTAAGTCCATCTCTTCTTTCTCTCCGAGCAGGATCGCTCTTACAGGCTCAATAAACGGTCATTGTTTGTTTTATGTTTGCACTCTCTGGTACACTAGTATCCTAACAATCCCCCCTTCTTCTGGTTTCAAGATTTTCATTTTTGATTTTAGGTTGTCTGTTCCTCAGTTATAAATCATCTAACATGAATACATAGGCTTCACTCTCTTCAATAGCATTGGTTTATTACTTAATGTAACAATTTTCCAATCATAGACGTTATCAAAGTCAAAACATAATTTTGTAATTTTTTTTATATTTAATTGCAGCAAACTAAACTTTTCTGTGTGGTCAACAAAGATTTTTTGCTATTTTCTGGACCCAAATTTTTGCTGGCTTTAGTACTCCGCATTTTACCATTGTTAAACAAATGTTAAAATGGCTGTGCTTCCCCTCAAAATGTGTTGTACATTGGAACTCCCCATTTGGCCTGTTTAACTTCCCAATGGGACTATTGTAAATGGTGCCTAGGGTACACATGTGGCATGCAAACATAAATGTAGGCTGAAGTGTATATTTACACCATCCACATAATTGAGAAAAATGGATGTCTGCCAGATGTCTGGGATGCAGATTAAATTCACTTTAGTGGTAAATAGCATGGAAAAGACCTTTGCAACATAGGAGTAGCTTTTTGTGTATTAATAGGTCACCCCTAAAGTGTGTTCTGTAAAGCGACACAGAAGAGTAGCAATATATACAAATGGGGCACACTATGTATTGGGTTTAGTGTGCACACACAGTGAAATAAAAGTCAAATGCTTTTTCATTGTCTAGGTCTTGCTAGATTTCTCCCAAAGTAAACTTAGATGGGAAATCTTTTTTTAAAAAAGGCTAGAAAAATGCTTTCTGTTTGCTTTTTAAAAGATTTTCCTATTCAATCTCAGGGCTCTCACAGACAGCAATACTCCAGTCATAGTAGAAGGAAAAGCCGGTTTTGACCTTGTCAGGTAGGAGGAAAGCTCATCTTATTAGGAGAGTGTCTTAGGAGCTGAAAACAAGCCTTGCTGGTAGCAGCTGGGTTTTGCCATCTTGAAACATGGGATCCTAGGTAGTTTTATTGTAACGCAAATAGGAAATGCTGCACAAGGAGATAAGGAACTGCAGGAAAATAGTTAGGAGTGTGAAGTAGAATTTCTCCATTCATAAGCTAGTGTGTAAGATAAACCTGCCAGCACTAACACCACCTCCTAAGAACATTTCTAGAACTGGACAGACTCCATCTGAAGCACAAGGTCCTGCTGAAAGAAGACTCCTTCTCAAAGAGGACTCACACAAAAGCCTAAAGGACGTATAACTCCTGCTGGAACTACTCTCCGAGGGTTAAATGGTGGTCCACATATTTTCCTGCTTCAGGGACCCAAAGAGCAGAAGCATTACAGATCTTAAGAAAGTCCAGCTGACCAGTGAGAAGTGGACCCTGCAGAAGACTTGGCTGAAGAGAGATCTGTTGCCTAGTAGCTTGCCCTGAGGAGCTGGTGACTGCAGGACTGAACAGGGGAACTTTTCCAGGATTGAAAACGTTGACACTTGGGGCCTGATTTTGAGTATGGCAGATAGCCCGCTGTCCATCAGGATGATATAGGTCATTACCTCAACTCCTTGCCAGACTACTGCCAACCATAATTTGAGATCTCTGCTGGTCCTGTAGAGATCACCATGGCAGTGTCTCATCTGAAGGCGACAAACGTTTGTTGAGCATCCACGATGTTTTAAGCAAACGCTTAGCAAATTACTATGTTGTTTTTTTAAGCAAACTCCCAAAGCGGAAGTTCGTTTTTGAAAAACAAACAACGAATGACTCTGACACCATGGGAGTTTTAGCTCAGGATGTGAAGGTATTTTTTGAATATTTTTAGTTCTTGTTAGTTCTGAACTGTAAAAACGTACATTAACATTCACTCTAAATAGGGCAGATGATCTGATGCTCCTAAACCGACAGTCTCAACTCTGTTGGGCTATTGAAATAGGGTTCCAGACACTTAGTATCCGCTTTAGAATGTTTCTGGAGTTACACCAGGGGCTGCTTCAATTTACACCAGGGATGAGCCTACCTCACCAGCTCTAGTTTTGTCAAATACAAAGCTCAAAAGTATCTGGTAACAGATGTAGATCTTACCATCATTGGGTGATTACCCCAAGCCTTCAGAATTACCTGCCCTATCTCATTCAGTTTCATTTGGCATTCATGTACACATCTTTCTTTGAGAGACTCATTCTTTTCCTCATCTGGTGATTCTAATGCAGTTTGAAGTTCCATACTAATTCAAGGTCATTTCCTCCACTCCACTCACCACTGTCCATTTCAAAAGCATTATAAATGATGGGAACCCATTGTGACTCATTTGAGCTGCTTGGAAATGTGCCATTTTAAAAATACTGAAAACCCATCCCTGTAAGCTTTCTTCTCCAGCCCATCAGAAGAGAAAGTGAGAGAGGATGCAAGGGTAGAATGGAAAGACAGAGCCTATTTGGCCAATGTAACCATGGCCCACACACTATACACACCCACACCCTCTTGGGTTGGAGTACAATAGAGTGCAAACATTTTTTGAATTGAAACACTGATCGTTTATTTCAATCCCCCGTTCAACTACTGCAAACAATTCTCCCTTCAGATAAAAATATACATATTTTATGTACTTTCAGGCTCCAAATAGCTTCTGGACAATGTCACTGTTGAAGAAACTGATATGTTGAAAACTATGTGATGCTGGGTCCAATCTTTCCATTATATGCAAAAGCAACATACGGTCTGATTATAAATCTGGGCTTCCAACATAGATCAAAGAGGGAAAAGTCCATGCCAGATTGTCACAATACCATTAATACCATTAAGAAATGTATAAATATACAGTGAAACTAACTAAGAATGTTTTATATACTCCGTGGTTATCCTGAAAATCTGGCATGGATCTGACCCTCCTTGCAATCCCTGTGCTAGATCAGCAAAGAGAATTAATGCAGACCCCTGCCCTAACTCGAGGCAGAAGTCTACATATCTCTAAAACCAGCTGACCTGTATTTTAGAAGACCAATAAAATCTTGAATGTCTTTTTACTCCATAAATGCAAAAAACACACAGGAATATAGATAATTATTGTCAATTTGCCTCAAATAAAAATCTACTTTATGTCACTCACAAGGGGATCTCAGAGCATGAAAACCCTATGAGTTCATAGAAAATATCCAGTTTAAGCTTAAAAAAGAAAAAAAGAAAAATCTATTAGTAATAGAGCAATGCAAGGAATTCACATGTTTGTATTCTCGATTGCCAATACATTACGAATACATCTGAAAGACAGATAAGTTAAGTAATTTATTCAAAATCAGTTATGGTTTAAATAGTGTTAGAGGGTTAATAATTTGGGAGGAATTATCCCTAACTACTTAAAAAAATACAATCTGGCTAGGTCAAAACACAATTCTGAGAGCAGCTCTGCCTAGCCCCTGGTACTTATTACACTAGCAGCAGTGAATGTGTGCTAAGTTCAAACCCTACCTGGCTTAGAACAGTGAAAAACATAATGAGCAAAACAAAGGCAAGATCATTAAAAAAGGATAAAGGAAACCGGATATATGAATTTTTAAAGTTTTACCTAAAAAGAGCCACGATGGGAAGGAGGTCGGATACTCCACTATATGGGTCAAATATTTTTCTTCTGACTTTCTTAGAGTTTGCTTGATGAGATACTCAGCCACAAATGTGATGAATGTTCTGTGTGCCATGTTTAAAATACATTTTTTGAGGGCTATTTCATCTGCCTAACTGTAAATAAGGTCCAGAGTTCCTAAAATAAAAAGTCTAAATCTTAAAGCGGGTGATATGTTTACTTATTCAGAAAACGGCCCAAACTTTAGGATTTCTAGACCCTTTGACAAGTCAAAATTAGTCAACATACCAACATCAGACAGAGAGCTCAGTGGGCTGTAATTCACAGACCATCCGAGAATTTCATGAGAATGGTGTGTTCTGAGCATAGATCCCTCCAGTGAGACTCAAAGGAACACATGTTGTTAGTAGGTTCAAAGCCCTCCTTCACTATGAATGGGCATATTAAAGAATAAGCACTGAGAATATGCTTTCATTTACTTTTATTAAAATCAAAATTTCATTCTAGTACATAAAGTGGGTTTAGTTGTGACTATTAATAACAAACTCAACCGCAGCAACAATAGCAGCTAATAAACAGACTATGCCAGAAAATAGCACCATTATAGCAGCATTTTGGAATTTCCCAGCATTTGTTCTTACACCTCTCCTTACTTGTCTCTAACTAGGCTAATCTTAGCAACGCAAGGTACCTTTGTGAGTTTCTTCAGTGGCTTTGCCTTTCTGTTGCATACCTTAGTGGAACAAAGGAGTTACTGCTCCATTTGAAGCGAACGACCAATCAAACCAAGATATCATTACATTCTAAAGCAAACTTTAAACAACATGACAGCTGGATTATCAACTTGGAATAAAACAAATACTACACAATAATAAAAGCTGTGCATTTGTAACAAAAAGTGCAAAATTGAATATATGAAATGGAATAGAGAGTACCTAAAAAAGAATAATATTAAGATTACATAAGGGGCAAGGTCCAAGGCCGTGGCCAGCGAGGGTACCTTGAAGTTGGATACATCACTGAAGATGTTGATTTTGGTGCCAAAAGCCCCCAGCAAGACAAAGCTTAATTATGTGGCTAGCAAGGGTGATTTGGTAATCAGATGGATGTACTGCCTCGTCCCAGTCCAAGGTTTTACTTTGGACTTAGATTAAAAGTCAAAGTCGGCCAGCAGGCAAGGGCTGAAAGCTGCAACTGGGCCAGGCTGTAAGAGGCCTTAACCATGAAGTCATACAAAACTGTTTTCAGCATGCCAAAAGCTTCCAAGTGGGACAAATCTGGTTATGTTGCCCACCTAGAGAGGGACCTTACTGGGCAAGCCTCAGCATCTCATCACAGTCTTCCAGAGGTGGAAATAATTATGAAGTTCCTCTTTTCTACACTTGCTGGGAAAGTTCTTCCTGGTCAGTCCTACAGCTCTTAGCTAAACATGTATCTTTCTAGACACCAGGTCTCCCTCTAGCCAGGTCTCCTGAAGGATCTAGGGGCATATTACCAAGCAATAGCGATAATTATCGCTATTGCTTGGTTAGAGACAAAATTTTACCGCTGAGCTGCGGCGATTTTTACCGCAGATAAACCTTGGTATTACTAGGTTTATCGCAAATGCGATAAAAAACGGCCGCAATGCATGAATATCGCTGAAAAGTCAGCAATATTCATGCATTACCAAGCTAATGCTCTTAGCCATGTTATCCACCTCCCATTGGTTAACATGGCTAAGAACTGCTCAGGGCAGGTGTTAGCTTTTGGAGATATTTGCGCTTAGCGCGAATATCTCCAAAAGTTGGTAATAGGAGATAGCGATGTTAGCGACTGTTTCCAGTCGCTAACATCTTGGCACGCCCACTTTGCATGTCATTAGTGATAAATATCTCTGACATGCAAAGTGGGGCCCAAGAGGTTCGCTATCTCCTACTAGCTGTTGCTAACTAGTGTTAGCGACAGCTAGGTAATAGGGAGATAATTTTATGTCCGCTTTCTTGGCTTTTAAAGCCATAAAAGCGGAGATAAACCCCCTTGATAATATGCCCCCTAGTCTTCTCAGATCATTTGGCCTAGTTGAAGTCAGGAGTCCTTCTACATTTTGTGTCTCAGAAGCAAGCAAACAGGAGGCCAACTACTTGACCCTAGGAGAGATGTTCCTGTTCCTTGGTGCCAACAGCAGTCTAAAGTCTTTGAATCCTCGAAGGAGTCAACTTTCTCCAGCAGGAGTCGTTTTTCGTCTTACAGGGCCTTCTTCTTCAGATGGAGTGTTCCCAAGTCCAGAAATGCTCAGAGGAGGTTGGGAATGAGGTGTCACATTTATCCTGTGCACTAGACAGTGATTGGAGAAATTCTGCCACCTAATCCCAAGTATTTTCTCCCGGTCTCTGCACTCTCCTTTTCTTTATTATAAAATTACTCAGGAGCCCCTGTTTCAATATAACAGGTTCCTTCTGCCACAAGGTACTCCTGTCTTAAACTCTCTGGCCACTCAATTATTTTGAAGAGATTTTTTCAAACCTGACAGTGTCCATACTGGTTCTCCTCTCCACTTTGACTAGAACCTGTTTGTCTAGCAGCGTCCGAGGTAAAGGAGAATCCCTACCTGCCATATCCAAGTCAAAAGAAGAAGTGCTAAGGCTGTCCTTTGTTCTGACAACTACTGACACTTCCAGGTAGCTAATCCATGCTAAATTGTCAGCAGTAAACACCAGCCTGCACTTCCTGGACTCAGTGCCAGGCCATGTCTTATTGCAAAAGATGTGTATTCCAGCAGAGATGTGATCAGTGACTGAATTCAAACAGTCTAACGTACATTTTGTAAAGTTATTTTTTCACTCAAATGATCAAAACAGCTAATTTCACCATTAAATCAGATTTTGGAAATGAAGTACTTGCATTTCCCCAGGTGAAAGTATAAAATAAAATACTTTAATGATACTTCGACCTCTCCTATAGAAAATTTATCTAGACAAACCTACATAATGGAATAGTTTTTAGGCCTTGAATCACTGTGTAAGCATACATTTGACATATGGAATGTGCCACTCTTTTACACATTAGTCCCCCTGTTTTGTGGGCTCAAAAGGTACACATTAGGTGCGACTTATTATTATATCAACTAGGTTTTCCTACATGGTGGAAGACACTTTTCTTTCCGATTTGCCACTGTAGTGTCTTTAATTTGAAACACAGTCAGAGCACTGAGGTCCTCCTGGCAAACATAGTTTTGTCATAAATCGGGTGATGTATGTACACCCTGCATCCCTTATATGACACTGACCTTACATGCCACAGGTGCATTTTAAGCATCATATACAACAGACTCATAAGGAAGGTAAATAGAGCCAATAGTGAGTTCCAATTGCTAAGCACATATTTTACTGGGGGAAACACAGGCACTTTACCACTGTTTAGCAGTGGTAAAGCACACAAGATTTTAAAGCCAGCAAAATCTGACACGAAAAAAGGAGGGACCACAGACAAATTATGTGATTCGCTCATGTTTGCAATTGTGAATTAATTTTAGAGCAAGAGAGGATTGTATGAATACATAAATAAAAGGTTAAATTTCAGAATAACGCAATGTATCTTCCTTCAGTTTATGTGTATTTATGGCCCCTTGCCCTCAACACAATATAGAAAAAGTAATTCATCAATACATTACAGTGCTTGGCTCATTTCACACTCTGCTTGGGCTTCTGCAGCCCACGATTTCCAGAGGAGCTAAGACATCTGTAGCACTCAGTAAATGATGCCTGCAGGCTTTTCACAGATTGCCCTGTGCTATTTTGGACAATGTCTTATTAGTGGGAGATTATGGTTGCATTTCAAGATGACACTTTGACAGGATATTTTGCTGATTTATTGTGCATGGGTTGCGACCTTGATGCCTTCAAACTTAGAATTATTGTCAAGGATTAGCACTTTCAAAGGGCAAAATAACAGTCAATGCCAATGTATCAAGTGTTAGTCAGGCAAGGAGTGCTTTTATGTGTAATGGTAATCAAGTTGTTACTGACTACTGCCTACAATAATAGAGTCCTAGCCCATTATTAAAAATATGGAAGTTACAGTTGTGCTAGAAATTTCTAACATTATCTCTAAACATTGAATGTAACTAATGTATTACATTTTCAAGCTAACGATATGCCTAATCTAAAATTGTTTAGTGACTATTCAGTTAACAAGTAGTGCATTTGTTATGGTTCTTCAGCACAGTTTTTTTCTTCTGATAAACTACTGTGCATAGCACCCTTACAAACGTTAAGAGAGCTGTATGAAATTGATAACATTTATATTAGAACATTGGAGTGTTAGGCGTTCCATTGAAGACAATGCAGTTGCTCTGGACCAATGATGGCTGGTATCAATCTTCTGCTCCAACATTCCAATGTTTTTCCTTTTGTTTCTCCCTACTTAATTTAGAGTACTCTACCCTCTGTTGGCTGAATATTCTTTTAGCATTATATCTCTTCTGCCTCAGGCTATACCAATTGGTAAAGAATCTCATCAATGTTATATACGCTTGCTGCTCGGTTCAAGGCATTTAATTAACAATCATTATATCCATAGGCCGTGGGTTACAATGTCGTATTACAGTGCTTCCATGTAAGTCATTAAGAGGCCCAACAATATTATAAGTATGAGTTCGCAATTCCAGTCACAGCCAATAATTTACATGTAACATTTGCAATGAGCCAGCATTGTACGCAGACCTGCAAAGGGCATTTTTAGTGTAAGAATCAAAGTGTGTAGGAGAAAAGGCCTTTTCTAAAATGGTTCAACCCAAGCATATTCTGAAATTGATCAGCGTTCTAGGGCCCATATTACAAATAGTGCCCTGGGGGCACAACAGGCATGTTTTTGCCCCCCTGGAACATTATGGTATTACAGAAAGGGCCGCAAACACTTGTTCGGCCCCTTCTGTAATACTGATAGTGCTGGTGCACTTGTTGCACCAGCACTATCCTGAGAGGGTGTAGCACCATGAAAATAAGGGAATCACTTTGCCTCTCCATCCATGCTGTGTTACCAATGTGGGCACAGAGGCAAACAAGCCCTTAGGAGGTGCACAATTTCTGTGCAAACCATGCAGCTCCCTTGAAGGGTTAATGGGGATCCCATGGACCCCTCAAGATATCCAATTATGCACAAAAGCAGTAGCTCACTGCACTCTCATGCAGAGGTATCTGTCTCCCCTCTTTAAAGTGAAGGCTGGTGCCGCCTGCACAGAGAAACACAGATACGGCTTTGAAGCACCCACTGAATAAGCTGACCCCAGGGCAGTGCAATTTTGTGGCTACCGTGGGGGCAGCGCATTCACTGCAATAGAGCACACTGTCCCTGTTAGCACCATACGCACCTGCTCAAAGGTGCACCATGATGCAGACTAGTTCAGTGCATCCTATATGTAATAAGGGCCAAGTTATCTTATGTGGACGCACTAATTATTAATCCTATTAGAATGTAGGTGTATGGAATTGCAAAATAAAGATTATATTCTTTCTTGTAAATACTAGAGTGAGAAAGTGTGATATTGGTATTATTGGAAATCATTGTGGTCTCAGAGAACGTGCTGAACACATATTATCAGTTAATTTCTTCCTCAATATTTCACCTCATCAAAATTTTCATTAGAAAATTTCCCCAAAAGTATAGGAATGGGTTACATATTATTTATACAAACAGAATAATGAAACTTACACTGCAATAAAAGTCAACCATATTGGAAAAAACGTTCTTAAATAGATACTGTAGACAGTGTAAGCCTGGAAAACCAATTATGGTTTATGTTGGTTATTGATTAATGGATCAGTGTTATCAAAGAAGAAGAATTTGAACATGCTGGGTCCAATTCACAAAGGGCTCTGCACTCTTGGCTGAGGCCCCGCAGTCGTGGTGGTGGGGGACCTCACTTCTGGCTAGACCTCCCCAATGAGAAACTGCAGTTCAGAGGTCTGCCATGAGTTCGGGCAACCCGCCACAACTGCAGGGCCTGTGCCACAAGTACAGAGGCCGTTTGTGAATCGGGCCAGCTGTGTGTAGTCTATCCTAGTGGAATGTCTATCTGAACCTAGAGTTGGGACCAACTGAAGGGAGATGATTTGTTTTGTTTGTGTTTGACCAAAGTGGAAGATGCTGATATAATGGTAAATTATGTAACAGTTGTATACTATATTTGCAGATGGTTCCAATATGCAGTTTTTTTTAAGAAGGCTAAACATGCAGATTAATTATTGAAACCTTGTTTGCTGCTCATGAGTAATAATTACTGATACTGTAAATCCATGTTTGATTAAAATGTTGTGGGATCAATTACTTAAAGTATAGAAAAAGGGTATACAAGGGCGTTACAGTGAACATTTGGGGGTGTGGCCTGAGCAGCGATCCATGAGGACGTTTTCTTGCAGAGGTCTACCTTTGGACTTGCGAAATGTCAGTTTTCCTCCACTGATTGAATGACAATCTGGTGAAAAATTTATTGAATAAAGAGAGTCCTGGGGTGCTTGAAGTGTGAGGAATTCAGTAACCAGGAATGATGGATAGCTCTGCCAAAAGTGGGCCTTTCCACCCACCTGCAATCCCAGTAATGGCAAGGTATTCCTTGAGTCAGTGAGGTCTCACAGCCCAGGCTATTCCACTGATTAATTGCATAAAGCATCATCGCCCTGAGTCTCAAGATATGGAAGGGCCTCAAAGACATCATACAAAGAATGGCACTCCCTTTTTGGGCACACTGGCCGTCAAACTGAGAGGCCTGAAACCTAGAGGGGAATTCTTGGTGAATGGTGGCTGGTGCCTGCCGGGAAGGGAACACATGTGGAAGAACACCAATTTAGACAAATAGAGCAACTTTTAATAAGTTATTTGATACCAGAATTACATAAATCCAATCAGTCAAACTAGAGTTATGATTTTTTAAAGCTTTTGGTATAAACTAGCGCTTTAAAGATCAAAGCACTAACCACGGTCATCTAGTCGAGTCGATTGCAATAGAGCACGGTTAGGATAAAAGAAGTGGATTGGGCCCGGTCAATTCATACTTTCAGACTTAAAACAATTCTTGAACAAAAATGTCTGAGAAGGAAAAGTTCAGTGGGGCAAGGCAGCAAGAGGTGTCCAAGGAGGTAGAGTCATAGTCAGATAGCCTGGGTTCGAAGCCACAGTAAATGTAAATGTAGTGTATTTTGTAAAGCGCACATCTGCCCCAACGGGGCGTCCCGGAGCTGTATAACGCGGTGGAACCCTTCCTGGCTCTCCCTGTGAGAAGCCCCTCCTGGGCACCCCCAAGATGAAGCCAGGCATCCCAGTGTTGTAGGGGCCATTGTGGAGATTAAGCAAGCTATTGCCCAGAGTTGCAGCGTGGGACCCATGATTAGAGTAGGCACCGAGGCGAGAATTATCGAGTCCGCGGACATTGAGCTCAAGACCCTGCCGCGTCGAGACTTGAACCCGGGTCCCGGGCCTGATCTATGCTTCAGAGTCTGCCGCTCTAACCAGTGAGCCACACTTCTCCACAGTGAAGACTTCTAGCTTCGGACTAAGGCCGTAAATACGATGCCAGTTGGATGAGCGTCTGACCAGCATCGTTGCAGTAAAGGGACTGTCCAACATGTAGTTGCCAGTCCCGACTGCCTAATTAGGATTCAACCGTCGTGGAGGCTGTCGGAAACATGCCTTTTGGCATTGAGGCTTGTGCTGCAGCCAGAAAAGGACCACAGCACAAGTCCCAATGCCAAAACGCATTTTTTTAAACATCCCTGCACCCTGTGGCAGGCACCTCACCTGTGGTGTCCCCCTGGACTCATAGCTGTGGTCACGGAGGAAATGGGGTCCCCTAAAGTTCATTTCCAACAGCCTTTCAATGGTCAGACCTCCATTGAAAGGCCGTCGGAAAGGGCCATTGTAATCTCTACAGCAGTGCATGAGCAGGCACCGCCCTCATTGTGGGATTCCAATCTGACCACAGGGCTGATGGTCTCCTCGTCGGAGCCACAGCAGTTTTTCTTTCAAAAATGCAGTCGGACCGATCACATTGTAATGCGGTGGTCTGTCCACTGCGTCGGATGTCAGTGGGACCAACCGTCAGCGTCGGTCCCAACAACTTCCTAATGAGCCCCCAAATCACCAAAACGCAAGTCGAAAATGTCCAGCGGGAAGAAGCAGAGGAGTGTAGCCGAGGGCAGTTACATGAGGTCTACCACGAGTACAGACATAAAGAATGTCCTTCATGAATTCCCAAAGTTGTAAACTTAGATGTTTGGTGTAAATTTAAACCAAATGTCTAAGTTTACCTTTGTGAATCGGGCCCACCATATGAGCACATCCTGCCAATCTAACTTCGTGAGACTCTCCTGGACCTACAACATACATAAGATTTAACATTAAACATTTTTTTACAGGCTGGATTTATCTTCCTCACAGGTTGTGTTATTGGTAAGGAATTGAGTCCCCAATCATCAGGTTTAATGCCATAATACAGACTTGCGTAGGACTCAGTGTGAGAAAAATAATTTAGGTAGTGAAAGTTTCTCACTTTATATGTTTTATCTTCTTTCCTTCAAAGAAGGGAATTAACAGTGATCACAGGACATTATTGTATTATAATATGGTGAAACACTCTTTTGTTCTAATATGATGGTTAGAAAACATGAGGGATTCCAGAAATAATGTTCATGTGGTTTAATTTTTCAGTTGGTCCTAAACAGTATAGCCTTTGATTACAACATATTACATTCCTATATTATGATATCTGAAAGCTTTAAGTGGAACGGTGCAAAAACATCTATATTATATATATTTGTTAAGTAACTGTGTATCATCTTAGTAGAACTGGAAGCAGGTTTTTTGCTATTGCAACTGAAAAAAAGAGTTGGTTTGTCTGATAGAAAGTCAATGGAATGTATAAATACCCTGACATTTCTGCCCCTTGCTTGCCAATTGGTGATCCATATGATTAAGCTACAGCTTTGTAACATGAATATTGAGTTAATGATGGCAGCTCTGATATGTGTAGGATGCTTCACACCAGCCTGCCTATCAAGCCATAAACATAAAGAAAAGATTAATGGATTTCTTGAAGACACACATTTGAAATGTAAATTGAAATGAGGTTGCGTTTTAATCAGATTCCTGACAATGTTATCATATTCTGTAAGCAGCACTGGTATTTATTCATTCTGCAAAAATAAGTGGATGTGCTAGAAAAACATTAAAAGTGTTTTTTTCAGAGCTAGTTTCCAAAGCCAGCGAAGAAGTGGTCCAGAGATATCGTTAATAGTTTTAATGTTATCGTTATTAGCAAGATTCAATTTTGAAAAAGGTACATTTCAAAATGCTTTGAACGAAATGTATTCTTTGTATTCTAATGTAACCAACGAGTAAGGACATCTTGTGTGGGCTCAAGGGCTGAAGCCTTAATGCTGTACCTCCTGTCCTGTGATATAGTTAAGCGGGCATTGTATCCTGGAAAAGAAGACTGTTTGAGACATGCAAATCACTGTAGCAAATGCTGGGGATTATTAAGCCTTTCATCATTCTGAGGTTGATTACACAAATGTAATACTATTGAATAAGATCTCGACCCGTTAGTTATACTGCTGCCCTCCTTCGGTTGAAATGCATTATACAAAGTTACAAATGTTTTTCAATGTTCATGGAAGGTACTGGTTATTAAAACTGAGATTAACTTCAGGAGACATAAAAAATACCTGAAGGGCATTACATTACAGGGTGTTACAGAGACTAAGTGCATCCTTTAGTGTTTTTCTATAAATAAGGCAGCAAAACCCTGAGGTAAGATTTGCGATTGCACTGGGCGTCTACTGCGATTTTAATTTCCACCTGCGTTAGCAATTTGCTCTCATAACGGAGAATAGCAGGCAAAAACAGGCACTGGGACACGTTGCCAAAATCAGTCATAAAACATCACCTTCAGATTCACTACCTGACATGACACAGATTTACAGCTGTTTGGAATTCAGAGAAATTGTCCAGGTCGAATTCATAAACCTGCTCCAGTCTCAGCTTTCCATGCGCAATTATGAAATAATAAAGGGTTTTAGGCAAAAAATATACCTGTGTATATTTTGAATGAGGAAAATGTGATAGTAAACTTTTTTCTTTTTGTTCAGAAAATATACTTCTCATAGACAAACTCCTTCCCCTACATCCCTATCTATTTTGGGTGCTGCTCTTTTATCATTGTCACACTAGAAAGATTTGAACTGCTGCATTTGACAGGAGTAAATCTCCAAATATTTCCAAAGAAACAGAAACTGGCTTGTGAAAAGCCATAAACATGGCAAAGTGCCAGAACTCTGTTTATGTCCATCCCCCTTCTATGATTTAGCCATCATTCTCTAATGTTAACCACGGGAGAGATAGGCCTTGCAGTAGTGAACAACGATTTAGCAGTTTTTCACATACAGGACAAAAGTTAATGTCCTAACTTTAAAAAAAAAATTCCCCCTGCCCATAAGGATGCATAGGGGCTACCTTAGGGGTGACTTATATGTAATAAAAGGGAAGGATGGGGCATGGCAAGTAGGTTAACTTGACAGGTCGAAATCACAGTTTAAAACTGCACACACAGGCTTTTCAGTAGCAGGCCTGAGACATGTTTAAAGTTCTACTGAAGTGGGTGGCACAATCAGGTCGGCAGGCTCACTAGTAGCATTTTATTTAAAGGTCCTGGGCAAATATAGTGCACTCTACTAGGAACTTATGGGTACATTGAATATATCAATTGTGGATAAACCAATGTTGTTACCATGTTTTGAGAACAGAGCATATGCACTTTAGCACTGGTTAGAAGTGGTAACATGCCCAGAGTCCTAAGGCCAACACAAAAGGGGTCATTAAATTGGGAGGAGGAAGGTAACACGTTAGGTGGTGACCCTGCAGGAAAGGAAAGCTCCAACACAAACTCCCCTCCAGCCAAAAGCAAGGGTAGACTAATCAATACCTTGCTGGGCCTCCCTGCTTGGGGTGATAGAACCTGCACAATGGCCACTACTGTAGGGGCACTTGCCAGTTCTGCACTTGTCTAAATTCAGTTGGATCCCTCTGTCCATACTCTCGTGCCCACTGAACTGACCCATTCAGAACCATTCTTCTCACCTGTGGACCCATCTGTGCAGCACCTAACCTTACTTTACTCACAACTGCATCCTATTAAGCAGATTAACACCATGACCAACAGTTTGATGTGGCCCATTCCACCCCTTGGGTCTGACTTCTGTCTCCAGCCCAGGGAAAACACTGACTACAAGGGCAACAACCAACAGAGGTCACTGACAGCTGTCAGTGTCAAGTGCCAGGCCTCAGGCCATCCAGGGTTCTCTGATATATGTGGTGCACTCTACTAAGGATTTATAAGTATATTAAATATGCCAATTGTGGATAAGCCAATGTTACCATGTTTTGAGTACAGGGCATATGCACTTTAGCACTGGTTAGCAGTGGTAAAGTGCCCAGAGTCAGAAAAAAGGAGGAGGTAGGCAAAACGTTTAGGGCTGATGCTTCAGGAAGGGCGAGGTCCAACACATATCATATGAAATATAATGCTGAATGGAAGGTTTGAAAGTGTAATTAACATAGCTACTTCCACTATTTACTTTGATTTTTATCAAAACTGCACAGTTAATTTGATTGGTGTTGCCATGGTGAATTATAATACATTTCTGCTTTTACCTATGTAGTAACACCCTGCCAAAGCCAGTAGGGATGCCTTATTGTTGATGCTACCTGCTTATATTATGATATGGCATCTTGTATAGGTGAAAGGTATTGTGGTTCTACATGCCAGGACCCACCAGGGGTGTAACATGCTATAAGGGTGTCACCAAATGTATTGTCATCTACCTGATTGTATATATTTGTAAATAATGTATAGTATTTAGTAGTGTGTGTAATAAAAGTACCTTTCCTTTTTAAAAGAAAAGGCACTGGTGAGACAATAATTTATTGTGTATTATTGGATACCTGTGATGTGGGGTTACTAGCCGACACATTCTCCCCTGAGTAGGCCTTCGACTGCTCAGCTCCGTTATCCATTGAGAGTAAAGTGCTACAATGGGGTACTTGATCCCAATAGAGAGACAATTGTGGACGTATTACTTGTGTATAACTCACATTTGGTTCCGGTTTCCGTGGTGTGAGCAGCTATGTGGTGCGTGCTGTGGTGTGTGATGCAGGAGTCTGCCGGGGCTGCTTGCTGGATCAATGGCGCTTGGAGGGTGTGTTCTCTCTGTGACGGCTCCTTCCTCCCTCTTGACAAAGCCTGATGATTCAGGTCCGGATCGGACGGAGCCGAGTGGAGTCTCGACACACTGAGTGGGGGAGGGGCTAGCACCGCAGCGCCATACGTTTGGCATGGAGGCGCCCAGAATTAGGCCGGTGCAGCTTGTACCCACAAAGGTCCGCTACCCCCCTCCACCTCCCCCCCAGCAGTCGAACTCTGATCAATTAAATTCAATTCAAGCTGTTCCAGCATTAATGCTCCTGCAGATGTGGTGGCGCTGGAGACCGTGGCACGACGAGGCAGCCCTTTGCACTTTTCCCTTCGAGCTGTAAGGTGAGCTGGGGTGCTCAGGGATCCGGACTGAAGTACCTTGAAATGAGCAAACAAGTGAAGGGCTAGTGCCACAGGATTCCCTGGAGGCAGCCGGTATCTGGAGGTTCTTCCCACTTGACTACCTCTCATCAAGCAACTTCTAATACAACCAATACTGCCGGCCCCAATGGTTGCTCGTCTGCTTGTTGGATTATATTGGCCATAGTTTGCAGCATCCATCAGCGTATGCATGTTCTTGGCGTGCTCGTGCCACTACCCTCTTTCAAATACTAGAGGACAAGTGCTCTGAATATAGACCTCACTATAGGGGAGTAGTGGCGGCGCCACACGTTTCATCCCTTATGTCTACTATTTGTGAAACAGACTTCAGTGGCATTGAGAGGAGACAAGACTTCTCTGAAAAAACCGTCCCCCCCTGTTTTGTTTGTGAAGTTCACAAAGGAGCCAAGGGCTGGAAATGCACACGTGAAGTTGGTTACTTTTGAGACCTCATACATCAAGGCATGTGAGACAAGTAGGGAGTAGGCCAAACCCTGCGAAATGCAATCCAGTAAACTGTCATCTCACAAAGCAAGGCTGAGTACCGTGTTTGTTAAAAGCCAGGCTACGTCTACGGATTAATCTCCCCCTAGGAGGAAAAAGAAATACTACAAACCAAAAAGCACGCTATTAGTATCATCGGAGGTGGAAAGGGAAGATACGCTAGTCATAGATCAACATATGTACTCTGAACAAAGGGGATGTCCAGCTAGCCCTTCTCCGAGAGGCAATATGTCAAATGATTGTGTCCAAGTCAATGGGCAAGAGGTGGCTAATGTGGATCTTAGAATTAATCAACCCTACAACCCTGTTCCAAAAATAAGGGCCCCTAGCCTTTCCCCACCTACAACAAGCATGGGCACGGACTTGGAAGGCTCTGCAGCTCTTCCTGGTTGGCCTCTTTCACCAGAGGTTATAATTGTTTCAGCCTTGTCAGGGCGACTTCTAACAAGTATCCCAAAGTCCAGGGCCCAGACGGTCCTGATTGTTGAGTCAGAGCCCCAAGCCATCATAGAGCTGGACCTGTGATACAACATATTGTCGCCAAGTTCCAATGTCCATGAGAAACTTCTCAACAAATTTCATGGAAAAAAACTATTTGGGGACATAGCCAATTGTATCCTTCCAGGGTATGAGCAAGAAAGTCATCAGATGCAGACGGAGACAACAGAAGAACCCTATATAAGGGATGAAGAATTGCTAAATGCAACGGATCGATTCGATATACTGCTCTGTAATAGTAGCACAAATCACAATAATCCTAAAATTATTAAAGGAAAAGAAGATCAATCTTAAGATTCAGCCATCAGAAGGCTGCAGAAAAAACCTAGGGGCATATTACCAAGCCCCAGCGATAATTATCGCTAAGCGCACTTAGCGCTAGGATAATTATCGCCGGGTAGCGTGGATTTTTATCACTGTGATAGCGTGCTATCGGCAACGCTTATCTCCGAAGTGATAAAAATCCTTGCGCTAACTGCCAAATGAGAGATTATCTCTGGAAAACCAACGATAATCTCTCGAAGTTTGGCGTTAGCTTGATGATAGGGGCTCAAAAAACTTAGCAATGATATCCACCTTCCATAGGATATCATGGCTAAGTCAGGAAAATACCAGGTGTAAAAAAAGCAGCGCTAACTGCGTTTAGCGCTGCTTTTTTTATCAATAACAGGGTTAGCGACATCCTTGATAATAGGAGAAATGTCGCTTAACAACATTTCTCCTATTATTTCTCTCTGGAACGCCCCCTTTGCATTCATTAGAGATGCAAGGGGAAGCGTAGAGAAAAAGGGTGCTAACATGCGAATTTGCGTGTTAGCACCCTGTTGCTGATAGGGAGATAATTTTATCTCCACTTTCTTGGCTTTTAAAGCCAAAAAACCGGAGATAAATCCCTTGATAATATTCCCCCTAGTACTTCGTGATATGTAGGAACACTGAAAAGTGACAAGGTTGCGCAGCTCTGGAAAGAAAGTACAGATAACTTGGGCGTTCCCTTGATCGACGAAAAGCCCACTAAGTATTTATTAACTACGGGCTCACAGAGACAGAACTGGTGGTCTGTAATGGATAGCACACTAACAACCATGAGCCAGGTGGCAATTCTGCATGCTGATGAACGGGACACTCCTATTTCAATATTGCAATCTTTGGCTAAAAACATGAAGTAAAATTAAATCTTGCTTAGATAAATTAAACGTACTTATAATGAAAGCCCAGCAACTGATTGATAAGCTATTGGAGCGATGTTATTGCTCCTTGCTGCACGAAAAAATTGCGGCTCTACCAGACATAATGTCGGACCTTCTTACAGAATACAAATCAAGTTTAAAACCCTTTTTAGGAAACGCCCATCCCAGTGACAAAGCATTTCTCGCTCCTCAGCAATTGGCTGGTCTGACTCCCAAATGGAACCCTGAGGACATGAAAGAGGACGGAATTGTGAATCAAACTATCTCAAATTCCACCTTGGATCTCAACACAGAACACGAAGCCCCTTCAGTTGCTAATGTGAGACTAATGTGAGCATTGATCCACAAGCTGACAAGTCTGTCAATAAGCTTTTTTTTTAAAACAGAAAACTACTGAAGAAGTTAAATATGAAGCAAAAACAAAAATTGAAAAAAGACCGGGCCCAGGACCAGGAAAGCACCATACCTTGTAAAGCTCTCTCACCTTTGTGATCGATTGAAACCTCTACCTCTTTCCTTCAAAAGAGCTAGTAGGCAAGAGACAATATAAGCATCAAACAGACAACAAGACCTGAACCAACAGCCGCCATGTCATGTTCCCATCAAGGTTTGATTGTGGAAGAAAATAATACGGTGGCGACATCGGTACTCTCCTCTAGTGCTGACAAAAAACAAAAACAACAGGGGCACAAATGGAGGCTCTTGTATCCCCGAAGCGGAAAGAGTCCACGCTCCTCTTCTCATCCTCTTCTCATCACTCCCAGTACTCCCAAACAGGCAGTAGTGTATTAGACAGCCAGAACCTGGGATGTTTTACTTGTCCAAGGTCAGATCTGTCCACCACCTTTAAAGGGAAGGAGCCCTTTCCAGTGTAGGAAAGTCCAACAGTATAGATACTGCCCATCGGATACCTCAACTTTAAAATCCGGCTTTGGTGCATCCATTCATGAACGCTCCTCATATAACCCCCAGTGCAGTGACCATTGCAAAAAAGCCTTGTATGTTAGACCTACTCAATAACCAGGACCAACAAGAGCTTGAGAGCGTGGAAGAAATTCTAATTTTCCAACCTGAATATTTCTCTCATGGTCAGGAAGATATCTTAAATAGGAGCAATTTACTTAACCTATTGTTGGCCCTTCCGGAGATGGGGGCTTGGATTTGAAAGATCTGATCTTCATTATGTTTATCCCTGGGCTAAAAGAGAATCCACAGGACACCATAAAGGTACGATTTAGAAACAAAGGGATCATTAGGCAAATAGAAACACACCATCTTGGCAGACTGGGGCATACATATGCGCAAGCCAGTGAAACCAAAATATCCTTGGCTCCTTGAAAAGAAATAAGACCCTGCGACAGCCTGATTCTATACTTTGTGCCTCAAAGCGGTGAGCCTTCCGGCGATCCCCAGCAGAATGTGTATCAAGCAGTGAATAAAAGAGTCTGCTGGATAACAAGGAATGCCCGTTGAGCAGGGGACACTAGACCATTCACCCCCACGAAACTAGCACCTAACCTCTCACTTCATATGTGTTCATGGAATATACGTGGCATAAAATACCTCCTAAACGATAGTGTGTCACTGGAGGAAATAAGTCATAATTATATAATTTGCTTGCAAGAAACGTGGCAAATATCTCATATAACCTGGCCTGATCACAATGAATTTTGCGCAATGGCTATACCCTCCAACAAAGAGGTACACGCCTCTGGAGGCTTCTCAACTTTGGTTCATAAAGCGTTGGAGACTGATGGGAAAATCCTTGCTCATATTGCCGGTGCCTGTATCTTTCTGAGACTAGCAGCTTCTTCATTGGGTGATCAGAAAAGGTCTCCACCGCTCATTATAGGTAAAATATATATATAAACCCTAAGCAGCCGAAGAACAAATCAATTACATTTCACATCTTAAAATTAAGCAAGACTCTATGCCAGTAGTATATTAGCAATATGTGAGCTCTCTAATAGGCGACTTCAATATGTTTTTGCTTCAGACCCCTCAAACACTTCCAGGGCAGCAAGAAGAGGACAATCTATGGGGTATCCCGGAAATCGTGCTAGGTCAGACAAATAGAGATAAATCTGGTCAGAAGTTGGCCGCGGCCTTAAATGCCTTAGATTTACGTACCATAAATAGGAGAGGAACCAGTGATCAACCAGCCAGCTACACACATACAAGTAGCTCAACTGCCTCGGTGATCGATTATATCTGGATCTCTACCCAGTATTTCAAGTGAACAAGTAACTTTCAAGTGCTTCACTTTCCAGTAAGTGACAATGCACGGTTGGCATGTGCCATCCATAGAGAGACCCCTAAACTAATTCAACTCTAAGTACTTGGCTCAGAAGAAGGTACCTGTGAGCTGCAAAGAATAAAATGGTCTGCATCGTCAACTCCAGAGGCCAGGGTGGAGTTGAGAGAAATGCTGCAAAGTGAGGCATCCAACGGATCATTCTATGTCTCAAGCTGGCACATACTACTACTCAAACTGGTGGAGAAGTGGTCAATGAAACCCCAAAATATGACCACTGCGCCTCTCCTAGGCCTGGTCACCCCCTCCTGCTCCCGCTGACGCCGACTGCCTCCCGAGCGACCCAGCCACCGCTGAGCCGGCTGCTCGCACTCACTTTCCCGCCACTGCCTCCCTGCGGCCCCGCCCCCCCACCGCCCATTCGCCGCCCCGCTCCCGCTACCCAGCTGACCCGCCCTCCCGGCTCCTTACTTATGACGCCCACTCCCACGCGCAGCGTTGACGCGCAGCGTTGACGCGCAGCGTTGACGCGCAGCGGGTGCGCCGATTGTGCGCCGAAGGCGCGCCAAAGGCAAGCCCGTCTATGCCTGTCCGCGCCTGGACCGCACCCAGCGCCAGGACCCCTGGTCCCCGACGATGCCAGCCCACACGATGGACCTACGACGCCGCCACCCTCATCGCACTCAAACCCGACCGTAACAGAGCCTGCCACCGAGCCACCCCGAGACGCACCTACGGACCCTTAACCTGCCAAGCCTGCAAGTTCACCTGCCACCGGACCTGCACCGCACCCACCAAGCCGAGCACCAACAACAGCGCCATCGAACTTTGGAACCTGCTCGACACAACTTCACCAGACGTCGCCTTCCTCACAGAAACCTGGATGAACGCCTCCTCTGCACCCGACATCGCCATCGCCATCCCAGATGGATACAAGATCACACGGAGGGACCGCGTCAACCAGACTGGAGGAGGCATCGTCATCGTACACAAGAACACCATCCGCATCACGACCAACTCCGACGACACCTTCAACGCCGCCGAACACTTCCACTTCCAGATACACACCGACCCCAAGACGACCCTCAGAGGCACCCTCGTCTACAGACCCCTGGGACCACGCACACAATTCAGCGAAGACATCGCAGACTTCATTAGCCCGCACGCCCTCCCCTCCACTGACTACATCCTCCTAGGGGACCTCAACTTACACCTGGAGAACAACAAGGACCGCAACACCGCCGCCCTGCTGGACAACCTCGCCAACCTCGGACTCAAGCAACTGGTCAACACCCCACCCACTACGCTGGCCACACGCTTGATCCCGTCTTCTCATCCAGCAAGCACATCACCTTCAGCCACTCCGCCGGACTTCACTGGACCGACCACAGCTGCGTCCACTTCAGCTTCAGAAGAACCATGACCCACCACCACCCGCAACAGGTTCCTCGCCGGAGCTGGAGCAAGATCACCGCCGAGCAGCTCACCGCCTCCCTCAGCCAGAACCCTCCCGCCAGCACTACGGACCCCAACGAAGCAGCCCGCAACTTCACGCAGTGGCTGACCGCCTGCGCCGACGACCTCGCACCATTGAAGAACCCTCCCAGCAGACCCAGAAGCAAGAAAGCCTCGTGGTTCACCGACGAACTCAAGGACTCCAAGAAGAACTGCCGCTCCCTCGAGAAGGCCTGGCTCCTCGACCAGACCACAGACAACATGACCACCCTCAAACAAGCCACCCACAAGCACCACCAGCTTATCCGCACCACCAAGAAGACATCACTGAAGGAACGACTGGACAACAACGCCCACGACAACAAGGAACTCTTCAGCATCGTCAAGGAGTTCTCCAACCCCAGCACCGGCAACAACGTCATCACTCCTTCACAAGATCTCTGCGACTCTCTCGCCTCGTTCTTCCACCGCAAGATCGCCGACATCCACAAAATCTTCGGCGCACCATCCACGCACCCAACCGTAGAACCAACGCCCCCCACCGCCACCCTCCGCACCTGGACCACGGTGACCACCGAAGACACAGCCCGCACGATGAACACCATCCACTCCGGATCTCCGTCCGACCCCTGCCCCCACCACGTCTTCAACAAGGCTGACGCCACCATCGCACCCCAACTCCGGAACATCATCAACACCTCTTTCAACACCGCCACCTTCCCGGAGAGCTGGAAGCATGCCGAGATCAGCGCCCTACTGAAGAAACCAACAGCGGACCCCACCGACCTCAAGAACTTCCGCCCCATCTCGCTCCTCCCTTTTCCTGCCAAAGTCATCGAGAAGACTGTCAACAGACAGCTTGCCGCCTTCCTCGAGACGAACGGATCCCTTGACCCCTCACAGTTCGGTTTCCGAGCCAACCACAGCACCGAGACCGCCCTCATCGCAGCCACCGACGACATCAGAACCCTGCTCGACAACGGGGAAACAGCGGCCCTCATCCTCCTGGACCTCTCTGCCGCGTTCAACACTGTCTGCCACCGCACCCTAGTTCAACGCCTCAGCAACATCGGTATCCAAGAGAAGGCACTGGAGTGGATCATCTCGTTCCTCGCCGGAAGAACACAGAGAGTCCGCCTCCCCCGTTTCGATCCGAGGCCACCGAAGTCATCTGCGGCGTACCGCAAGGATCATCACTCAGCCCCACCCTCTTCAACGTCTACATGGAACCTCTTTCAGCCATCGCACGCCAACACAACCTCAACATCATCTCCTACGCCAACGACACCCAACTGATCCTCTCCCTCACCAGAGACCCCGCCACCGCCAGAACCAGCCTTCACGAAGGGATGAAGGACGTCGCCGATTGGATGAAGAACAGCCGCCTGAAACTGAACTCAGACAAGACGGAAGTCCTCATCCTGGGACCATCGCCCTCCACCTGGGACGACTCCTGGTGGCCCCCCGCCCTGGGCGCCACTCCCAAGCCAACAGACCACGCACGCAACCTGGGCTTTATCCTGGACTCCTCCCTCTCAATGACCAGACAAGTCAACGCCGTTTCCTCATCATGCTTCAACACCCTACGCATGCTCCGCAAGATCTTCCGATGAATCCCGACCGAAACCAGGAAGACGGTCACCCACGCACTCGTCACCAGCTGACTGGACTACGGAAACACCCTCTACGCCGGAACCACAGCCAAGCTACAGAAAAGACTCCAACGCATCCAGAACGCCTCCGCCCGACTCATCCTGGACATCCCCCGACGCAGCCACATCTCCGGCCACCTGAGGGACTTGCACTGGCTCCCCATCAGCAAGAGGATCACGTTCCGGCTCCTTACCCACGCACACAAGTCTCTCCATGACCTGGGCCCCAAGTATCTCAACGACCGCCTGACTTTCTACACGCCCACCTGCCAGCTACGTTCTACTAGCCTCGCTCTCGCCGCCGTACCACGCATCCGAAGAGCCACCGCCGGAGGAAGATCCTTCTCCTACCTGGCGGCCAAGACATGGAACTCCCTCCCCATCCACCTTCGGCTGACCCAGGACCATCTCTCCTTCAGGAGACAACTCAAGACCTGGCTGTTCGAGCAGTAGCGGACCCCTTCCCCCAAGCGCCTTGAGACCCTTCCGGGTGAGTAGTGCGCTATACAAATGTTATGATTGATTGATTGATTGAAAATATGGTTAGGGTTCTTCCCTAGAAGGGGCTCAGCAACCCAGTACTGCGGTCACTGAAACGTGATCTAAATAAACTTCGGAGGTTTGTGCACAAAGGCACTACAACTGCTGCAGAGGTTATACAGGTAATGGAGATCAGGAGGGGGAGGAAGGCCTTTGGATAGATCTATATAAGACCCTAAAAACAAAAAGATTCAGCTGAATTGTGGAGCCTTGTTAAAAAAAAGTCCAAGCAAACTATTCAAAGAGAGTCGCGGGCGGTCACAGCTTATAAGTGATTGAAATACATCTTTAGTCTGTACAACCCTGGAAAAATTGCAGACGAATCGGTAGAGTGCCCCTGTTCAATCCAAAACTCCTCATTTATGGGGTGAATTCTCCAAGGAATCAATTAAGCTCACGTTGGCCCGAATGGCATCCCCATTAGATTATTCAAAAGTGCCTCAGAACAAATGTCTGTCCTCCTTACCCCACTTTTAGAAAACTTTTTATTAGAAAACTCTTTAGCGGATAGTTGGCGAGGTCCCATACTCACTCCAATACACAAAAAGGGAGTGTGTGACAACACTGCAAACCTCCGGCGATTGCCCTGTTGAGACGTGGAAGGCAAATGTTTCGCTAAAATTGTACATAAGGAACTAGAAGACTGGTCCAATACTAAGGCCCTTATTCAGATTACCCAATCAGTCTTTAGGCGTAGGCATGGAACTGAAGACAACTTGATGATACTTACCTCATTGATTCAAATTGCAAACAATAAAAGGTCCCCACAGCTATATATTGCGTTGATAGTTTTCAAAACTGCATTTGATAGAGTTGACAGAGGGAGATTGTGGCTGAAGCTGTCAAGCTGGGGCATCAAGGAAGGTCTTTGAAATACAATTTGAAGTCTATACACTGATACTAGGGTAAAAGTGAAAGTTGCATCAAACAGGATTAATGCCCACAGAATCAAGACCACCACCGGAGTAAAACAAGGCTGCATTCTTGTCCCACTGTTGTTTAACCTATATTTGGCGGATATCATCAAAGCTATGCGAGTTGCTCGAGCAGTTCCTCCAAAATTGGAAGGCCTTCATATGCAATGCCTCCAGTAAGCAGACAATATTGTATTATTTGATCATACTGTGGTGAGGCTTCAGTAATCATTAGTGGCCATAGCTGGCTGCTGTGTGGAAAATAGGCTGGAAATTAATTACAGCAAAAGGAAAATCATGGCCTGTGGTCTGGAAAGTAAAAATTAAAATCCGGCTAAATTCAAATTCTCTATGAATGCCTTGGACCAAGTTACTAGTCTAAAATATTTGGGAATTCATTTTAAAAAGCGTTGTACACCTGGTACACATCTAGAACTCCTTATGGTCTCGGTCTTTCGATGACAATGAGTTTTAAAAAACTGGTCTCTAAGATGAGTGGCCCTGACCTCCCAGGCATTTGCAAAGTGATTGAAGCCAAATTATTGCCCACACTTGCCTATGGCACTATAATTTTTAAAGATCATATTTCGGGCTGGCTGGATAAAGCTCAACTAAGGTGTTATTGATGGCTTTTTAATCTCCCTGGCGCTGCCCCAGGCTCTCAGGTTCAGCTAGAATTTGGGCTTTGCAAACAATCACTAATATCAAAAACCCAATTTTCAGGTTATTATGGGAATCTCAGTATGGCAGCTCCAGGGTCACTGAAAGAAATGATACACCAAGGTATCCTAGACAGAGAACTCTCATGGGAATATTATTTGAGGGAGGCAATGGAAGCCCTGGAGGTCCCCGACATTGCATCCCTCATTTTAATGCCCAAACTTTACGCTAAATTATTATTAACAATGGTAAGGATACAATCAAGAGCCATGGACATTCAAGAATTGTCTCGAAAAGTGCACGTCAGCTTATGTTACTCGTTGTATAAAGAACGGGGAAGAGCGTTTAAACTACCAGTCAAGAAAGAGGTATTGAGTCTGAGATGCTGTTTCATTCCACTAAAGGCACACACATTTTAAGAGTATCAGGGTCAAATGAGCAGCATTGCCATTTATGCAAGTCTAAGAAAAAAACTTTAGCCCACATAATATGTATCTGCCCAATTTTAAAAAATGTAAGATCTCTTTGGTTGAAAACCAATCTTTCGAAGGCTTGGTTTAAGACAATGCAATGTTTCCACCCTGGCATGTCTTGGTGGTGAGTGTCCACAGTTATCGGCTGATTGTGTGGCCTCCCTCAAAGAAACTCAAAAAGATTGGCTCTAGCACAACCAAGCTCTTGATTACTAATGACATTAGGACTTTTTTTTAATTTTTATTATTTAAATATATTTTTATTGGTATTTTGCACAGCAATCTCCAGGATATATATATATGGGCCGTCTTTGAATTTGTAGTTACTTTCTTCATTTAGCTATTTAATTATTTATACAGGGCCAGAATAAGGACCAATGCTGTGTACTAAGTTGAATATATGCAAGTAGTATCCTTATACACCAGGTGTCATGGAATTGTGACAAGGCATGTAGCATTAGGTACTAGGGTTCACTACTGGGGTTTTCTAACTTTGTTACAGGGGTTTAGGAGTATGAACTGTCTCATAAGCTGAATTTGTACAGTGAATGTCAGTTGAAAGGACCCACTTGTAGTAAAGCAATGGTTTTCTAGCTTAAACCTTAACAGGAGTCATCCTAAGGTAACCCGACCAAAGTAGAAACAGGGATTGTCTGTGGGGTTTGTCCATTGCTCTAAGTAGCAGTAATTTGAGCTACCAGATATGTAAATGATTCAAGGATTAGATCATCGCTTTGATAATTGTGTAAGCTGTTTCTTTTTAAAGTTTGACAAATGTTTTTACTGCAGTTCGCACTTCAGGGAAATGTGGTTCCCATTAGAGCTGTGTGCTGCTGTATTTTTCACTTTTATTTGTTTATTTATATAATAACGCTACGTACTGTACTGTGGTTTGCATATTGTGAAGGTTTTAAGTAAGTTGAAACAATAAAATATCTATCTATAACTCGCATCCTTCACAATTAATAACTCAATTCCAGGCAACTCAGTTATTCTGGTAAGTCTTGTTTCCAATACATGAAACTGCACATAAATAATAAAATAAAGAATAATGTTAAAAAATTACATTTAAGTGCAGCTCTATTTGTATTTACATGCAGAATAAAAATTAAAACACGTTTGTTTGGATGCACAAGATTCTTTTTGCAACATGCACAAATATAGGCAACACATGACAAGACCTTGAACGATCTATTAGTAGAATACAATTCTTGCAGTATTGCCCAGCATAATGAATACAAAAGGCAACTGGGAAACCATATTTCATCGTTTTCCGGAATATTTTAAGACATCAATTAAAAGCCAAAGTACTTTCTGTACATTTGGCAGGAAAATAGATTCATTTTCCTGGCGAATAAAGGCATTTCCAGATAGTCATTATACATCACTGCAAACAAGGAAATGAATATAATTGAAATGGGGACTTCTGACTGATAGGCTAAGAGGAACGATCAATCAGATAGTGGCCACATCATCCTGCCCTCTAAATGCACGTGTACACAATAAAGAAGTGAACTGTCACAAAATAACCCATAAACGGGTGTTAACTTTGATCAACACAAGTCTGCTAGTGGAACAAAGGCTCAGAACTGAATTTATTTAGATATACTCAAAGCACTGCATGTTTATTGCAGATGCATTAGAGCAAGGAATGTGTCATGCTGTTGCATTATGCTGCTGAGTATGCACAAACTTTTAGGGGCATGTTCACAAGGAGCTATTGCCGAATTAATGGCACTTTATCGCAGCCAAAGTCATGATAAATTTACCCCACCATTCACAAGCAGGTGCTAACAGCCCACAGCACCAGTTTTCCCACGAAAGCAGCCGCAAAAAGCATTGCCACAGAGGACTATCGCAAATGAGATGCAGAGTAGGCATTCCTGTGCAAAAAGACACGACAACACCACACCTCAACATTCACAACGACCAGACATATCGGTGATAAGAACACAAAACATGCGATAAGGCACGTTAGCAGCAGGAAATTTACACCTACTCTGACCTGGTGTAAAGTCAGACGGCAACCTGCACCACATTAAGGAGCCCAGCCCAGGGCGTCATCGGAGGGCAACAGATGCCATGGAGCAACTGATTATGCCCACCGGACACCCAGGAGGGCCACAACACCCACCGCCACCACACCCAGGACCCCCCCTTGATCTCCCCCAGACAAAGACATGCCACAACAGCTACACCTAAACATGTACCAAATAATCCGCCTGCTGTCGCACAATCACAACTGGTGGTATGCATGTGCTGGCACAGAAATGACCATCACACATTCACTATCGAAGCAAACAATTAAACTTTATTGAAACAACATAGATATCAAATCTAGACAAATGGTGGCTCCCCTCGACACATCCCGTAGGTCACAGCCTGCAAGACAGAAAACATGAAGACAAGGAGTGTCCTGTGCACATCAAAGGACAGAGATAGAGCAAAGGAGAGAGAGAGAAGAAGAGTGGGGGAGAGAGAGAGACGAGAGGGGGAGAGAGAGAGAGAGAAAAGAGGGAGATAGAGAAGAGAGTGGGAGATAGAGAGAGAGAGAGAAGAGAGGGAGGGAGAGAGAGAGAGAGAGAGAGAGAAGAGAGGGGGAGAGAGAGGGACGACCCTGCGCACCCAGGCCACACTGATCACCTGCTGCCACCGGTGTGTCTCCAACCACTTGCTGGTGCGTATTGCAGCATACCAGGTCCCACATCTGAGACAGAGGAATCATCTGAAACAGATTCCAGAGACATGACTGGCACAGTACACACACTTGC
Organism: Lissotriton helveticus; assembly: GCF_964261635.1. Lineage (NCBI taxonomy): Eukaryota > Metazoa > Chordata > Amphibia > Caudata > Salamandridae > Lissotriton > Lissotriton helveticus. Next base: position 146,561,279 of record NC_136060.1, on the reverse strand, counting down.
ACAAGACAACATAACCCGCCCACCCATGCACACCCAGGCAGAGGCATCCCAGCACCTCCCGCCGCCCATCGCAGCATGCCCGCCCATGCACACCCAGGCAGAGGCATCCCAGACCCTCCTGCCACCCATCAGAGCATGCCCACCCACGCACACCCGGGCCACACTGCTCACCTTCCGCCACCGGCATGTAGACTGCAGGTCCCACCACGTGCCGCTGCAAGCCACATGGCCGGAATCCCCGCAGATATGGCACCCTCCTTACCATGCATCTTTGCTGCGCTTGCCACCAGATCACACGTCTGGTGCTGGGACTAATTGACACTATGGCATGGAATGACCCAGGGCACCCGGCTACATCACAGCCTGCACAGCTCCTCAGCCCAATGGGTGCCACTAACTCTGTGACCCCGGAAGCGGGGCCACATTGCGTTAGGCCAGTGCAGGATGCTTGCGCGGCCTACACTGTGGTACAGAAAGGCACACAATTCCTGGGCAGTCCAGACCGCCAGGACGGGCCATCATCGCAGGCTGCACACCTGCTCAGCAGCTCACGGTGACTCAGTGCACCCTAAATCACCGTCCCGTGGCGGGGTGCCTGTGCCAGCTGCAATGCAGAGTCTGCCACAAACCCTGTCCAACCCCAGGCAGCGTCCCGTGGCGGGGTGCCTGTGCAGGCCGCAATGCAGCATCTGCCACAAACCCTGTCCAACCCCACTCATCGTCCCGTGGCAGGGTGCTTGTGCAGGCCGCAATGCAGTGTCTGTCACAAACCCTGTCTAACTCCAGTCAGCCTACCGTGGCGGGGTGCCTGTGCAGGGCGCAATGCAGCATCTGCCAGAAACCCTGTCCAACCCCATTCAGCTCCACGCGGTGCCAGCCTAATGGCCCCAGGCCTACTATCCAGTCACTACCGGCAGAGGGTTATGTGATGTTGTTGCCCCTTTATATTTGCGGGGTCACGTGGCCTGTGACGCCTATGCCGGGTGGGTGTGGTGTGTGTGCAGACCTGCCCTCAGAGAGTGGCTGTGACATGCTGACAACTAGACCAGTAACCTGCACACCACCAGCGAGTACGCCTGCGATGGGTAGCAACAAGGCCCCCACAGAGCGTAAGCGGAGTGGCCTGGCCTGCCGAAAGCTTAAACCGGGCAGGGCTAGCCAAAAAATGACCCGTGGGCACTGGGCGTGGTTCAGTCCATGTCCGGACAAGAAAGTGGCTGATACGTGTGTCCCTGTTGTGGTGTCCACAGGACCCGTGACACAAATTGCCATGTTGCACCCTCTGAATGCCATCCCACAGTTTGTGCATCATTGACGCAAGGGAAGTCACTGTCCCTACATTCATCCACACACACTTACATGAATGATGGAAGACATGACACAGCAGTGCATCACTGGATGTTTATTGCACATCCAGTGCTTTTCAGCAGCTGGAGCGGTACAGGGCACTGCCGAATGTACCACACTATCTGGGCCCTTGGAGGGCCAGCCAAAGTCCATCCATGGAAGACAAGTACTGCGGAAGAGGAGGGGTGCAGTCATTGGTCATCAGGCATGATATGACGGTCCATGTCGCTGTCCAAGGTGAGTGCATCTGAGTGAATCGTGGGTCAGTGAAAGGTCATCAGGCCACGTGCTGGACCAACCAGGAACAGGCTAGGTGGTGGAAATGAATGCTACTGAGCCCTTCTGATCACAAGCCCATCCATCTCCTCGTCCCCAGATATGTGCCCTGCCTCACCTGGGGGTGTTGCTGTACCGGCTGCGGCACAGGGAGACACTGACACCTCAGGTGTGGGAAGTGCTCTTTCTGCCGCACTGTGTGGCACTGACACCTCAGGTACCGGAGGTGGTCTGTCTGCCGCACTGTGTGGCACTGACACCTCGGGTGCCGGAGGTGGTCAGCCTGATGCACTGTGAGGCACTGATACCTCAGGTGCCGGAGTGGTTAGGCCTGCCGGCAGAGATGTGGATGTTGTGGGGGCAGCAGCATTCAACAGCGCCACGCCTTGTGGCAGCAATGCCATGATGAGGATCTGCAGGGCATGGTAGATCCCAGCTATATTCCACTGATGTTCAGCGGTGGCTGCCATGCTTTCCGCCTCCATCCTCACCATGTCCTCCATAAGCCTCTGCATCTTGGGCAGCTCACGGCTGGTATTGCTGGAGCCTCTCTGAGTGGACAGGTGTTCTTCTCTCCACGTCATGACTCCAGCGATGCCAGTCAGGGCTCGTTGGAGACCATATAGCAGGCATACACACCCAAGGATGGCGTCAAGTTTGGATGCCATGTTTCCGAAGCCCAACCGCACCTGCTCTGCGGTCTCCCTCTGGCACTGCAGCACATGGAGTTGGAAGACCATGTGTTGTTCCTGGGTGTCTTGGGGGGGGGGCCGGGGCTGTGGGTGCCTCCTGCTGGGTGCTTTGGGTAGTGAGTGGGGTCTCCCCGATGCAGCTGGCCTGCCCTGATCCTGGAGGTGAGTTGCAGATGAGGTCCATGTTGTCTTGGATGGCTTGGGTGTCGATGCTGGTGTTGTCCTCCTCGTTATCAGTGAAGAGTGGCTGGGACTGCTCTGCAGGAGGTGTTGACGGTGCCCCTGCGATGTGAAGGGGAGATGGTGTATTATGATGTGTCCACATGTATATAGCCGCATGGTACATGTTGACATTTAGACAGCATGGCATTGTGCATTGTGACAGTCTGCAGATCTGGGGGCGGACCCAGAGTCATTGTGGGTTTGCACTGTGCTCTGCTTGATTGTGCATGTGTGCCATTGGGCCCATCTCCACCCGTTTCCCCAGTACGTGGTGGTCACTCACCCTGTTGTGGTTGTGTTGTGTCCTGTTGAGCAGTGTCCGATCCCCCGACTCTGGCCACAGTCTCCACACTGTTGAATGTCGACACCAGCTCCTCCATTTCATCCAGCTCAAGCTGTGGCTCTGGTCCCCCACCTCCAGTCTGCATTGCTGCCTGCTGGTTGGCGGAGAGTTTCTCCTTGGTCCGCCTCTTTATGTCATTCCATTGCCTCTTGACCTCGTCCATTGTCCTCCTGTGTTCCCCGACCGCATTCACCTTGCCCACGATGTCCCGCCATATTCCGTTTTTGGTGCTGAATGACACGTTGGAGGTGACGAACAGTTGTTGATGGTGTTCCATCTCTTCCGTGACTATGATCCTGTTCGCCTGCGAACTTCGTCTTTCTCTTCTTCTTGTCCTTGCCCTTCCTTGTCCATAAGGTCCCGGTCTGGTCGTCCGGGGTGATTGTGGGGTTGCGCTTGTCCTCTGCGCCTGCTCCGGCTGCCTCCATGGTGCTTGGGTGTTAGTCAGTTTGTGTTTGCGTCTTTTTTCTACTTTTATGGTGATTTTTCCCACCTGCCAGGTGTGTGTTGCAGGCCTGGCGCTGCTTATCGCTGGTTTCCTCATCGCGCTTGGGCCCATCGCATGTTTTTTGGTGTTGTGATTTGTGTTTTTGTCTCCATCGAGGTGGTTGTATCCTGGACATTGGCTGCTGTTCCGGCAGACTAAAGCATGCTACCACAGTGTTGTGTATTCCACGTTGACACAGGGTTAATATCCCGCGATGGACTGCGATGTTGAAAGTTACGTTATGCTACTCTTGCAGTAGTTATAAAACCTTCTTGTGAATATATCCCACAGTTTTCTGTAGATATACCCAAACCTCACCTAAAGGAATAACAGCATCACTCTGGGGCAAAACATTTTTTACCTTATATTCGACTTTCAGGAATCTTTCTATCGAGTGATCCAAATATTCTTCCTCATTTCTATTTTAGTTCAAACTCCTCTTTCAGTTTTGAAAGTCAGGTAACAACACTGATGAAACTGAGGAGGCAGTACTTGCGGAGCAGCGCCATGTTCAACCTCTGATCTTATGTTGATTTGTGCCGATCGTAAGCATTCCTTCCAAGTACCACACAACACGGGTCACACTAACACATTTTAGTTTGGTGCTGCATCACAGCACTAAAAAGCATTGGCAGGAGGGCGTGGCTACGAGCCGACCGCGATGGCTGCGTAGCGAGAGTGCTCTAACACCGAGGCAGCTCCTTCGACATTAATCCGATACAGAATCTGCCTCCAGTGTCCCACCGGCGACGGATTCGGCGTGCGGCGACTCAGCGACGCCGGCTGGTGCTTCCCCAGTCGAAATTGGACTCGGATAACTGGTGGGACGTGTGTGGTCCGGTGGAGGCCCTGCCGGGTGAGAAAGCGCCGGTCTGCCGTAATACTACACCCCGCCCGGAAGTGGCCGCGAGACGGGCGGCTATACCGGAAGGAGGTGCTGGCGACGGCGAGCCTCCCTAGAAGTGTTGGCTGATCCACCAACAGTGCTGAGCCATAACGGGCGAGGGTTCCCCGTCGGAGTGACCTTCCTACACGACCGGACTGCCCTGGGGCGTTGAGGCTCTGCGTGTGCACCGGGACCGGCTCTGCGGAAGGTACGAGGCCGGGACGGGGAGAGCGTGAGCTGAGTGCGCCATTATTTGTTGGAGCTGTGGGACTGGATACTCGGCGGGCATTGAGCGCATTGCCGATCGGCTGGGCACCTGCATAAAAGACTGCCGGGCAGCGGGTAGAGCGTCTCACGACGGAGGGTGCAATAGACTGGGTGTGCGGGGGAGCGTGAGGTGCCCCTGACCCCCTGGGCTGAGAGTGGCGCCATTTTCCGGCACTGAGCCGGAGTCCCGGACTTTTGGGCGCGAAAGCAGCACCCCCTGGCCTGCGCCACAAGACTTGGTGCTTATCTGGAGCCTCCGCACCCGCGGCTGCTCGGCTCTGATTCTGGCCGTGAACGGGAGGAGGCTGTGGCGACATCAGCCGCCTGGTGCGACACAGGAGCCTGGGTTTCGGGGTCCACCGAAGGCCCTCGCACGACGGAAGAGATCACTCTGAACGCCGCCCCCTGCCCACCGGCGTTCTCGTGCAGCATACCTGGAGGAGTGGGGGAGCTTTCACGTTCGGCGCCATTTTTCTGACACAAAGGTCCTCTGAAGCGGCCCCTCACGTGCTGACGGGCTGAAGTCATGGCAAACAGAGGTCACAGAAGCGCAGCTGCACAGGCGAAGCTAGAAAAATATGCCTTCGAAAAAAGTGCCGCAAATCTCTCAGAGAGTTGTCCCTCGGGGGGCAAGAGTCCGGTGGGTGAGGGCACCAAAAAAGTGACATTGGAGGACCTGATGAAGATGCTTACGAGTGTGCAGGCGACAGTGGGAGCAATCTCTACTGATGTTGGGCTGCTGAGGGCGGACTTCCACAAAATGACGGAGCGGGTGGCCCAGGTGGAAGTGGTCACTAAATCACTAGTGGAGGACACCTCTGAACTACAGCTGGCCACTGAGCGATTGGAAGCGATTGCCAAGAAGCTACAAGACCGCCTGGATGATCAGGAAGGGAGGTCGCGAAGAAACAACGTCCGCATCCTGGGCATTCCGGAATCTGAAGGCAAACGCTCGATGGATTTGTATGTGGAAGAGCTCATCACGACGAAATTGCAACCGAAGGGTCTCTCCCGATTCTTCTCTGTCGAAAGGGCGCATAGGGTCCCGGGGGGGACGCCGAAACCTGGGGCAGCGCCACGGCCGGTGCTGGCTAAACTCTTTAACTTCAGGGATAGGGATGCCATACTCCAATCGGCCAGAAATTCCGCCCCAATCAAGGTGCTAAACTCCACTATAGCGTTCTTCCCTGATTACACAGCTGAGGTGGCCCGAAGACGTAAGACTTTTATCGACGTCAAGAAAAGCCTGCGGGACAAGAACATACCATACTCTATGTTATTTCCGGCACGACTGAGGGTCGTAGACAATCACAGGGCATGGTTCTTCGACACGCCAGAAGCAGCGAGGGAATGGCTGGACGGATGGAGGCGAGTGGAGGCACCTAGGCGAGATGGTAGACTTCAATGCGACAGAGGCTCCCTGCAACAATCGGACCAGGAACCATCCCAGGGCCATAGCCAGGACCTATTTGCAGAGCCGGGTCTGGAGGAGAGAGAGTATTCCGAGGAGTGAGGGCCGACGATCGTGTGTCATACATTGCCTATGGACACTTGGGCCCTGCACAGGGCTGGGCGGCTGAGGTCGTTTGGAGCTGCCGTCGGGTTGCAGAGCTTCACACCCCCGACAAGCAAGTACAATGGGTTGGGATGGGGCAAAGCGCTCTGCTAAGTTGGGGGAGGCGGGCGGTTTCAGACCCGTATAGCAGGGAGGCAGGGAGGGGGGTGGGAGGGTTTGGATGGTTGTTTTAGCTCTAGGTTTTCTGTTTACCTGTTGTATTGTTTGGCACAGCACAAGCTACACTGCACCGAATGAGGGTGACCTGTTCATTGGAGACGTTGCTCCACTAAGTTCATCCCTCCTGGACTCATACCACACCCTGATAGATGGCGACACACTCGCAGGATACACCTGAGTTCCACATGACACGCCCCTCCTGTTCTCTAACACTGACGGCACTCACATGGAATGTTCGAGGATTGGGTGATAGAGTGAAGCAAGGCCTAGTGTTACAATACTTGAAACGCTGTAAACCGGCGATAGTTATGCTGCAGGAGACCCATTTAGTGGGCACGGCCTATAGAGCGATGGACAGGTGGGGGTACAAATTCGTCACTCATGCAGACTTCATGTCCGGCTCTAGAGGGACTGGGATCCTTATACGGAAAAATTTCCCATTGATATGCAAACAAACTAAGGTGGACAGTCAGGGCCGCTTCGCAGCGGTAACAGTACAGTGGGAAGGCCAGCTCTTCAATTTCGTGTCTGTATACATCCCACCTAACCTGCACACCGAAGCTCACACTGCACTAGCCTCCTTTCTCCTGGCACTACCGACGGCAACTCTGGTTTTAGGGGGAGATTTCAATGACGTGGTGGACCATACACTTGATAGACACCCACGGGCTGCGACGGTGCGGGGAGGCGGGCGACTCTCCGGGCTGTTAGACGCCTTGGGACTGACGGACTGCTGGCGATACAAACACCCCCACGACAGACACTACACATACTACTCAGCAACACATAATTGCCTGTCGCGGATTGACCATGTGTTCATGTCAGGTGAAGGGCTTTGTGGGGTCGAAAAGGTGGCCATCTGCCCCAGGGGTATCTCCGACCATTCCCCTCTCCTGCTCACATACACGAGTCGCCGCTCGCACAGGTGCCGTACATTTCCGATTCATGCGAGTTATCTGCAACATGCCCCATTGAAAAAATCACTCACCACTACTGCCGAGCGCTATTTTCGAGAGAATGTGGGCTCAGTGGACTCCCGGGGTACCCTATGGGAAGCGTTTAAAACAGTGTTGCGGGGGCAAGCGATTGCATCGGTAACGGCCCACAGGAGAACACAACAGCAAGAACTCAGCACCCTGGAGGAGGCCCTTACAGTGGCCCTCTCTAGACAGGAATCTAATCCGTCTCTGGGAGCCGCCCAGACGGTCCGGCTGTGCCGCATAGAATGGATGGCGTACCAGAAGGAATCGGTTAGGACGTCAATCCAGGCCACCCGCCATAGAGTATACGAACTGGGCGATAAAGCGGGAAAGATGCTGGCCTGGCTCGATAAAAAGGAAAGGGCAGGCAGGGTTATTGCACAACTGACGCTGCCTGACGGACGGGCGACCTCTGACCCCGGGGTTATAGTCGAACTGCTGGCTGATCACTACGAAGCTATCTACGCTCCCCAGGCGGGGTTCTCGACGGAGGAGGCCTATGACTACATCAAGGATCTGACGATCCCCTGTCTCTCTCCAGAGGCGGCGCTTTTGTTGGAGGCCGATGTTACCGTGCAGGAAGTAAGGGACGCGACCGAGGCGTTGGCGTCTGGGAAAGCCCTGGGACCCAACGGCCTCCCGGTGGAATTGTACAAACAAACGTCCCAGACGACAGCCCCCCATCTTCTTAACATGCTTGTGGACAGCCTAGAATTGGGTATACTGCCGAGTGACCAGCGCCTGGCCGCTATCATCCCGATCCATAAACCTGGTAAAGTGGCAGAGGCACTTCCTACCGCCCCATCTCCCTGCTCAACGCGGAGCCAAAGATCCTCGCCAAGCTACTGGCGTTGCGGTTGACCCCCCACCTTGCCACTCTAATACACCCGGACCAGTCCGGCTTCATGCAGAATCGTAATACCTCGCATAATTTGCGGCGTTTACAGGCGGTTCTGGCCCGCAGGGAGAGTATACAGGAACCAGCGGTACTGCTCTCACTGGACGCCACTATGGCGTTCGACACGGTGGAGTGGCCTTTTCTCTTCGCGGTGCTCCGACGCATGGCCTTTGGGCCCCACTTTTGTGCGTGGGTCGGACTGCTGTACACTGGCCCCCTGGCGCAGGTTGTGGCAAATGGCCACATCTCCAGGACCTTACCGCTTGGGCGTGGGACGAGACAGGGTTGCCCGTTGTCCCCTCTACTGTTTACATTAATCCTTGAGCCGTTGGCGATTTGGGTTAGATGGGAACCATCAATTAAGGGTATCCGGTGGTCACCAACGTGGGAAGATCGGATATCGCTGTACGCTGATGATGTCCTGCTCTACCTCACCGCCCCGCGGAAATCAGTCCCGGAGCTGCTCAATGTCTGTGAGAAGTTCGGGAGAGTATCCGGCTATAGAATTAACTGGTCGAAGTCAGTTCTATTCGTTCTTGTTGGCCACCCCCCCCCCACTTCCGAGGGGCTGTCCGTTGGCATACACTGCTGCCCCCTTTAAATATCTGGGGATTTACGTTACTCCTAGTCCGGACGTATTCCACGCTTTGAACCTAAGACCCCCCCTGGAGCGGTTTGTCCGGGATGTCAAGGTGTGGCGCTCCCTTCCACTCACTCTTTTGGGCAAAGCCGCCCTGTTTAAAATGATGGCTCTGCCTCGTTTTTTGTACCTCCTGGAGAACACGCCGTTTCCGGTGCCCCCCTCCTACTTTAAGGCCATCGCGGCGGCAATTTCTAATCTGCTCTGGGATGGGAAACCGGCCCGCATTGCGCAGAACAAGCTGGTGAGGGACTGGTACGATGGGGGGATAGCACTCCTTAGTATTGAACTGTATTACTGGGCTGCCCACCTTAAACAGATCAACTACTGGTTACATGTCCCACACACGGATCCAGCCTACATGGCGGATAGGCAGAATATCGAACCCAGAGGTCTGCTGAGAAACCTATATAGCCGCACCGTTCCATCTGAGCTACAGGGCCCGATGCGTCATACGATCCAAATCTGGTATAAGGCACACAGACACCTACACTGCGCGCACACTGTTACACAGATGACACCCCTATGGGACTCACACAGGTTGGGTTACATGGGCAATACCAAAGGGTTTAAGGCATGGGACGACATTGGAATTTCAGTGGTGGGGGACCTCTGGAAAAATCACAGAATCGTGGATTTTGGTTTTTTACAGACCAAATATGGTATGGGAGAGTCCGAACGGTACAGATTCATGCAGATACGGCATGCACTGGGGGCAGCCATTCCGGCGGGTACGACTTTGCAGGAGTCTACCCCTCTTGAGGACCGACTGCTGACCGAGCACATGCCCCAAAAAGCCACCTCATACACGTACCGGAAACTAGTTAACAATCTCCCTGACATGTTGTCCAAGTTGCGCTCCAGTTGGGTGGCGGAAATAGGTGACCTTGATGACTCGGAGTGGCAGGAGGCTCTCTCGTCGCCTCGGGAGTCGGCGATTCCCTCCAGGCTTAAACTGGTGCAGCTGAAAGTCCTGCACCGTACATACTATACCAGGACGGTTCTGTACAAAATAGGAAAGGCTGATCAGGAGTACTGCCTCCGCGGATGCGGAGAAAGAGGGACGTTCTACCACACCATTTGGGACTGCGGGAGGCTGGCAGGGTATTGGACAGCGGTGTTACGCACTATCTCTCAGACTGTGAATGTTTCCCTGCGGTTAGACCCGCGCTGCTGCTTGCTGAACATATGGGAGGCTACGGACTTGACCCATCGACAGCAGGACTGGGTGGTGTTGGGCCTGATGGTTGCGAAGCGCAATGTGGCTAAACTGTGGGGGTCACCTGTAGTGCCCAGACTGAGAGAGTGGTGCAACGATATGGATGACGCAATGGTGGCAGAGAAGGCGGTGTTTGTCCGGAGGGGTTGCCCCAAGAAATGGGGTCTGATCTGGGGGGCATGGAACATATACAGAGGAAACATCTGTGAACCGCCGAGAGAAGATTTGGATGAGTGTTTGTCGGATTGAGATTTAGAATTATACTGAGGGAGTATGTGCTGATGTGATCTGCAGCCTTGGTGGACGCCTGACTATTGCAAGAGAGGGAGGAGCTGGGAGGGGTCCTAGTCTACGTCACTGTGGTTAAGATGATTCAATGATGGATATAAGTCTATTTGCCCTCTGGGAACGCTTTATGGTTTTATTCGACTGCTGTGCTCTTGTTGTTTCGTGCTGTTTGGTTCTACGGTTAAAAAGCAGACCTTTATAACGTCCGACAAAGTTGCCAAAGTAATGATGCACGCTAGGAATGGTTGCCGCCGGGCCTCAGGGATGCCGGCTAAACGGCTGTGTAAACTTCCACATTCCAACTTTATCACTGAAATGTTTGAGGCCGGCCCCAGAGGTTGTAGGCATTCAACTGTGTCTTGACTTAAATGTGCAATAAAGGTCTTTTAAAAAAAAAAAAAAGCATTGGCAGGCATTTTAATACTAGCACACATGGATGACATTTAGGGGTTGCAGCTGTGACCCCTGGCTAGCCTCCTGCGACCCCCAGCTCTATCACTGTGACCCCCTGACCTCTGATGACATTAGCTAACTTGGAAAATAATCATTTAATGTTCCAAGTGGTGTGGATCGTCTCTGTGTCTCCCATTGTCCCTGAGCTTGTGAGTAAGAAGGAAAAACAGGGGAAAGAAGGAGAGAGGAAAAGAGAGGAGGAGAAGGTAAAAGGATTTGAGGTGAAAAAAGACAGTGGGAAAAGGACAGGTAAGGGAGTAAGAGAGGAGGGGGACAGGTAAAATAGAGTGGAAAAAGAGACTGAACACGTGAGAAAGGAAAGGAGATCAGTGAGAGAGATGAAAACATGTATTATAAGGACATCAGTGAGAAAGACACAGTTAAGATAGAGAGGAGGGATGAACAAGAGTCAACAACAGATGAGAATAGCGTAACAGATAGAAACATTAGACAGATCACAAACAGCTGAGGGGAGGGTGACATGCTAAAGTCATATGACATCACTTCCTGTGATGTAATTGGGTTCGAAACATATGATATTGCTTCTGCTACCCCTTGCATTTTGGTGAATCGACGCCCATGCTAGCACCCTGACCACCTGTGCGAGGCGCTTGATAAAAAGGAGCAGTGCATTTAAGCAGCAAGTGTGCGTACCCCATGCTGCATATGTGCCTGCTGTTTCAAGATACATTTTGGGCCAAATCAAGCCTTCTGGATTCATTCCTACCTTTGTGACAACATCGCGTTCCATCCCTAAGCGCCCCCACCTTGACTACATTTGTTGGCCTGTCACTTGTACCAGTGGTAAGTTACCCTGACAGTGACTACCGACATCACTTGTCTGCACTGTTATGAACCTTCCTCATTTGATTTTTATTTATTTTTAATTTCCATTTTCATGTTTCTTTTACCCAATTATTCACTGTCCAGAACCCGGCTGGGTTCACTGTGAGTACTTTTACTTCACCTTCACGCACAGGGTTGACACAGCACACCGCACGTGACCTTCACTGTATATAGCAGGTACATATCGCCCCACCCTAATGAGCTGTCTACTTTAGTCACATGGGTATTCCCATAGGTCCAGTCCTTACCTTATCTTTATCTTATCGTCATGTCACTCCCAGAGCCCTCAGAAGCATGCAGGAGGGACCTTCGAAAGAATGGGCAAAGTAAGCAATTGTCGAGGGGCTCACTCTGTACACCACCTGACTGTGTCATTGTGAATAGTAATCGGTGCTCATCTGTAAAGCACTCCAGTACCTTTGGGTCCAGCTCGTACTGTATAAAACTGCAACAACAAAAAATCTCTTCTTCTGCTGCTCCTGCGTCATCACGAGGTGCAGGAGGGAAGAAATACCATCTTGCCCTGTTCTCAGTGTAGAGAAATGTCACAAGTGGAATAATTTCCAGCTCACGAAACAACTTTGCAAAGTTGCTAAAACAGCTTAAGCTCTATATGTCCCAGGATGAAATTTTCCACAAGAAAAACAAAGAGACAGAGGCTGTTCTGTGACCAGGAAAATAGCATATAATCATACAAGTTAAAGAAATTGATGGTAAATGCTTTCATTTTAACGTTATGAAATGTCAATTGGTTAATGAAATCGCTGCAGAGATTTTGTGTGAGTTGGGGTGGACGCAGTGGGGTATAGTGACTTCTGTAATATGGTGCTACGAGGTCATAGCCTGCGACTGAAAGCACAATGAATATGCACATTGTTTAAAATTGTATTACACACAGTGAAAAATAGTTTTTTGTAAAACTTGCAGAGATTTTCAGTGCTTAATTTGTAAAACAATAAGTGCTAGCGCCCTCATCAAGAGGCCACCGCAGTTTGCACCACACACTGCCACTGTACTTACACAACTGCTATCCATCACACTGCTACAAGTGTGGCATTTCAGACTGTTCGAGGCTGCCAAAGCTTTAAGAATGGCTTGCTTCGAAGGTATTAGTTGTTTTAATGTATATTCAATTAACAAGCAACAGTTTTTCTGCTCATCTTTAAATTAAACAAACAGTGGCACCATGTGGCAGCTGTCACAAGTGCAGCTTCGGCAATTAAGTGCAGGTGTCATCGATAAAGTGCCAGTGCCGCACACCAGCTCAAATTAAGCACTAGGGGGCATATTAGCAAGAACCTCGTTAAAATTATCGTTGTTTTAGCGGCAGGAAACTACAGCTAAAACGACGATAATGGGCTTGCTAATATGCGTTATAGAATTCCAATAGAAGCCCAGGTTAAATGTCCTGCACATCTAACCTGGGCTTCATGAGCGATTGCTGGGGTTGAACCAAACCTCTGGAAAAGTGTATACAGTTTAATTAAAACGAAACCAAAGATATCGAAATGAGATTAAATGTACCTATCGCCAACTATAATGTCTAAGTAAACCCAGTATAGAGAATGCCAATTAGCACTAAATCAATTGCATGATGTAAGCACTGAATTTGACCAAATGCACCCTACTCTTCTGTGTACAGCAACTTTCACGCAAGATGCTCCTGTTCCAGTAAAATACTCTAAGCAATTTAAGGGGCATATTAACAAGGGCTTTATCTCCGCTTTTTTGGCTTTGAAGGCCAAAAAAGCAGAGATAAAACTATTGCCCTATTTACAAGAGGGTGCTAACATGCATAATCGCATGTTAGCACCCTTTTTCCCGACGCCTCCCTTTGCATCTCTAAAGAGATGCAAAGTGGGCGTCACTGGGTGCACCCCTGATGGACTACCTTGTAAAATATCGCTGATGTGCACATCGTGATATTAATAAGGCAGCCCATCGGAATTTAGCACATGTTAGATTTCGGCGAAAACTGTGGTTTTCGTCAAAAACTAACATTTGCTAAAATCCTGATTTACCTATGCTTAACATAGGGGGTGGATTATGCTGATACGGCCACAGGGTCGTATCAGCAAGGTTATCGCCGTTTAACAGGGAACATCGCTGGAAAACCAGCGATGTACCCTGCAAAACGGCGATTTCCCCGCTATCGATGGATTTCTTATCGCCGTTGTGAAAAGCGTTGTTGATACAGCGATATCACGGCGATGAAATCCAGCAATAGGATAAACATCGCTAAACACACTTAGCGATGTTTATCTCTAATCGTTGTTAATATGCCCCTAAGCTGGGGATCCTTGGAGCCGTGCTAAAAAAACGAAGCTAAAATTAATAAATACAAAAATGCATTTTGTGTTAAACTTTTTCTGCTCATAACTGAAATGATCTGTAAGTTATGAGTTTGAATCCAAGTAGGGCAAGCTCAACCTTTAATGCTTCTGAGCTAGCTAATCGGGAAAAAATAAAAATGGGTGGTAGTAACATCAGGTTATTTACATCACCTACAAATGGCACACCAGGGCATGGAGCACCCTATGAAACACTAGTTGTTAGTAGTAGTAGTTGTGGTCACAAGAAATAACACATCATCATCTGGAACTTGGCTTCTGATAAAAAATGTGGTCTTGTTGAGGGCTGAAGAGATTAAAAAGTAAGATCTATTTTCCTGTTGGGCTGGAGTCCCCACATGAAAATCTCCATCCAGCCATCTCATTGTAAACAGCAGTTTCAAATGACCAGTAGCCTATGGGTCTAAACAAATTATGCATGATGTGGCATATTTCGCACAGCAGTTGTTCAGAAAAGGCCGGACGCAGAGTATAATCAATTTTCTTTGCCCTGTTAATAATTGATCAGTTTTATATATAAAAATGCTCCAGATATTAGTGCAGCTGTGTCCCTCGTGTTGTAGAACTTGCAGAAAGAGAATACGGGCTTGGTTTGAGTTTTTCCAGTGAGTGCATTCCTGACTTTTTAAAGGTTAGCCTGACCCACGTAAAACCTTTGTACACATTTATATTTCATAAGCCACCATGTCGGGTGGAAAATGAGCACGAGGAGATTAACATTTAATTTAGTCTCATACAGGGGAAAAGGAGTTTTTGCGTCACTGTTTCTACAATTTGTATTTTATATCTATCCTAGGTGATTTTAATTATCACCTAGAACGACATGACCTATCCGACACATCAGGCCTTATTGAGGCTCTGGAGTCATGTGGACTTACGCAACGAGTGAGCGGAGCCACCCATCGGGCAGGCCACACTCTGGATGGCATCTTCTCGAATGACTCTCGATTAACTATCAAGGATTCGATACACCTATCTTGGTCTGATCATCTAGCGGTTCCTTTTATTCTGGAACATCATAGGCTGGACTCCTGTAAAAGAGGGAATCATGTCATGGAAACCGCTAGAAACTTCAGGAATCTCAGCAGTGACTCCTTTGTGCCCTGGGCCACAAGTCTTTCTGTTACTGGCTTGGATAGCGTACAGAACGCTGTTGGCCATTTCGAACAGGTCACTACTGAGGCCTTGAATGAATTGGCCCCGGTACGGCCCCGCCGCCGAGTCAGAAAAAGACCATCTGCCCCTTGGTTCTCCGATTCCCTCAGACTTCTGAGGCAAGAAGTGAGACGTAAGGAAAGACTTTGGCATGCCAGCTGGGACCTTAAGAATAAGGAAGATCACAAAATTCTTGTCAGGAAATATAAAGCCGAGATTACACAGGCCAAACAAGACTACTTTGTTACCCTGACCACCTCGCTTTCCTCGCCTAAGGAGCTTTTCAAAACTGTTGACTCATTAGTTAACCTGCAAGCCCCTGACCCTGTTATTCCTTCACAGGACTTATGTGACAGGATTGCCTCCTTTTTCCACACTAAGATACAGGATATCCATCTAGCTCTTGAGGAACAAAGACTCTGTGTTAGTGCGCCTATCACTCGGGTTGAGATGAATATGACTACCACTGACATCTCCCCACCGTGCATTCTGGACTCTTTTCCTCCGTTGATCTTACAAGATCTGGAGATCCTGCTTAATAAGATCAAGTCTGGATCTCCCTTGGATACCTGTCCACTGAAAATTCTCAAGCTATGTAGGGAGACTCTCTTACCACCGCTGCTAGAAACAATGAATCTAGCCATTAGAGATGGTATTTTCCCTACAGAGTGGAAGAAGGCGGTTGTCAAACCCCTGTTAAAGAAGGCATCCCTTGATCCGGAGGTTTTAAAAAACTTTCGCCCCATCTCGTTGCTTCCTGCACCAGCGAAGATGCTTGAGGCACATCTTAACAAGCATCTCGCTTCTTTTGTGGAAGGCTCGGGATGTCTGGATTCCTCCCAGCATGGATTCAGGAGGGAACATAGCACCGAGTCAGCCCTCACCATCGTGCTTGATAAGATCCGCACGACAGTAGATGAGGGCCAGACCTCCCTCCTGATCCTGTTAGATCTAACAGCAGCCTTCGATACCCTCTCCCCCTCAGTGCTTACATCTCGCCTGAGGGAGATAGGGGTGAGAAGTGCAGCCCTAGAACTGCTGACTTCCTTCCTGACTGGGAGGGAACAAAGAGTCAAGCTGGGTGAGTTCCTATCTCCATCCCGACCAGTACTATGTGGGGTCCCTCAAGGGTCGGCGCTTAGTCCGACCCTTTTCAACATCTATGTGACCCCACTGGCCATGCTAATAAGATCTTTCGGGATGGAGGTAGTCTCTTATGCAGACGACACCCAAATACTCGTCTCTCTCCCCCATTCTGATGTGCTTGCCGCCTCCAAGTTTAGATCTTGTATGGAGGCGGTTGGTCACTGGATGATTCAGAACTCTCTTAAACTGAATGGGGAGAAGACTGAGGTGTTGGTGTTTGGGGGGAAAGAAAACATCTGGTCAGCCAATTGGTGGCCTGACTCATTGGGAACATGTCCCTCCCCTACAACTTCTGCTAAAAATCTTGGGGTGATGCTTGATCTAGCCCTTGATATGGGCAGTCAGGTGAACAGAACTGTTTCCACCTGTTGGGGTTTGATTCATACCCTGCGAAGGATCAGGAAATATCTCTCCTTGCAGGCAAGAAAACAAATAGCTGTCGCACTTATTGGCTCTCGCTTGGACTACTGTAATGCGCTGTATGCTGGACTAAGTCGGAGCCACCTACAGCGCTTACAGGTGGTCCAAAACGCTATAGCCAGATTTGTCCTGGATATCCCCAAACGCTCCTCGGCCACTGCGGCCAGGAAATCACTGCACTGGCTACCGGTAGAACTCCGAATCCGGTTTAAAGTCCTTTGTATGACCTACAGAGCCATCGCTAAAAACTGCGATACAGGTATTGGGTCCATCATCTCCCATTATACCCCTGGTAGGAGCCTGCGTTCTTCTGGGAAATTGCTTCTCAAAACCCCCCGTGTCCGAAGAGCTAAATGGGGTGGCAGGGCTTTTTCCACGCTAGCCCCCAAATGGTGGAACGATCTCCCTCTTGATTTAAGATCTCTTCCATCTTTACAGAAATTCCGCACGGCCCTAAAAACTCGCCTCTTTCAACAAGCCTATATGTAAGGACGCCTGTTTCAAATTTTGATTGTTTTGTTAGGCGCCTTGATACCTGCGGGTTATTGTTTTGCGCACTATAAATTTTCTTCAATTCAATTCAATTCAATTATATAGTGTTAAGTATGGTGGTTTATAGGTAAATGTAATAAACTGGCTATAATTATTCTGCCTGGCCTCATTTAAATTTACGACTAATTAGCATTGTATGCCCTCAATGTGAGTTAGGTGGAGAGGAATTTTCTCATTGGATTCCTCCCCACTTAATTCCAAGTGGGTCGCTTTTTCCACACCTGTTTTTTCTGCATGTGGGAGAACCAGACCCGATTACCGCACAGTAAAACTTCTTGAGGCAACCAAACACTACAGCTGTAAATTCTGATGCGGGAAATTGATGTGGTAATGTGTTAGGAGATAGACAATGCAATGCAACCGAGAGTATGGGCAATGGAAGGCTGTAAAATAGGGAGGATGCACTAAGGGCTTTAAGTGGGATGAAAAAACTGGGGGGTCTCTAGAAGGGGCGTGGTTAATGTAATTAAGGGCATGGCTTAAAACATGAAAAATAAAAATCTGTTTTTAGCACAGTGTGCCGCCCGACTCGCATTTTGCTGATGATTCTGTCATTGCGTCCAGATATATGATACAACAAGTCACATCATACCTACAAATCAGGACTATTGGCTTTGTCAATGGTTGCTAGTTGCATAAGATAAATAAGCAGCAACTACGGCTTGTATATTGTTGGAACTGGTCCTTCTTGCAGGGTCATCCTCAAACTTTTTTCTTCTTCCTCCCTTATTTTTCCTGACCCGTGGCTGTTGGCAATAGGACTCGGCGCACTTTACCACTGCTGATCAGTGCTAAAGTGCATATGCTCTTTGTGTAAATTGTTATTGTGATTGGATATATATGATTTGCATATTTGTATCACCATGAAGTCCCTAGTAAAGGGTGTGCCAGGGCTGGTGATGACAGTGGGCCTGCAGCACTGATTGTGCTACCCACCTGAGTAGCCCTAAAATGGTGTCTCAGGCCTGCCACCGCAGTGCCTGTGTGCAGTCTGTGAACTGACATATCCTCCTGGTCAGTGTCCCCACTGACCATGCCTAACCCTTCCCTTTTTCTGCACATTGGTCACCCCTATGGAAGGCCCAAGGCACCCCCCTGGACAGGGTGCAGTGTATGTGAAAGGTAGAGCATGCACTGGTGCAGGTGACATGCTCTGGTAGTGAATTACAGCCATTTTCGTTTTTCACTATTGTAAGGCTATCTTGCTCCATAGGTTAACATGGGGGATGCTGGCTACAGTGGCTACCAGAATTTCTTCCCATAGGAACAAGATAGGACATAAGAGTCTATCCCTGAACTCAGAATTTAATAACACATCTTTTAGGAAAGGTTGTTTTTTAAATCCTGTGTTTGAGAACAACACTTTTAGAAAGTTGCTATTCTCTTGTTTGTGTATTGACTGTCTGGATTGAGAGTGACAGGGGCTGGGGATTCCCCAGGAGGCTGGCTGAGTCAGCCCTAAGCTGAATGACTGCATTTGCAACTTGAGTGGTGGGAGGAGATAGCACCTGGGCCTGAATAGGGCTGTGCCTGCCTTCCACAATGCTGGCTCCACATCCTGCTGGGCGGCTGATGACCCTGCCCCTCACTCTGAAAGGAAAGGAGAAGCCAGGAAAACAAAGTGCTCAAGAAACACCCAGAACTAGTTCAGACCGGGCTCAGGGCCCACTTGCACAAAGAGAACAAAGACTTTTAGGGGTATAAGTACAGGACCCCTGACAACAGAAGATTAGATCATCCTGGAATCAAGAAGGAACCTCTGCCAAGGAGAAAGCTGAAACTGAAGAAGGAAGATTGTCCAGCTGTTGCTCTGCTGGATTGCCCTGCTGTTGCTTTGCTGCCAAGGAGAGGGGAAAGACTTTGCTTTGTGCTGTGTCCCCTTGCTTGAACGAATCTCCAAGAGCCTGAGAAGAGCTGGCTCCCTGTTCTGAAGTCCCAGGAACAAAAGACTTCACCCCCAGCTGCCCCTGAGCTCTACTGAGAGAGTTCTGTCCTTCCTGGAGTGCTTGGCCCCCGTGTGGTGCCTTTGGAAGTTGTACCTGTGCTGGGAATCTGGAAACTAAGCTTAAGAGACTTTGCTACAGAAAAGTTATCGCATCGCTCGCTGCGGAGCGCATCCCCGACAGTGTGAGGAAATTCCTGCCGCTACGAAGGTCGAGATCGTCGTAGCGCCTGTTGCCGCTGTCAGAGCCGTCGCATCCTTCGTTTGCGGGACGCACCCGATCAGCGCGGGAAGTCTGACATCGCTGCGAGTGTCGTCGCAGAGCCTGTCGTCGCTGGGTGAGATCGCCGCACCGCCTTCTTGCGGACCGCATCACGTCGCTGCAAGAGTCATCGCCGAAGCCAACGCATCGAGGAGCTGCGAGAGAGAAGATCACCGCTGGTCCACGCATCGTCGCCCCGGAGATCGTCGCACCTCCAAAGATCGTCGCATCGTGCCTTTGCGAGAACAAACCTCCTACGGAACCTACGCACCGGAATCCATACAAGTGGCCTTCCTCCCCATACAGACCGGATTCGTCGCAACACGCCCGCTGCTGCAGCGGGGCTGTCAAATCGCCTCCCCAGGGTCTCAGGAGCAACGCATCGCTTGTTTTCCACCGCCCCAGCTTCTGCTTCTGGAACTTTGTCGCAACTAAAGGTACTGTAAGCTAAACATGACGCAACTGTGAACTTTTCACGTAACTATGGATTATTTTATCGCAACCTAAAGAACTTTATCGCAACCTTAAGAACTCTTTTGAAACCATATTCTTGCACTATGTGTGTTGGATTTTTGTCATTTTGGTCTATATACCTTTATTTTTCTAAACTGTTGTGGAGTCAGTTTGTGGTATTTTCACTGTGTTACTGTGAGTGTTGGTACAAATACTTTACACATTGCCTCTGGTTAGCCTAGACTGCTCGTGCCAAGCTACCTAGAGGGTGAGCAGGGGTTATCTCATAGGGTTTCCTCCTTGACCAGACTAGATGCAAGGGTCCCTACTTGGACAGTGGTACCTACCCCTGCCAACTAGAGACCCCCATTTCTAACATATATAATATTGAAAAAACTTCCACTTAAAGCCCTGGTGACACCACGACAATGTTGCTGCTCCTGAGTTTCAAAAAGAGAAGGGAAAGCCAGAGAGAAAATGACTCTCTTTCAAGGATTTCCCTTTCTCTACAACGTTCACCACTCGCACATCCCTGTGCCTGCTGTCACTACAGTCCGGAAAAAAAACGGACCGCCTGTGCCAGGGCAAAAAACAGAGCCCGATAGAGACCCGTTTCGAGACCCCCTTAAAAAGACTGCTAGTGCTCAGACCAGGTGAGACCCGGCCACTTAAAGCCCTGGATGCATAAAGAGAAGAGTTGCTGTAGGACAGGGAGTTGCAGCAAAGGATGAGGGATTTGGAGATACCAGTGGTGGATGGCAGCAGGCTCAGTGGTAGGCCGGGGTGAGTGGGTTTCAGAAGGGTGCAGAAGATTAGCTAAGGCTGTCCGAAGAGGTAGAGTCATATGAAAGAGTTACTGTTAAAAATCTTGAAAAACAAAAAGGTTTTCAGCCGCAATGGGTCCCGCAATATAGGTGGGAACCACCCTGGTGATAAATAGATGCCAACATACCAGCAAAGTTAAAATGGGATGCCTCTTCACTTACCTCTGTGGAGGAAGTGTTTTTCTGCTACCTAGACAGGCAACTGGATAGAGCACCAACAGCAAGGGTAAAATCAGGGCCTAAACACCAAACCGAGACAATTCCAGCCTCACACGTAAAATATTCACCAGATTAGCCTTTTTTGCCCTTGTAGGTGCTATAATTATGTCATTAGAATCCATTTTAGCTAGACTATTAGGGAGTCTGTTAACCTCTTCCAAATATAACTGCATCATGACTTCCAGCACCAAATGTTTCAAATATTTTACCTCCATTTCTGCTCCTCATTCTTCTCCTTCAGAATATATACATATTAGCAGCTGGCGTTCATGTAGGTCACATTATTGAAGCCTGATAGTTACCACACTTTTCTTCATGAGTTCGTTCCTCCTCGGTCATCCTTGTGTCTTTTGGAGTTCTATATTGCGCGAACTCGACCCGAAGGTTTCAGAGCTCTTTACCTGAACACCAGTTGCGTTACAGATGGACACATTAATTTTGTTAGGCCCGGCCTCAAGGGTTGAAGGGGTTACATTTGTAATGTAGAGACCGGGTGGCTCTCTACATCCCCCATCTTTTATTCAAGAAAAATAAGCAAACACATAACTATCATCTCAACATAGAAAGTCTTTCAACCTTTTGGCGGTTGCCGGGTATGGATGCAAGTAATAGCTTTGGCTTCTGGGTACCGCATCAGGCACATGTCTGCTGGGCTGCTCTCCATCTAGAACATAACTGGAATACGCCAACAGGGACTCGGGAATCTGGTCATGTGGCATCCGCACGGCACTCTCATCACCCTCCGCCGGGGAAGGGGAGGGGGAAATGTCTCCACTTTCTGCCGCATCCGGTGTGCATTCTTCACCTCCTTCCCTGCATTCTCCACACCTCCTTGGACTGGTGGGCATAGTGCCTCTCGGTACCTCTTTGAACCAGGATATGTTCCTCATGGCTGTCTGCTTACCACACGTCGATGTCACCATGGTCCCATTGATCTGCACAACCTTCCACACCTCTGGCTCATAGGCTGTCCTGAACTTCCACTCTGGGTTGCGATCTTTGAGTACAACCTGCACGCCAACCTGCAGTGTTGGGGTCCTCACAAGTTGATCATGGCCAGCCTTTTCGTTGGTCACCTGTTGCTTCATTTGAGTCTTTTCCACATCGATACTTGGAGGCACAGACTCTGGATCTTCAGGGATACCTTCACAAGCGTTCGCTTGAACAGCAAAGTTGCAGGAGCACACCCTTTGGTCGAATGTAGAGTCTGTCAATATGCTTGGAGGAACTGGGAACTGGTGGAGACAGACTTCAGCTTCTGGTGTTGGTGAACACCAATTCAGCGGGCTCGGTTCAGTGCCCTATGAATCGTTCTATCTCTCCTAGGGTGTGATTCATCAGTGAGGGCTTGGTTGCTGTGTCAAAAAGGCCTAGAATGTTGCCCCTGGGAGTTGGGGCCATTACCAGACTTCACCTCCTCTAGCAAACCTATTAACACAAAGGTCTTCTCCAAATCTGGCTGGACGTGGACAAATGCAGCAGAGGGTAGCAATTCCACCACCGGGAATTTGGCAAACAAGTCTGTGACCACCAGGGTGTTGCGTCCATAAGGAAAACTCCCAAACTCAATGCTGACATTTGACCAAAGGGTGAGACTGGGCTCTTCCATCAGCACAGGTGCAGGGGTCAGATATTTGCTTGTTATGGCGCAGGGGTGGCATCGCCTAAGTTCTTCCTCGACTAGATCATCGAGACCTGGAAACCAGACCTTCACTCTCACCTTGCCTTGGTCTTCTCTGACCCTTGATGTGCGAGGGTCACTATCCGATTCTGGAAAGCTCTAGGGATGACGATTCTCTGTCCCCGCTGAGCTTGTGTTGCACCCTACAGAGCTGACTATACATGTTCTGCTCCTCCTACACCATCAACTTGAACCCGTCAAGGAACCAGTGCCACTGTCTCCGGTCCAGTACCTCCTTCACTTTCGTGAAGGTATTATCCGCATCTGTGGCATCTAGTATATCTACCCGGTTGACGGCGACAGGGCAGGCACTGTCTTCAATCATGTTTACAAAACACTCAGTGCCCTCTTCTTGAGCTTGCTCGCTGGGGTTCCTATGCGTAGGATGGCACGACATAAAATCGGCCGGGTTGTTGGCACCGGGTCTGTAGACCAGTTGGAATGTATAGGCCTGGAGTTGAATAACCCACCTCTCTGTCCACGAAGGCAAGTAGGGACAATCCAGCGCACAGAGGTATGAGTAGCTTTAGATCTGTCAGCACATTGAATTTGTGACAACATCGGTAGAGGTGGAAATGCTGACACTCCCACCTGATGGTGAGGGCCTCACATTCTGTCTGGGCATAGCGAGTCTCCATAGGTGATAATGCCCAACTAGCATATGCCACTGGCACACAGTCGCCTTTTGCATCTTCCTATAGCAAGGAAGCTCTGAGCCCTACCGGGCTGGCATCAACTACTAGCTCAGTCCTGCATTGAGGGTGAAAGTAGGCCTTAGTGGCCTGATCTAGCAGCACCTCTATTATTCTGCAGAAGGAGTTCTCTTCCTTGGGGCCCCACTGCCACGGCACGCCCACTTTTGTAAGGTGGTGCAGCAGTTCGGCTAAGGTGGCCAGGCTCGGTATGAATCTCCCGCAGTATGTTGCCGTCCAGAGGAAACTGCGTACTTCCGTCGGGTTCTGTGGTATCGGTTCTGTGGTATTCGCCTCTGCCTTCCTCGGGTCTGCTTTGAGTCCCTTTTGCGAGAAGACATACCTGAAAAAGTCAATTGTGTTCTGGAAGAAATATTTTTTTTTTCAGTGTAGGGTAAGGCTGCGGTCCGCCAAATGTTAGAAGGTAGCCAGCAGTCAGAAGTGGTGTTCTTCCAGGCTTTGGGAATAGATAAGGATTTTTTAATTCAGATTATTTACAACCATCAGCCCTGAGAGTGTTTCCTTGATGGCATTCTGAAACACCACTGCTGCAGAAGAGACATCAAAGCTCAGCCGTGTGTACAGCCGTAGACTCATGTAGGTGAAAAAAGTTGTAATGTACAGACTTCCCGGTGTTAACTCCAATTGATGGTATCCTGAGTTTAGGTCTAACTCCGAAAACCATTGAGCTCCTTTCAGGTCTGCTACTATGTTGTCCAAAATTTGGAGTTACGTGTCTTTCTCTTAGGATTCTGCAGTCTCATGTCTACACATAATCTTATGGGGCCAGGCTGCTACTGTTTCCGTGCAATGACAAGTGGGGATACCTATGTAGTGGGGCCGGACACCTTTTCGCCAGTTCCTGCAGATCCTTCTACACTAGCGGTCTGAAGTAAAATGGCACTGTTCAATGTCAAAGTGCCGTGTGTTTTAAAGACTTGTCAATGTGCAGGGTGACTTGGTGATTGTTAAGTTTCACAGGCCTTGGAAGAGTTTGAGAATGTCCTTCAAGATATCATCCGCATGAGAGTCATGTAACTGTTTTGCAAAGAACACCATCTCTAAGACCTCAGCAGTGTGGCATCTGAGCAGGGTACTCTTTTGCCCTTCGATAACGTGGGACTTGGTCCTGTGGGTCCAGTTGGGACTGGTGATATCCACTTCGATGGTGTCTTTTAGAGGCAACGGTTCAGTACCTCCATAAGTGTAGATTGTGGCTTGGCTGGGAGTGTGTGACAGATGAGGTAGGCACTCTTTATATTGTGCGGAGTCCATCACATTGACTGACGCTCCAGTGTCTGTCAATGTTAGTACCGGGATGTTCTTCATGAGTACTCTGCACTTGGGTGGAGGACGTCTCTTGCGCCCAGACCATCCGGCGAATGAGATGACAAAAAGTCATCATCATCATCCTCGAACTGGGCGGTGGCTACTTGAAAGGTGGTCAGTTCTGCTTCGGAAGGTTCTTCCAGTGTCAGGTATCGCAAGGTTGGCGTTCGTCCCCTGGAAACTCCTCTCAGACACTTGCTTAATGGTTGAGCCTTCCACATTTGTAGCATGTCTATCCTTTTGCTGGGCATGGCTCAGATGTTTTGTGATCAAAACCGCAGTAGCCTCACTTCTCATGCTGTTTCACAGGGGCTCCACGTGGCTGTGGTGGCTCTGGGCATCTTTGTACCTCATCAACCCCCTCCTCATTGATGCATGGTGCCCGTGATGTTGATATGAACCAGAGCAGCTTCCATCTCTTCTGCTCAGCTGTTCGAAAGTTCATTTGATCATGCAAGTATCAGGATCTTGTCCAGGGATATCCCAGGCTGTCGAAGTATGAGGTGCTGAAGTGTGACAAACTTGCACCCATGGATGATTTGCGCATGCATTTCCTCGCATTGGTCAATGGCTACGCACGTGCATGCAAGTTATGTAAACATGTCCACTGACTCCGAGTCCGCTTTTTTCGCCAGTTGCAGTTTGTAGCGCTCGTAGTCAGGATTAATCTGAGGGGCAAAGTGCCTGTTGGGGACGTCTATTGTGGCATCATAGTCGTCATCTTCCCCTGTGTTTAACAAGGTCCCAAAGAGCTCATAGAGTTTATCGCCCCCAAAGTGCATCAGCATTGAGGGTTTCACGGCCCTATCGGTATCTCTTGTGCCTTGAAAATAATCGTTCAAATGCCCAAGCCACAGCCTCCAGCGAGGAGCACCTGTTGTAAGATCGGCCAGCTGGCTAACAGGGGGCAGCGGGGTGACTGACGCATGCGTGTAGGGCACAGGGGCAAACAGGGCCTGTGGTGGTGGTTGTGGTAGTGGCGGGTTTCCCTTTGATGTGGCATGACAATGTGCAGATCATGCCTAGAATGTATTGTCTATGTCACTGTTTGCTTTTCTTTTTTTTACTTTCTTTTCCATGTGTCCAGCATCCTTCCTTTTCCTTGACTCTTCTTTTCCCAGGCAGCCTGAGCATCTACACTCCTCACCCTGAATGGGCAACACAGACAGTCCACTGACAGAGGTGGGAGGAGGGCAGAAAGCACTTGGGGAATGCAGCCTGAGCCACAAATGTCTTTGAAGTGAAAATATCCCCAGCACTCACCACATGCTGCAGATGTTAAACCATCGACTTGCAGGGCTCCATGAGCGTCGATCTGGGCCAGCTTGGTGAAGCAGTAGCCCAGTGCAGGCAGGGGGGCAGAGCAAACTGTACAGCCGAGGCAACAGGAGAGGCCTGACTTCCATGTGCACCTAATGAAACCTTAGAGGCAGCACTAGGTGAAGGCCATTCCGATCGGTGGAACAAGAGAGCGGCACAACCTGGAAGCAGGTCTGTATCTGTGTAGGAGGCCACTGCCCCATAGAAACACTTTGAGGGGTAAGCCAGAGCAGAGCGCAGGCTTATGGCAGCTGGTTGAGGGCACCAGTAAACACCCCGGTAATGAGGCATCACAGTTGCGGAGAGCAGGCGGGTCCAGTGAGGGAGCTGTGATGGCAGCATTGTTAGCAGCACCAGGTATGGAGAGGGGAGATGCCCCCACAGCTTGAGGCAGGAGTCGCACTCCCTCATAGTCAGAGTAGAATGAGTTTTGCGTAAGGGGCCGGATGGGCCTTTGCGGTGCGTCAAGGACACAACATACACATTGTATCGAGATTAAGGGTGAGGTCTCAAGCGTCCTCACACCCATTTATTTATACCCTGAGGCGGAGCCCAGTGGTTGAAGTGGTTACATTTGTAGTGTAGAGACCGAGTGGCTCTCTACCCGCCCCTGCTAATACTCAAACCCGGTTTCCCAGGTTCGAGTTCGACCGCTATGGCCATTAGCCATGTCTCTTTTGGCTTCAGCATTCTACATCAGGGATTATGATTTGATAATCCCCTGAATTTAGATGCTATCATTTCAAATGAATCATCTCTGACTTTGCTACTAATGGAGCAGCAAGTGCAGCAGCACCGGGGATCTCATGGGTGGAGGCGCCAGCCTGTCCTGTTCCAACTGAAGTTATTTAAAAGATTGGTGTCTGCAAAGTTTTTTATTTGATGTGCTAGTGCTTTGTTTGGTATTTACTCTTCAGGGAGAGGTGTGGGGCAAGGGGCAAGGGGGTTCCAGGTAAGCAGTACCAGGAATGCTTTCAGAAATGGTGCTTCTCAAGACCAGCAGTTGTGAATCGTGCCTTATAGATGAATTGCTGTTGTCTCGGTTACCCAATTATAAAGTAGTTTTAGCCCAAGCTAGAACAAAGACAGAGCACCATGTTGCCTGTGAATGTTACTTCCCCAGTCCTGGACTGGCATTACTTGTTAGCAGGTGTTCTCTGGGTGGGCTGGCAGGGTGGGGACTAGTTTCACTGCTGCTTAAGACAGGTTTTGATGCCGGGGATGGGCTGAGCATGTTTCCTGCCTGCAGCGCTTCAACGCTTTAAAAAGAAACAATGTAAAGCAAATAGCTTTAAAGTATGCATGTTGGCGATTCCTATTTTTGGCAGGGTTGCCACGAGCAGCAGTGACCTACAAGACTTGGGGGGAGGGGGGTTGAGGGAGCTTCGCTTAGAGAGTCTAATACGTATATAATAAATTCAAAATGCAAAACAGTGTACTTTCTTTATAAGGTGATCTTTGCAACGCATTTCCATTCATGATATTTAGGGGTCCATTAGGATGGCGGGCGGACATTGTCCGCCCGCCACCCTATCCTAAAACGGGACCGCCCGCCTGAAGGGCGGGGGTCCCGTGGGGGGAATTAGGATGTGCCCGCCACAGTGGCGGGCACATCCTGTAGTTTTAGCATTGTGGCGGGCGGTGCAGAGTGTACCGCCCGCCACAATGCTAAAAATGCTTTTTCGCATTTGCATATGCAAAGCGGCAGGCACCCTGCGGTGCCCTCCCCCACCTCTGCCTACATCAGGGGGGCCCACAGGGGGCCCCCGCAGCACACACCGCCTGCCTTTCCATGGCGGCATTGCCGCCACGGAAAGGCTTGCTGAAATGCCTATCATAATATGGCTGGCAGTGTCGGCTTGACACCGCCACCATATTAATCATTTTCCGCCTCGGCCGCAATGCGACCGGGGCGGAAAAGTGGCGGGCGGTGTTGTGCTCCGCCGTGGTCCCCCCCCCCCGCCATTCTAATATGGCGGGGGGGAATACAGGGAAGGATGGCGGGCGGATTGCCCCCGCCAGGCTGGCCGTGGCTACCGCCAGCCTGGCGGGGGCAATCCGCCCGTCATCCTAATGGCCCCTTAGTTTGTACTATTGCATTGAGTGGCAATTGTTTGAAATGACAAATTCTAATAATCAACTTAGAAACATTCACGTCTGCACCACTGCTTCTCTGACAATGATTCTCTTAGTAAACCATGAGGAAAGCTGTATTTTGTCCCCTATATGTGGCCTAGGATGAGACTGTACATGAAGTAACATTACAATATGTTGCTTTTGTGCCGCGCATGCCCCAAACTGGTGTTGTTCAAGGTGCTCGTATGTAATGATGAAGCAAAAGGAGATACAGTGAAAAAAGTAATTACCTAGGATAACATAATGTGATCAACTGGAAACTGGGATTGATGCATGGTTTTTATGCAATCCAGCCACTACATGGTTATCTCATTTCTTCCCATAGCCTATCAAACGTTAATGCGTTGTGGTTAATTCTTCAAGGCACTAAATCAGTGCACTGTGTTAAATATATCCAGGCTATGCATGTTTCAAAATGATTGGTGATGTTAGTATTTGGAGAGGGTGATGCTTTAATGTAGAAACCAAAATGAAAATCAGACCAATCAGCCTTGGTCAGTGCTTTGAGACCATTTGCTTCACGCAGCCAAAGGTCCTTATTTATTGTCATCCATTGTTTAATTAATTAATGTTCTCACTCCTCACCATCCAACTATTCATCCTTACAGCCATGAAGCCCTGTCTCAAGTTTCCATCCATTCAATAATTGGACGAGGTTTGATAATGAAAATTGTGTGGTAAAAAGCACCACATAATGAAGGTTGTTCAAAAATCGTTAGGGGTAGACCCCCCACACACACACACTTTCTTTGCAGTGGTGAGGCTCACTCACTCGATACATGCACTATTTGGGAAGGTCTGATAACATTTACCAGGGTTGCTTTTGGTTCTCAGTCCGGACATGC
This sequence comes from Lissotriton helveticus, assembly GCF_964261635.1. Classification (NCBI taxonomy): domain Eukaryota; kingdom Metazoa; phylum Chordata; class Amphibia; order Caudata; family Salamandridae; genus Lissotriton; species Lissotriton helveticus. The sequence goes on along the minus strand of NC_136060.1, from coordinate 146,532,373 downwards.
TTCCAAAACAGGCACAGCTTCAGTCTTTAGATGGAAGCAGGGTTGCATCTGTATGCGCTCACAACTGAAAAGGCAGGCAGCTGAGGCCACTGAGGGCTGGAAAGTGTTGAATACTTAAGTAACTGTGATAAAGAAGAGATGCTTTCTGGTAAATGTTGGTAACAAAAGCTAGACTGTTAAAACATCTTGTCTACCTGTAAAAAAATAATGCGTCCAGTTTTATTCTCGAATTCGTGTGAGAAGAAACAAATGAAATCCATGTATCTCCCGTATCTAGTTTGCTTTCTTATCTAATTGAAAGATTTCACACTCAAAGACCTTTAATGCATCCAAACAACTGCAAACCAATCACTGACGAGTCCGACTATCTTATTTACACCATAAACTACATTTCTTTAAAAATCTCGATATCAATCATATACTATGAAATTAACTGCATGTCGGCACTGACAATAAGGGAGTAAACGCGATTTGCTGGGATCACACAATTTGTTTAAGTGGGGAAGCAGGGATTCAGATGCACGTCTAGGGTTAACCGCTTTGCCGCGGCAGACATTCTGCTGGAGTGCGGCCAAATCTGACACGTGCGCAGATCGGACAGCCCACCGGCCTTCCTCCGCACACGCCCACCGCGACGTTGGACGGCCGGGGGCTCTCCGACTCATGGAAAAGGTTAATGTTATGTTATGTTATGCTATGCTTTGTTATGTTATGTTATTTTATGTTATGTTATGTGATCTGTAGAGTCACCATCACCCAGGAGGGTATTCTGGCGCTGACCAGGAGTGAGTTTAGGCACACTGAAGATGTAGCGGGATTACCCAAAAAGCCAGGTCTTCATATTCTTGCACAATTCAAGAAGTGAGGAAGAGGGTCTTATGTGTAGCAGCAGGTCATCCCATGCATTTGGTGCATTGTAGGAGAAGGCTCAGCTGCCGTATCTGGTTTTCTGTATGTGTGGGATTTGTGCAAATAGGAGTATGTAGGAGCAGACGTGTCTGGGAGGTTTTTAAAAGGAGTTGCAGTTGTTGAGCTATGCTGGCCCAATGTTATTTAGTGCCTTGAAAGTATGGGTGAGGAGTTTGAATTATACTTGTTCGTGAATGGGGAGCAAGTGGAGCTGCTTTCGTTTAAATTAATGTGTCCCCTCAGTACAGAGCAATTTCTGCGTTTTAGTGTCATGGCACAGTTAGAGCAAGACAGAGAATGGAAGTCATCTAGCATTGTAGATTGATACCTTAGTGAGTGGATTAGAGGATGAGGGATTGAAATCAGACAGTGTTGAGAGTCTCTCCACTTCTGTTTAGTGACCCGCACCTAGGGAAAGTCTCATGCTCTTGATGGGAACTGCATCCTTAGAAACTGTCTCAGTAGTCTTATGCAGAATGCTTGTAGGTGCAGCTAGAGAAGCTATTGAGGTGCAGAGTCTGGTGTGGGCGGCAAGTTTATCTATGTGCATGGAGAATGTGCCACCCCCTCACCCCCCCCCACAACAGTGAGGGAAACCAGAAAACCTTTGACAGGGACCGGAAACATCCCGTGTCAGTTAGTCCAGTGTCAGATGTAGTCCATGCCCTACTGGCATCTCATCAACACTATATTCTTATTAGAAAAATGGGGGATTTCAGTCAAGTGTAACAAATTGTAGCACAAAGTTCCCCAGTAGGACTAGAATGGAGGTGAGTAAGAGTATAGGGAAAGAAAAGGAAGGAAAAAAAGGAAAGAGGGAAAATTCCCTCTTGGGAATTAGAACCCTCACACACCCAGCAAGCTAGGTGTCATGCTTCATCATATGGGTCCTGCTCCTCGTCAGACTGGCGCTGCAATGTCTGACGGGCACCCGCGAAGGGGCTCTTTAGCGGAGATCTTCTGTTCCAGCCATATGGTGCATGCGTGTGAGAGGGAAGAAAAGTAGTGTAGTCGTGATTAAATGGTGGTGATTTAAAAAAGGTAAGCTAGTCCACAAGGATTTTTATTAACGTGGCTGACTCCCTTGGTTAAAACAGTGGGAGGGGAGATAGACGCTAAAAAGGTTGGTGGCGTGACTATCTGCAACCCTCTGTTTAGGTCGACATGTTTCTTGCTTACTCTAGCAATTCCTCAGGACCTTAGTGTTATCGTACTACACAGTGAAAAAACCTTTTATACAACCTTGAGTGATGTTGGTTTTTTATTGGCAGGCCAACTGGTCCTGCCTCAAATGGTGCTACCTAGGAAGGGGGAGAAAAAACATATAGGAGAGCTAGTCAACACGAGCCTCCTATCCAACCCTGGTAGAATTCCCTATACATTGAAAACACACTCAGTATTTATTTATAAAGACTCAGAAGAGTCAAAGACATTAAAAACATTAAAAACAACATGAAGATTGGACTAAGAAATGCTTACCCTAAGTGTGCCCCTAAGGTACCCCGCAGTCTGCTCCTGTGGGACCTGCACAGTAGAGTCAGGGACCTAGAATGACACGGGCGTTTTTTTTGTAGGATAAGGTAGGGACAAATGATGACCTTCAATGAAGGCCAGTAGTAGGTAATTAGAACTGAGCATTCATAGTCAGGTTAAACCGGTCAGTATCGCCACCGGTGCCCTGCGTCCAGTCTCAAAAGCGGCACCTGTGGCAAAGGTATGCCCTCAGCATAGAGTCAGAAAGCATTCCCCATCCCTTGTTGTGTCTGGATTAGGAAAGGCGAGACCACGAGCCTCGCCATCACCCCGGGCCCCCCAAAGTCAGCACAACGTTGAGATGTGAGAGACACGAGGGGACGCTAAGCCCGCGTCCACATGTCCATTCGACACTCACTAAGGGAAATATCAGGGTACCGAGTCCGCTCCACGAGGAAGCCCAAGTGCCCCAGGTTACCACATCCCCGACTGAGCACAGGGGCCCAGCTGCCAACTCCCCAGTCATTTACAACAAGGGGTGGTGATGGACAGAGTCTCTGAATTAAGCAGAGTACTCTCACCCAGTCAAGAGATCAGGGCTAGATCCAACACCGTTTTTTAGCTCATTGCACCATCCCAGTTTCAGAACCTGGCTGTATGCAAATTAGTCTGTCCCTGGCCCAGTGCATCATGGGAACAGGGCAGACCAGACTACAAAAGCCAATTCTTACACTGGGAAGGAAACAAGCTTCCGGGGACCGGTTTCTGGCATTACAGCCGTCTTCGGCCCGGCTTGCTTGAATCCTGATGGTGCAATGAGCAAGGGACTCACATCTGAGTATACCCTTCCACGCTTAGGGTGGACAAAATTATTTACAACAAGGGGTGGTGATGGACAGAGTCTCTGAATTAAGCAGAGTACTCTCACCCAGTCAAGAGATCAGGGCTAGATCCAACACCGTTTTTTAGCTCATTGCACCATCCCAGTTTCAGAACCTGGCTGTATGCAAATTAGTCTGTCCCTGGCCCAGTGCATCATAGGAACAGGGCAGACCAGACTACAAAAGCCAATTCTTACACTGGGAAGGAAACAAGCTTCCGGGGACCGGTTTCTGGCATTACAGCCGTCTTCGGCCCGGCTTGCTTGAATCCTGATGGTGCAATGAGCAAGGGACTCACATCTGAGTATACCCTTCCACGCTTAGGGTGGACAAAATTATTTACAACAAGGGGTGGTGATGGACAGAGTCTCTGAATTAAGCAGAGTACTCTCACCCAGTCAAGAGATCAGGGCTAGATCCAACACCGTTTTTTAGCTCATTGCACCATCCCAGTTTCAGAACCTGGCTGTATGCAAATTAGTCTGTCCCTGGCCCAGTGCATCATGGGAACAGGGCAGACCAGACTACAAAAGCCAATTCTTACACTGGGAAGGAAACAAGCTTCCGGGGACCGGTTTCTGGCATTACAGCCGTCTTCGGCCCGGCTTGCTTGAATCCTGATGGTGCAATGAGCAAGGGACTCACATCTGAGTATACCCTTCCACGCTTAGGGTGGACAAAATTATTTACAACAAGGAGTGGTGATGGACAGAGTCTCTGAATTAAGCAGAGTACTCTCACCCAGTCAAGAGATCAGGGCTAGATCCAACACCGTTTTTTAGCTCATTGCACCATCCCAGTTTCAGAACCTGGCTGTATGCAAATTAGTCTGTCCCTGGCCCAGTGCATCATGGGAACAGGGCAGACCAGACTACAAAAGCCAATTCTTACACTGGGAAGGAAACAAGCTTCCGGGGACCGGTTTCTGGCATTACAGCCGTCTTCGGCCCGGCTTGCTTGAATCCTGATGGTGCAATGAGCAAGGGACTCACATCTGAGTATACCCTTCCACGCTTAGGGTGGACAAAATTATTTACAACAAGGGGTGGTGATGGACAGAGTCTCTGAATTAAGCAGAGTACTCTCACCCAGTCAAGAGATCAGGGCTAGATCCAACACCGTTTTTTAGCTCATTGCACCATCCCAGTTTCAGAACCTGGCTGTATGCAAATTAGTCTGTCCCTGGCCCAGTGCAGCATGGGAACAGGGCAGACCAGACTACAAAAGCCAATTCTTACACTGGGAAGGAAACAAGCTTCCGGGGACCGGTTTCTGGCATTACAGCCGTCTTCGGCCCGGCTTGCTTGAATCCTGATGGTGCAATGAGCAAGGGACTCACATCTGAGTATACCCTTCCACGCTTAGGGTGGACAAAATTATTTACAACAAGGGGTGGTGATGGACAGAGTCTCTGAATTAAGCAGAGTACTCTCACCCAGTCAAGAGATCAGGGCTAGATCCAACACCGTTTTTTAGCTCATTGCACCATCCCAGTTTCAGAACCTGGCTGTATGCAAATTAGTCTGTCCCTGGCCCAGTGCATCATGGGAACAGGGCAGACCAGACTACAAAAGCCAATTCTTACACTGGGAAGGAAACAAGCTTCCGGGGACCGGTTTCTGGCATTACAGCCGTCTTCGGCCCGGCTTGCTTGAATCCTGATGGTGCAATGAGCAAGGGACTCACATCTGAGTATACCCTTCCACGCTTAGGGTGGACAAAATTATTTACAACAAGGGGTGGTGATGGACAGAGTCTCTGAATTAAGCAGAGTACTCTCACCCAGTCAAGAGATCAGGGCTAGATCCAACACCGTTTTTTAGCTCATTGCACCTTCCCAGTTTCAGAACGTGGCTGTATGCAAATTAGTCTGTCCCTGGCCCAGTGCATCATGGGAACAGGGCAGACCAGACTACAAAAGCCAATTCTTACACTGGGAAGGAAACAAGCTTCCGGGGACCGGTTTCTGGCATTACAGCCGTCTTCGGCCCGGCTTGCTTGAATCCTGATGGTGCAATGAGCAAGGGACTCACATCTGAGTATACCCTTCCACGCTTAGGGTGGACAAAATTATTTACAACAAGGGGTGGTGATGGACAGAGTCTCTGAATTAAGCAGAGTACTCTCACCCAGTCAAGAGATCAGGGCTAGATCCAACACCGTTTTTTAGCTCATTGCACCATCCCAGTTTCAGAACCTGGCTGTATGCAAATTAGTCTGTCCCTGGCCCAGTGCATCATGGGAACAGGGCAGACCAGACTACAAAAGCCAATTCTTACACTGGGAAGGAAACAAGCTTCCGGGGACCGGTTTCTGGCAGTCCCCAGTCAAACACATGCATCAATCGAGCGCTCCACCCACAGGAAGAGCAAAACCAAAACCGAGAGAAGACTTACCCCAACGGCGTGCGGTCTCTGCTGGCACACCTACCCCCACGTATGATCCGTGCAGTGATCAGAGCGACTGGTAATGAGGCCGCCATACTGACCGCTTACTTGTACCCGGCGTGTCCAATCTCGCCGGCACCAATCGCGGGCGTGGTCGTGCGATCAGGTCTCGCGCGTGCGCCAAAGATTGGCAACTGGAGTGGCTCGAGCTCTGGGGTCTCGCGCATGCGCTGAGGGTCGCAACTAGAGTAGCTCGCTACTGGAGTGGCTCGAGTCCTCTAGGCGTTCAAGGGTGTAGATGTCGGCCATCTTAGGTGAGTCTAAGGGATGGTTTTTACCGCTGTTTTTGATGGGCTCACATTATAGATCACTTATTGTGGATATTCATAAACCTGGACTTGATGGTTTAGAATCATATGACTGGGTGTCATAATATCTAGATGTCATACACCTAATCCAGGTGGTGGTCTAGGTAGAATGTAGCTTAATGGCTACCGGTCGTGTAATCGGCGAAGTCCGATCTGGTCTAGTCACCTGGCATGGGCGGGCTCGAGAGTGTAGAGTGCCGGTGTATTGCACGACCAGTGGAAGACTCATAGGTCTGTGTAAGGAGGTAGATTGCAGGTCACTAGAGCCATGTAACAGCGCTAGTGGGTAAGTTGATGAAATGACAGGGATCACCTGGCATGGGCGGGATCGAGAGTGTGGAGTGCCGGTGCATTGCACGACCAGGGGGAGACTCGTGGGTCTGTGTAAGGAGATAGATTGAAGGTCACTAGAGCCAAGTGTCAGCGCTAGTGGGTATGTTGATCAAATGACAGGGATGGGTGTAGGATCAGATCACAGTAAGTAAAGCCAATGAAGGTCACTGAAATTAACCTGGGTAGGGGGTGATCGTCTAGTTGTGAATAGATGACCAAGGTACAGCATCATTCAGACCCAGGGTATCCAGTTTGAGGCGATGTACCCATCTTTGTTCAATACTGAACAAGTTTTCTTTGGTAATGCCGGGGTGACACTGTAGAACCAACCAGCGGATACTCTCGGCTGTATGTCTCATTTGTGTGTAGTGTTGATACAGTCTAGTATTGATCTTTTGGCATCTTATGTTACTTTTATGTTCTTGAATGCGTACCTTTATCTGCCTCATAGTCATACCAATGTATTGTTGGTTACAAGGACAGATGAGGAGGTAGATGCATTTGGCGCTGTTACAATTGGTATGTCTTAGTATACGCCAAGTGAATGTGTCGGATAGTTGGATCTCTTTGGTGACACTGGTTTTGGGACAAACAGTACAGCCACCACAAGGGAAATGACCTATCAAAGGGTGCTTTGATTGTTTATGTTCTGTTTTTTGGTCTTGTGTGGACCAGAGCATCTTTCAGATTTGGGGTGCGTTTGAATGCAAATCTAGGGCGGGAAAAACTCAACCCCCCAGAGTTAATGATGTTCCAATGTCTGTTGATAGTCTTTTTTATAAAGACAGAGTTCTTTGTGAATGTGGTCACACAAGTAATCACATCCTCGGGTTCTTTCTCTCTAGTTTCCAGTAGTGTTTCTCTGGGGTTGATTGATGCCCTTTTATAGGAATTTTTTATCAATCTGGTAGGATATCCCTATCCCTCAGTTTGTGCTGTAGGCTGGAGGCTTCTTGTCTGAAGTCAGTGTAGGTGGTACAATTTCTGCGAACTCTCAGAAATTGACCAAAGGGGAGATTGTCCCTTAGGGCTTTGGATGATAGCTGTTATACAGAAGTAAGCTGTTTTTATCTGTATTCTTGCGATAGAGTTTGATGTTTAAACCTGTAGCCTCTAGATTGATCCTCAGGTCTAGGAAAGGGATGGAAGTGTCAGAGATAGTCCCCGTGAACTTGAGATAGGGGTTCTGTCCATTAATCCAGGTGCAGAAAGACACACATGACGTACGATCACCCCTCCAGAAGATTAGGATGTCGTCAATGAAGCGACGCCAAAGTGTTATGTTGCCCAGGAAGGGGTTCTGTGGTGTACTGATTACTCTCTCTTCAAAAGTGGCCATATAGATGCAGGCTAAACTAGGGGCAAAGGTAGAGCCCATAGAAGTCCCTTGGATTTGGTGGTACAATTGGGTCCCGTATTGAAAGAAATTCTCAGTAAGAGCTATGCTTGCGCATGCCATGATGAAGGAAATTGGGGTAGGGGAGGTCCATTCTTCTTTTAGGAGAGTTGTTTCTACAGCTTCAAGTGTAGCTTGTTGTGGTATGTTAGTGTATAATGCTTCCACATCTAATGTCAGCAGTAGATCGACCCCCTCCCTACCTTCAATATTTTCTATCAAACGGAGGACATCTCTGGTGTCTTGGAGAAATGATGGAATTTTCTTAACTAGAGGCTGTAAGAATGCATCACAAAATTTGGAGAGTGGTTCAAGAAGAGAACCAATTCCAGACACTATAGGTCTCCTCGGGACAGGTGATATGCCCTTATGAATTTTTGGGAAGGTGTAGAAGTAGGGTGTTACCGGTTCAGTGGTTAGAAGAAAGGCTGCCTCATTCTTGGTGATCCACTCATTAGTCTCACCCTCCAAGATGAGGCTGGTGATAGATTTCGTGAGTCTATTAGTTGGATCTACAGTGAGGGGAAGGTAGTGTGAGCGATTGGCCAGTTGGCGTTTGCACTCCAGATCATAATCTTTACTGTTCTGGATGACCGTGGCGCCCCCTTTGTCAGCCTGTTTAATGACAATAGAGCTGTCATCTCCTAGTGATTGGACCGCCTGTCTTTCCATGTTGCTTAGGTTGTTAAAGCAACGTGTCTCAGGTTTATTTTCAAGGCTTTTCAGGACAGCTTCCTCAAAAGCCAGCACTGCGGGTGGAACCATGTTGTCCGTTGGAGTGAAAGTAGAGGGGTTCCGTAGGCCAGTGTCTGTTGTTTCAGTGTCTGGTCTATCTTGAAAAAAGGAACGGAGGCGAACCTTCCTGAACAATTGTTTAAGCTCAATCATTTCATTGAAGCTGTCAGGTGTGGGGGTAGGGACATAGCCTAGGCCTTTCTCAAGAATGTTGATCTCAGTGGGGGTGAGTATCCTGTCAGAAAGATTGACAATCAAACTCTCCTTCCCCGGGTCGTGCTCCTGGTTTCCATCGGTGCTGTGGCCGATTGATCCTGCCACTGTACACCCCTTTGTTGCCCTCGCTTGCGCCCTCTTCCTCTGCCCCAGCCTCTGTCGTGAAAAGGGGGATTCACAGGGTAAAATTGGGGCGGGCCTTGCTGGAAAAAGGGGTATTGCCAGGGTGGCATCATTTGTGGGGGACCATGGAAAAGAGGCATATTGTTGTATCCTTGGTTCCAGTTACCACGTCGCTGGTTCCGACTATTTTTGGATGGATGGCTGCCGCTGGAGTCACTGCCGGAGGATCCCCTCTGGCTGCCGTTGTCCGTGCTTTCGTCAGAGGAGTAGCTGTTTCTGCTGTTAGAATATCCGTCCTTTAAATAAGGATAGACTTTTTCTTTGTCAAACTTATCTATATCCTTTTGTAGTTTGGTCATCTTTTGTTTAAGGAGAAAATCCTGATTCTCTGTAAGTTCTTGGTTGATTTCAGCTAATTTCGTCGTGAATGGGGTTTTGTTCATAGTTCCCTAATTGCCACTTCCATGGCAGTAATCTTAACCATAAGAGCATCTGCTAGTCTCTTAGCTGTTTGTGTGATCAAAAAAAGCAAATCTTTGGTGCATTTCCAGGAGACCTGGCACCATTCTACCTTGAATTGGCCATCTTCAAGGAAGAGTCTTGGGACTATGTTGACGATTAGACCCTGGGGGGCTATTTTGGCTCTAATGTATTCAGTCATCATGGCCCCGTGAATGGTGATCCGGAGCCATTCTTTTTTAAGGGCAGTTAGCGATGTCCAATCTTCATTGGTGCTGCCTGAGGCTGTCGCTGTTCCTACCCCAGCAAGAGAAGGAGCTATTCTCAGCGCCTCGGCTATGGCTTCCTCATCGAAACTTAACCCTGGAATGTCTTCCATATTGGGTTGGTTTGTTAAGAGAGGAGTGGATTGAAAGGTGGTATAGTGGGTTCAACGGCCCTAGATGACAATTGGTCAACAAGGGTGCTTTTTGGTCCTCTCAGTAAATTGATACTGTAGGTAGCCTCTAGTGTTCCGCGGGATGGATCCCGTGCAGTATATTTTGACAAAGAAAGGAGCTTCAGGTGGACAATTTTTAATGGGGTCCAGTGTACACGTCCAAGACAACAGTAACAAATTGTAGCACAAAGTTCCCCAGTAGGAATAGAATGGAGGTGAGTAAGAGTATAGGGAAAGAAAAGGAAGGAAAAAAGGGAACGAGGGAAAATTCCCTCTTGGGAACTAGAACCCTCACACACCCAGCAAGCTAGGTGTCATGCTTCATCATATGGGTCCTGCTCCTCGTCAGACTGGCGCTGCAATGTCTGACGGGCACCCGCGAAGGGGCTCTTTAGCGGAGATCTTCTGTTCCAGCCATATGGTGCATGCGTGTGAGAGGGCAGAAAAGTAGTGTAGTCGTGATTAAATGGTGGTGATTTAAAAAAGTCAAGTGCCAGGCTGTTCCCACAATCTTGTTAGGGAATTTGAAGATTTCATTAAGTCTCTAGCTAACTGTATCCTGATATGTCGCTCACTGCCCTTGCCACTCAGAGGCACTATACTGATGAGATATTTTTCTTTCCGACCAGTGCACTTTTGCACAAGTGCATGTTTACAGAGCAACCCACTGCCGGTGTTCAAAGGCCAAGTCCTCACTAAGATCTCACATTCCTCTGTAAAAATTAGAACAGAATATGTTCCTGCACTCCTGGGGCTTGACACCTCACACCTCAATGTGTGTGCATGAATTATTTACATGTGTGTTATCTCATCTTTTCGGTATTGTATAGTTCTCTTTCCTTGTGTTTTTGCTTGCTGTGCAGCAGTGATGTTGCTAGCATTAGCTCAGTGTGTACAGTATTATCATTAAACAAGGGTTCAAGGAGCACGTTTACCCATTTTCGAGCATTTCTTAACTTCCTAACAGGGGCTGAGGTGGGAGGGCCCAATGTACCTTTCTTGCATTAAAGTCCATGGTACTCACAAAGCCATGCTGAATTAGTTGTTATCGTTTTTTTACAGAAGTTGCACAGGTGGAATGGCCAAGCTTGTATTTATTAGAGTGGGGTAGAGGGTCTTTAAGAGAATGTTAAAAGTGTTAAAAATCATATTAAATGTAATGTTGGTTGATTTCCAAATACTAAACACGATTTAAGTGTAAACAACCAGACATTCTTGAAATAACTAACTTCATCGTCCTTGTTGGAAATTGGGTTTCTGGTTGGCATAGTTATGCACCTTGTCCAAGCAGGCACCACAATCCTAGTCAGGGTAGGTCAGAACACACCCTAAACCACCCTGTGCTTACCTTCTAGTAGCTTGACACAGAGCATTCAGGCTTAACTTAAAAGGGAATGTGCAAAGTATTTGTGCAACACTTTAAACAGTAACAGTGTGAAGACACCTTAAAAGACTCCACAACAGGTTAGAACAATAGTGCTTAGTTTTATAAATACATCAAGACCCAAATGACAAACATCCAGCAAGTCTAAGTCGAGATAAGAGTTTTCAAAAGAATAAAGGTAAAATAGCACTTAGAAGCAATAAGCTATCTGGTTGCGCTGGACCAGGGCAAAACCAAAAGTTCAGTCTGACCATGATGGAGCACAGGCCGGATACAGGGACCCGATTGGGCCCACTGAACCAACGTACCTTGATCCAGGCTGCATCGTCGTCGGTGACGATGCAGCAGAAGCGATGCATCGTTGTCGAGCCACTTAGTAGACAAGAGGCATCGATTCTTTCCACACAACTGCAGTAATGCATCAGTTCTGAAGCCGAGGCGTTGGTTCCAAATGTGGTGTGCGGCTGCTGCCGCAGTAGGCAAAAGAGTTGATTCCAAAGGCGATGCACTGGTTCCAAAGGCGAAGCGCCAGATCCGCTCTGCTCAATTACAATGATGCTTTGGTTCTGACTCACACAAAGGTGAAAATGTGCCAGTTTGGATCAGGTTGTGTGTGTTCTAGGTGTAGCAGCAATTCAAACCCACTTCCAAGGACCGAGGACTGGGTTGGCACCACTTGGCAGGGCAATACTTGCAGTAAGCAAAGTCCAGGTGATGTTGCAGGATGAGTTTAAGTCTTTGATGTATCTAAGACTTAGAACAGGGGGCAAACCTGCAAGCCCTTGGAGTCACTCTAGGTTTAAGTGATGCAGGTTCAGTCCTTCTCACCCAGGCAAGAGAACAGCAGGCAGCAGGGCAGCTCTGCAAGGCAAGGGTCCAGCAAAGCAGCAGTCCAGCAGAGTGGCAGTTGTTTCAGCAGCACAGCAGTTCTTCTTCCTGGCAGACCCTTCACAGGTGCAGAAGTGTAATAAAGTCATGGTGTCAGAGGTCCAGTACTTATATCCAGTTGTGCTTTAAAGTGGGGGGGACTTCAAAGAGAGCTTTGATGTGTACAGAGTCCTCCCTTCCTGCCCTGGCTCCAAACTCACTGCAGGGGAGTATGCAGCCCTTTGTATGTGGACAGGTCACAGCCTATTCAGGTGTAAGTGTGAGACTGTGCTCAGCAACTCCCTTCCTTATCCCGGGAAAACCCATCAAGACACATCTAAGCTTTCTTTGTGTGTGTGTCTGCCTAGAGGAAATTCATAAAGCCCAACTGTCATCCAGCCCAGAGTGAACAGAGACAGGCAGTAGACACAAAGGGTTAAAGTAAGTAAATGCCAACTTTCTAAAAGTAGCATCTGCTAAACTGTAATCTAAAATCCAACTCCTCTATGCATTGGGATATTAAGTTGTGAGTTCAGTCACATCAAACTTGAAAAGTCTATCTCTTAGCAATTGGGAATTACACTTAAAGGATGTCATAAGGTACTCCCAATGTTATCCTATGCCTTGCAATAGTGAAAGACGCAATTGGAAGCTTTTCACTAACAAGCAAAACAAGCCATGTAAAACTTAAAAGTACCTGTCCTGCCTTTTAAATACAATTCACCCTGCCCTGTGGGTTAGACAGGGGCTACCTCAGGGGTGCTCTGTGTGTATAAAAAGGGAAGATTTTGGCCAAGCACGAGAGTTACCTTGCCAGGTCAAAGTGGCAATATAAAACTGCACATACAGGCTCTGCAGTGGCAGGCTTGAGCCAGGGTTATAGGTCTACTTGAGTAGGTGGCACAATGAGTGCTGCAGGTCCACCAGTAGCGTGTAATTTATAGGCCCTGGGCACATGTAGTGCACATTACTAGGGACTTATAAGTAAATTAAATGTGCCAATCGGGGATAAGCAAATGTTACTATGTTTAGGGGAGAGAGCACAAGCACATTAGCACTGGTCAACAGTGGTAAAGTGTGCAGAGTCCTAAAACCAGCAGAAATTAGGTCAGAAAAATGAAGGGAGACAGACAATAAGTTAGGGGAAGGCCATTCTAAGGTTTTCAGGTCTTACAGTATGTGTTACTCATTTTGCTAAACATTGTAAGTCAAAATTAAATTCACTGGCAAAATAACTTCCATTCTGTGATTTGCGATATGTCAATTTCTTTACAACTGGTATTTTTGTGAATTTTAAAAAGAAGAAAAACAATGTAAATACCCCTACGAAAAGTCAACATGCTTATTTCAAGACTCTCCACCCAGAATTGACCTGCGTGTATGATACTGACTGTTGAATTGTAGCCTAATAATTGACAAAGCAGCACATTAACCTTTTGTGTTCTTTCAATTAGGGTTAATAACAGAAGATGCTCCTCCGCTATGGCAGAGGAGCGTCACCGCCCTTGTCAGCAGCCTCAAAAAGGTCAAAAAGAAAACAATAATAAAACGTGTTTATTATCGTTTTATTTTTGCTTTTGGAGCCAAGGTGTGGGGGCAGAGCCATTGTGAGGGAGGCAGTCTCAGGCGAAGGTGTGGGCACTGTCTCAGGCCAGCCAAATTGTCATGCGCATTAAAGCTGTCTCCAACCTGAGCTGCGTTGCCGGGTTGAAGACAGCAGGGCAGGCTCCCAGTTTCCCTGGGAGCGCAAATCGAGGGTGCTCAGGCCAGTCTTGATACTGCTCTCATGACATGAGAGCAGCATCAGGATTGGCCAGAGGAGAGTCAGGGAGCCTGTGCTGTCTGCAGTGGAGCCTGGAGATCGGAAGAGCGGCGATGCAGCAGGCAAGTTCTTATTTGCATTTTTTTTTTCGTCCTCCATTGTCGTTCCCCTACCCCCTGCCTCTCTACCCTGACACGAACCACCACTGGTAAAAAAAAACACATTCTTATAAATTCAAACATCTGTGGACATTGCACTAGAGGTGTCTTGCTGTTACCCCAACCTCTTCTTTAAAGCCATGTGTTCTAAAATAGTAATCGTTAATGCGAGGATACAAAATGTATGTTCAAATTGTTAATACACAATAACTAACTTTGATGCTATTTTATTTGCATCCTGACCGTCGAGTATTATGAACTCAACTGCGGAAAACTGAATAGTCCGATTCCATATCTGTTGCTAAGCAATTTCATTTCCTGCGCCAGTGGTATAATTTTCTTGTTTATCTTTCTGTTGTTTGGTGTACGTTTCTGTGTTTCAGAGAGCACTCCTTTGTCTGTTCACCTATCCTTTTATCATAATGTATTTTGTATCAATTTTGCGGATTGTTATTTTTTTGGCCATGTTGTTCTGGCGTCCGTACAGTGGGATTCTGCCATTTGTGGGCAGAGATAATTGCGCTCTCACACTTTACTTATTATTTTACGTTTTTTTCTAACACGTTCTATTTGCTTAATTTAGTGAATGCTTCTTTTCTCCTCTGGCGGTCCTTTGTTTCTCTATCACAATCTGTAATATACAGAGACACTAGCCTTTCTGTTTTATCCTGGGTCTTGTCACTAATCCTGGGAATTTTCTCACATGGATTTGAGTTTTTATCGTGTTTATACCACTTACAGGTAGATTCATGAAAGGAAAATCGGCTCGCAAAGGGCCAGATTCTGCGAATCTGGCCCTTTGTGAGCGCAATTTTTGCATTTGGGATTCATAATCCCAAATGCAAAAATCGCTAATTGCGAAATTGCATATTTGCGAGGAATTGCATTTAAGGAATCTCTATTTGAGATTCCTTAAATGCAATTCATTAACCATTTTTTTTTGCGAATTCGCTATTCCTGGTCGCTATTTACCATGAAGTCAGACTTCGTGGTAAATAGCGAAAACTCAGAAAAATGCACTTTAGTTCATTTTTCTGAGTGGTATGTTACACACACACATGTCCTTTGGACATGTGTGTGCGCAACATCTGGCTACATTTGCTTTTATGGGGTGCTACAGGGTGTCCTTTGGACACCCCTGGCACCCTTGAAATCGCATCCTTATTTGCAATCGCAAATAAGGAAGATGTAGGAATCGCAATATTTTTTGCAATTCCTACATGAATCCCGTTTTGCAAGTCCTTAATAGCGATTCCTTATGATTCGCTATTACAGACTCGCAAAACGGGACTTTGATGAATCTAGCTGTTAGTTTTTTTTTTCATCTTCTTCCAGGCACCATCTTTGTTTCACAACTGCTTGTCAGCAATGTTGCTGTGGAAATCGAGATGTGATACAGTGAAGAGAGCAGGGGCCGGATTACATGCTGTGCACAAAAGGTTTACATTCAGCATGCAAATGATGTTGTGTACCTCTTTCTACTCTATTAAAATGGTATGCACAATGGCCACATCATAAGAAGCAAACGCTTAGTTTGCTCAAGGAGTACACCTGGCGAGCAAGATATAGAACACTGAGGAAATCAGGTTTTGGACTGTCAGTTACCTTTACATCTACTATGGATAGTGAGGCTATGTCCTATGGAGAGGGAGGGTAGGATGTCCCACTGTAAATTACTGATGACAAAAAGACTCCTTGTACATATTTTTTTCAGTTCCATTCTGTAGATAAGAGGTGGTTTGGTTTTAATCGAAGTACTACACCATTGGACGAATTACGGAAAGTGCTTCAGGAGCGAAACTGGCATGTGCAACCGCTTTGTGCACCGCGGGTCACTTTGGTATTATAGACAAGAGCCACAGACGCTTGTGCAGCCCCTTCTGTAATAATGATAGCATTGGAGCACATGCACTGTGCCTCTGCACCTGTGCTGTTTAACAGATGCGGGTGGAGAGGCAAACATAGCATTATGAGGCACACTGAAAGTGCACGACAAAAACATAGCATTGTCAGTGAGCTCTCTGAGGGCAGCCTTCTCAAGGGGTGAAAGAGGTTCCATGGGCTCCTCAGACATCCCCCTGCAGGCGGGTTCAGTCACTCACTATTCAATGAAATAGGTCACACTTTCCTGATTTGTGCTCCGTGCACATGTTTAAAGGTGGGACGAGGTGCAAACAGGGAAAGCGTGCCGTATTTGTAATGCAACCCAGAAGTCTTAAGATGCATTGGGTAGTGGGCATTCCACATATTATCCCTCAACTTTCTAGTAGACTTTGTTTTTCCAGATATTTGAGATGTGCAATGGGTATCATTTTGAGTAAGAATTGCTCTTCTATAACTCCATCATATATTTTGCAGCCAATTTCCATTTTCTTTTGAGTGTCCTGCTTTCTTACTGTCTTCAGTTATGTTCTTGATTTATATATAAATTTGCAGAGGGTAAAAATGGTATCTAAGTGGGAAATATTTCATTTCAAGCTTCAACTATAGTAGTGAAATGTGGCTTGATGACATGTTAGGCTGTACACTCTAATGGACTGCATTGCATTGTACTGTACTCCAGCATTTTCATAGCACTTCCTACTTTTTGTTGAAGTCCAAAAGCACCTTTTAAACTAAGGGCCATTGCTTTTGGTTTTGAGTTATATGGATGAGAGAAGGGGTTATTGGTGGTGTCATATATTACTGCTGAGTTTTGGTTTCCTGCAAGATGTCCAGAGAAGGTGCGCCACATTCGACGCAGGAGTGTACGAGCATGTTTGATGGACATAAATGGAGTGTGAGGATAGGTTCACAAGGAGCACATATAAATAATTCAAGATTGATGTCCTAGAGGTAACTTAAGTACTGAATGTAGATTTTGTTGTTCTATATTTTGCAGTTTTGCATGGCAGAGGCAGCCAGTCCTTCAATTGATAGTCAAAATTCTCAGGCTCCTCTTCATTATGGTGATTGCAGTTTTTCATATGGCAGTTGAATGCCTTACATTTTGCTGAAACTATTTATAGTTGTTGAAATGATTCAAGTGGTGATACATTTACTCTTTGTCCTTAATGCAAACTTGGGTGTGAATTCATAATGTTCTCTCTATTTGGAGCTCTTCCATGGTGTATAGCAGTACCAGTCTGAAAGTAGTTAAATCAAATGTTCTTGTCAATTGGTTTCAGACACTCGTACATTTTACAAAAAATACTGTTCATTCTGTCACCCTTCTCTTTACTGCCCTAACCCAGCTCTTAATTTCACAATCTACATTGTTGTTTATATGCCTCCACTTTTTAATTTCCCAGCACCTCTTTTATGGTTGTCATATTTGATGTATTGGCACACAGTTAGAAATGCGATTCCTGGTTGGCTGAGGTATGCACCCAGGCCCTGCGGGAACCACCTCTCTAGTCACAGTAAGCTAGATACACACTAAAAGATAACCTGTGCTCACCCTCTGGTAACTTGGCACAGAGCTGTCAGGCTTTCTAAAGAGGCAATGTGTAAAGTATTTGTGCAACACACTCACACACAGTAAGACAATGAATACACTACAAAAAGACTCCTCCCAGGTTTAGAAAAATAGAGAATATTTATCTGAGCAAAATACGATCAAAACTTCAATTAGTTGAAGTCAAGATATGAATGTTTAAAGAATAAACCAAAATAGTGCTTAAAAGTCACCACTGGTCCAAAGGTTACTTGAGGTCGCGAGGGACCAGTGCAAATTCAAAGTTCAGGCCGACAACGTTCGACAGCAAGCCGGCTACAGGATCCAGACAAGTCCCACTGCAGAAATATCTTGGATGGAGCTTTTGTCAATGTCGAGAGTCTGCTGCGTTGTCCCCGAGCCGCACAAATGGAGTCCTGCGTCTCGTTGAGGTCCGTTAAGGTGAAAGCAATGTGTCACTGTTGAGCTGCACGGGCTGTGGAACCGCTGTCGTCGGGCAGCCTCTGCATCGAAGTCGAAGAGTGATGCAGTGAATTTCTCACGCAGTCGATGTAATGCATGTGTTTTTTAGTTAAAACAGCTGCAGAATCCACATGGAGGGGGCACCTCAGGCAACAGTAGAACTCACAGAAGGCAGAGTCTAGCAGCACCAGCAGTATTGTAGGACACCTTTTGTATCTGTTTTGTGTCAGAAAACAGGAGGCAAACCAGCAAGTCCTTGAAGATCACTTGAAGGGAAGGCAGAGTCCTTCCAGCAGAGTCAGAGAGCAGAAGGCAACAGGGCAACATTCATAAAAGCAGTCCTTCCATATATGATTTTAGTAGCCTGGCAGCCCAGTACTTATACTCAAAAGTGCCTTAGATGTAGGGGGGACTTCAAAGGAACTCTCTGAAGTGTACAAGGATCCCTTTCAACTCAGTCCTTTCTGTCAGGCTAACACTGGAGGGTAAATCAGTGCTTAGTGTGTGGACAGGACACAACCTATTGCAATGCAAGGGTCAGCCTCTCCCATTCCTCCCTGCTCAAGAAGACCCATCAGAATGCAGATGAATGCAGATGGGTGCTCAGCATGCAGATGAGCCAGCCTCACCTTCCTGTGTTTTGTGGCTGTCTAGAGGGAATGCACAAAGCGTAGCTGTCACCCAGCCCTGACATGTATTGTAGACAGGCTGTCTGGCACAAAGAGCAGTACATGCAGAGAAATTTCCACTTTCTAAAAGTGGCATTTCTAAAACAGTAAGGTTAAATTCAATGTCACCAGTAAGGAGGATGTATCATTACCATTCCAAACATATGACACATGAAAAAACTACGCATCGCTGATCAGGAATTACAGCTTAAAGTGTATTAAGGAATTCCCAATGCTGGCCTGTTAGAGTGGTAGGGTTCAAAGTAGTGAAAAACAAAATAGGCTTTTTGTCACTACCAGGACATGCAAAACATAAAGGTACATGTCCTAACTTTTACCTACATCGAACCCTGCCCATACAGTTACTTAGGGCCTACCTTAGGGTTGACATATGTGAAATAAAAGGGGAGTTTAAGGCTTGGCAAGTGATTTTAAATGCCAAGTCTAAGGGTCAGTAAACTCCACACACAGGCACTGCAGTGGCAGGACGGAGAAAAGTTTGAATGGCTACTTCTGTGGGTGGCACAACTGGTGCTTCAGCCCACTAGCAGCATTTTCAGTACAGGCCCTGGGTATACGGTAGACCACTTTACAAGGGGACTTACCAGTAAATCAAATAGGCCGCTCAGGTATACATCAATGTCATTGTGTTTAAGGGAGATGCACATGTACTCTATCAGTGGTTATCAGTGAAAATGTGCTAAGAGTCCTAGGCCAACAAAAATAATCAGCAAAAGAGGCAGGCAAAAGGCAAAAAGCTGGGGGAAAGACCATCATAAGTATGACACAGCACTTTTAAATTGTCCATCCTAATGTACATTGTTCCACTATTTTTTACAGTCTCTACCCTTTTTAGGGAGTATTCTCCAGTTCCTAATGCTTCACTCCATTAACGTCGGCCTCACTAGTTTTAATGTCCCCATGCTGTTCCCTGCTTGTAGTATATTAACCGCTCATAGTAAATTAACCATGCATATTAATTGCTATGATTTCATTGCTACTGCTTTTTCCCCTCAACTACTACTTTTCTAGAAATTGTCTAATGCATTTGCTCAATTACAAGGAGAAGAACACTACAATTAAAGACATAAATTAGGCAATTAAGAGCAGCATTGCCAGAGCAAGAAGAATGTAACTGCTTTTTCAATTGAATTAGATAAATCAAAATGTTTTATCGAATGGGTTTGGATGTATGAAAGTGATTGGATTCTGGTGCAGAAGTCCTTGCAGTATGTATTGATTTATCATTTATTAGGGAGGGCTTGCCTGTTGCTCACTTCAGAGAACTGTAAGGGAGTCAGACTCTCTCAGTTATGAGGCAGGATTGTAAGAGTCTAGTAGGTAATGAGTGGATCACCTTGGGCTCTAAGACATCAACCAGGTCGTGTTACGTCTGCATTAGGCGCAGACAGACTTTACTTGTCCCAAGAGGTGGCCCCTGAAAAAGCAAAATGCCTTCTATTTAGACCTATGTAGAATCAGAACCTTAGTAAATCATGTGGTGTATGGGAAACTTGGGAGAAGCATAAAAAGATTACCTGAGTGCTCTGCCACTGACAGAAATATGACATATTACCTATTTTATATGTCCTAGCTTAGTAGTCGTAAAGCGGCCTCGAGGCGATCCCACGAAAGTCACTTTTTTCAACAATCAGCACGCTGGGGAAGGTGAATATTTAATTATTTATATAGCCCTTTATGGCACCCAGGACGCTATTTTTGTGTTAGGCTATCCTGATTGGGCGTAGTTGGCACCGCAATCTTATTTTTTTATCTAAATGGGTTTCTCAGTGCCACTGGTTTCTCAACACCATTGGTATTTGAAAGGCGTGTGATGTTGTGTTAAATTTATTTCTAGATTGCACTGTTACCCAGAGGTGTCTTGACGCTAGCTCGATAATAAACCTGAGACCTAAAGTTCAAAGAGAGTGGCCTATTAACAGACCTGAAATGGAAAATGCCCTATGCCGAAGTTCATAGTGAACTTAATAACCGAGTTTTTAAGGCTTTCCTAAAGGCAAGCAATTGTTCAAGCCTTCTCTTGGATTCCGGCTTCTGGGAGGCGTGTCTTTAGAGTGCGATGGCAGACCGTGTTGAAGGCAGCAGACAGGTCCAGGAGGATGAGGGCTGATGTTTCGCCGTTGTCTAGTTGGCGCCTGGTGTCGTCTGTGGCAGCGATGAGAGCTGTCTCTGTGCTGTGGTTTCATCTGAACCCGGACTGGGACGGGTCCAAGATCTTGTTGTCTTCCAGGTGGGGGCCAGTTGCATGTTGACGATTTTCTCAATGACCTTCGCCGGGAACGGGAGCAGGGAGATGGGCCGGAAGTTCCTGAGGTCCTTGGGGTCTGCCTTGGGCTTTTTGAGGAGGGCGCTGATTTCGGCGTGTTTCCAGCTTTCCGGGAATGTCGCTGTTACGAAGGAGATGTTGATGACCTTCCGTAGTTGGGGTGCGATGGCGGCGTCTGCTTTGTTGAATACGTGGTGTGAGCACGGGTCTGATGGAGATCCTGAGTGGATGGAGTTCATGACCTTGCGTGTCTCGTCGTCGTTTTCGTTGGACCAAGAGGTCAGCCGGTTGACGCTGGTGGTGTTCACAGGGGAGGTGGGGTCTGGCGCAGTTGGGGTGGTCATGGTGTTGAAACTGTCGTGGATGTCAGCGATCTTGCGGTGGAAGAAGATGGCCAGTGAGTTGCACATTTCTTGTGAGGGCGGTATGTTGTTGGCGTTGGCGTTGGCGCTGGGGTTGGAGAGTTCCTTTACGATGCTGAAGAGCTCTTTACTGTCGTATGCGTTGGTATCCAAGCGGTCTTTGAAGGAGGATCTCTTGGCTAATCTGATGAGGTGGTGATGTCTGCGGGTGGCGTCATTGCGTGGTTGTCCGGAGTGCGTTCGTGGAGCCATATCTTCTCCAGTTTCCGGCAGGCGTGTTTGGAGTTCTGCAGCTTGTCGGAGAACCCGGTGGCTCTCTTGCTGGTGTGGTTGTTGGAGGGTTTCTTGAGTGGGGCGAGGGTGTTGACGCAGTCGTCGATCCACTGTCTGAGGTTGTGGGCTGCGGCGTCTGGGTTGGTGGGGGCGGGGTTGGGTTCTGGGCGAGGGTGTTGATCAGCTGGTCTTCGGTGACTTTGCTCCAGCAGCGGCGAGGCAGCTGTTGGGTGCGGTGGTGCGTGGTTGGTTTGTTGAAGGTGAATTGGATGCAGCGATGGTCGGTCCAGTGGAGTTCAGTGGTGTGGTCGAAGGCGACGTGAGTGCCTGTGGAGAAGATGGGGTCCAGTGTGTGACCAGCGGAGTGGGTGGGTGCGGTGACGAGTTATCCGAGGCCGAGGTTGGCAAGGTTGGCGATCAGGGTGGCAGAGTTGGCGTTGTGGTTGTTCTCGAGGTGGAAATTCAGGTCCCCGAGGAGGATGTAGTCTGCAGAGGCGAGTGCGTGGGTGCTGGCGAGGTCGGCGATGGAGTCGCTGAATTGTGCTCAGGGTCCGGGTGGTCTGTAGATGAGTGTTCCTCTGAGGGTGGTGGTGGGGTCGGTGTGGATTCGGAAGTGCAGGCGTTCGGCAGTGTTAAGGGTGTCGTCTGCGTGGGTGGCGACCTTGTGGGTGGACTTGTGGACGATGGCTATTCCTCCTCCGATTCCGTTGGCGTGATCCCTGCGGGTGATCTTGTAGCTGTCCGGGATGGCTATGGCGATGTTGGGTGCCGAGGAGTCGTTCCACCAGGTCTCGGTCAGGTAAGCCACATCTGGGGCGGAGGTGTCGAGCAGATCCCAAAGCTCGACGGCGTGTTTGCGTGCGGAGCGGATGTCGAGGAGTATGCAGCCGAGGTGTTTGGGTCCGGTCCTTGGAGGTTTGGTGGTTCTGTCGCAGGTGAAGCTGAAGGTGTGGCAGGTAAAAGGTCTGTGAGTCCGTTTCGGTGTGGCTTGGAAGCAGGTGTGGTTTCAGCCGCCGTGGAGTGCATGGAGGGTGCTTCGGCACACCATCGGCGCGGCTGCTGCGCGGTCTCCATAAGAGGTGGGTAGGGAGGGAGGAGCAGCTGGGAGACGGGAGCAGGGTGGCCATTGGGTGTCAGGGGGCGGGTCCGCAGGGACGCAGCGGTGGGAACGAGGGAGCGGGAGATGGCTGTGGCAGGAGCAACGAGGCAGCTGGCGGCTGTGTGGTGGCGTGGTGAGCGACCTGCCTGCGAGCAGGGTCAATGGTCGCTCCCCACTTCATACTTTTTAGGTGGAATAGCAAGGTATTCCAAATTTGTGATACACTGTTCACAAGACTTCTTCCTCTCCATGAGCTGACTTTTGGGACTGTTGCGTTCTTGGTTGTGGATTTAGGAAATACCAAGTAAGAACTGTGCTGCTGCATTCTGCAGAAACTGTAGTTTATTGTTGTGTTGTTGTTGCATATTAATATAAAGACCATTACAAAAGTCTAGTTTTGAAGACAGGAAGAAGGGTAAGATATTTTAAATGTGTAAAAGATAGACGAAGTGACAGAGTTCACAAGAACACTGTATGTTTATCACCAATGATCATTCCGAGGTTGTGGGCTTTCTTGACTGGTGTCGAAAGAGTTCCTAACTCTTGTGACCACCATGAATGGAACCTAAGAGACGCTAATTTACCAAATAAGATGACCTCTGTCTTACTTGAATTTAACTTCAAGCAGTTATTGGTCATCCATTCATTCACTGCCTGCGTGCGGTCAAGGTATCTCAAGTCTGTGTCAGGCTCGTTTTTAGTTAAATAGACAACAATTTCTGTGTCATCAGCATACAATATAAGTGAAAATCCAAACTATCTGATCAACCTGGCCAGATTAGACACATAAATCTTGAACATTGTTGGGCTCAACGAAGAGCCTTGCGCACTCCACGAGTGTTAGACCTGGCATCATTGGCATGAGTCTCTCCTCCATTTTTTCTGTTTGCCTCCTCTGTTTTACGATGTTTTTGCTGGTAAATGCTTTGGGCACTGTGCCACTGCTGATCAGTGCCACAGTGCAAGTGCTCCCTATGTGAAATTGCTGTATTGATTGAATTCCATGTTTGGCTTATTTGGTTTACTGTCAGTCCCTAGTAGAGTGCACCAGGAGTGCCAGGGCGTGTAAATACAAATGCTGCTAGTGGGCCTGCAGCACGTGTTGTGCCACCCACAAGATCGGCCTAGTAAAAGTATGTCTGAAGGTCTTCCATTGCTAGACCACGTGCAGTCTGGTACTGTCACGCAGACTGCGCAAGTACACCTACTTGCCAGTACCTAAACCTTCCCTTAACTTCATGTTAGTCACCCCTATGGTAGGCCCAAGGGCAGGGTGCATTGTAAGCATAAGGTAGGACAAGCCTGACAAGGTTGGCATGTCCTAATAGTGAATTACAGCCATATTCGTTTTTCACTATTGTAAGGTTACCTGCTCTCCATCAGTTAGAATGGGCTGCCAGGATTATTAATGCTATAATCCTAGCGGGCTCGGGGAGCATGGTGCAATGTCGAGTTTGGTATCCCTGAACTCAGGGTTTAATAACGCATCCGTTTGTGTGGATGGTTTTTGGACTCTGTGTTTGAAAATAGCACTTTTAGAAAGTAGCTATTTTCTTGTCTAACTGTCTACCAGTCTCTGCTGGTTCTGGTGTGCGTGTGACAGGAGCTGGGTGGCTCCAGAGGTCTGAATGAGTCAGTGTGGGATGAGTGGGGCATTTGCATTGAGAGTAGGGGAAGAGTAGCTCCTGATAGCCTGCCCTGCCTGATACAATGCTGACTCCGCCCCCCTGCCAGGCGACTGATGACTCTGTGCTTGCCTGGGACCTTCCTGGCCCACCTCCTGCCGGGCAACTGATGGCCCTGCCCCTGCCAGTGACAATGCTGGCTCCGCTCCTGCTGGGCGGCTGAAGACTCTGCCCTGCACAGTGAATAGGCCAGATGCTTCGGCCTGGCAACACCCACAACAAACCCAAGATGGGGGGGAATTCCCCTGCATGGACAAAGGGATCAAAGCCAAAAAGGGGTATAAGAGAAGGACCCCTGAACCAAGAATTTAGATCACTTCTGACAAGGAAACCTGAACCAAGGACAAGAAGCCTGCTGATCTAAGGACTGCCTACCCCTTCTGCCAGAGTGCTGTTTGTTGGGGGAATCCTGCATTGCTTCTTTATTTTTGCCAAGGAACCAGGAGAGAGGAACTGTGTGTGTACTCTCAATCTTTGCTAAGAAAATCTCCAAGGGCTGGAAGAGTGCCAGTCTCCTGTTGAAGTCACAGGGCTAAAGGACTTCATCTGCTTAAAGTGCTGTTTGCTGGAACTTGTGAATCCAGCACCTCTGGAAGAATCCAGCAATCTCGACGCCGACGGACGCCGCCGAATCCAGCTCGACATCGTGAGTAACGGCTCCAGTGTCCCGCTTCCTCGACGCCGGCCGCCGGGCCCGATCGACGCCAGTAGCGACGCCAGTGAGTAGCGAGTTCGCCTCCAGCTCCAAGTGACCCTGTGTCGACGCCGCTGCTGATCGCATCAACATCGAGCCCTCTCTACGCCGTGAGCGCTGCTCACTCTTGCAACATCGACATCGACGACGCCGTATCCTGCTTCACCTCGTGAGCGTTGCTCCCGCCTGACTTCGGTCGACGCCGCTGCAGATCGCCCCGACTCCGAGGCCCGATCGACGCCGAAGACGCGACGCCGGACATCTCGACGCCGCTGATCATCGAGTGCTTCACTTTTCCAAGGTACTGTGTTGTGGGGGTCTGTGCGACTCCGGGCTCGACATAGCGCTCCTCGCGGTCGACGCCGAACCTTTGGATTATCTTTGCCTCGACGTCGTGTGACTCCCGTGTGGGTTACATTGTTGCCAAGAACTGTGTTCTAGAGAAGAAGAGTTGCTTTTGATACTAAAGACTGTGTGCCAAGAAGAAACTACGCTTGAACTATTATTTTTCCTTCCAAAAGTATTTATTAAGATTGTGGTATATTTTTGTCGTTATTTGGTCTTGTGCTAAGCCTTATATAAAAATCCTTATTTTTATAATACTACTGTGTCGTGTCCATTTGTAGTGTATTCACTTTATTACTGTATGTGGTCATAAATGCTTAACGCACTGCCTCTGAGATAAGCCTGTCTGCTTTGCCAAGCTACCAAGTGGGTGAGCAGGGGTTATCTAAGTGTGTGATCCCCTTGCCCTGACTAGAAAAGGTGTGTCCCTATTTGTCAGAAGTGTATACCTCTGCCAACTAGAGACAGCCGCTTCTAACATTGGTGGGTCAGCGGTGAGGATTTGAACTTTGCATTTATGACCCATGTGCAGTGATTAGTGTGCGCTACATAGTGAAAGCAGACCATAGCGCAGCCACAATCTAATTTGGAAGGATTCTATTTTTGTTCTCCGCTTTCCTGGAACTTGATTTTTGAAACTGCCAGTTTTGACCATGAGTGATGCCGGAGTCACTACCCCTGCTGTTATTGTGGAGGAATTTGATAGGAGTAAGATCAACGACTATCAGTTAAAGGATCTGAAATCCTTTTGCAAGCAATTTAAAGTTCCTACCACAAGCTGCAAAAACAAACCAGAATATCTCAAAGCATTGCAGGCCTGGGTAGAGGCCAGAGATCCCTCTGATGCGGTGGTGGTACCACCAGGGGAAGGGGAGGAGGAGGTGCCAGTGAATGGGCCCGCATCCTCTCCTGGCAGCAGTGTTTCCTCCAAAGGTCTTTCTCCTGAAGAAAGAGAAGAAAGGGCGAAGGAGCGAGCATACAACATGGAGATGGCAAAACTTAAGATAGATGGGCAGTTGGAAATAGAGAATGCAAGAGGCAGGAGAGAAGCTGATATGGAGATCAAAAGGTTAGAGTTTGAAAGAGAGAAGTTAGCTTTTGAGCGTGATACCAGGATGAGGGAGTTGGAGCTCAAAGCTAAAGAGTTAGAATTGAATCCCTCTGGTGGCAGCATCCCATCTGTGCCTGCAGAAAGTAGGTTTTATTTTCCTAAAGATGTGATCAAAGATTTTCAGAAGAATGAGGATATTGGTCAATGGTTTAAAGCATATGAGTTAGCATTGTTGGCCCACCGGGTCCCTGAGAAGGATTGGGGAGCAGGGTTGTGGGGTCGCTTTGTGAATGAGGGAAGAGATACCCTGTTAGACATGCCTGTTGAGGATAGGATGTCTTATACTCATATGAAAGATGCTTTAATGTTAAGGTATGGCTTAACCCCAGAAAAGTACAGACAGGCCTTTAGAGAATGTAAGAAGTTGCCTGGTACTACGTGGGTTGAATATGTGTCATTTTTTTGCAGAGCCATGGATGGTTGGGTAAAGGGCAGCAAAGTGGAAAGTTATGATGCTCTTTATGATTTGTTTGCTTGGGAGCACTTGTCTAATAACTGTTTTCCAGAGCTGCGCCAGCACCTTATTGATAGCAAGATATCTAACCCTAGAAAACTTGCTGAAGAGGCGGACTGCTGGGTCAGTACCAGGGTCCACAAGGGTCCAGTGGGAGACTCAGCCAAAGGTGGGCAGGGTCCCCAGCAGAAGAGTGGGGGGGGACAAGGGTAAACAGAGGGAGTTCCAGAAAGGGCCCCAAAGTAATCCCCAAGGGAACCAAGGGAAGGGTTCCCAGCCTCCCCAGAGAAGAAATCAGAGGCCCCGACAGGTAAACCTGTTCGTAGGGGCCCAATGACCTGCTTCGCTTGTAAGCAGGTGGGACACCGGTTTTATGATCCCCAGTGTCCCTTGAAGAACTCTAGTGCACCACCACGTGCCGCCCCCCGTCAGTTGGCGAGTGTAGCCCTGGGAGGGGGGGGAGATGGTTGCCCATGGTGGGGAGGGTCCCGCAGAGATGTCCCTGGTCTCTCTAGGAGACATGGAATTGGTCCCTCCACCCCGCTGCCTAGTAACACTAAGAAATATAGGCAGTGGGTGACCATTAATGGCCATAGAGTGGAAGCTCTCAGAGACACCGGAGTGAGTGTGACAGCTGTCAAGTGTCACTTGGTGTCCAGAGAGCAGGTTGTTCCCCACGCATTCTACCCTGTGATAGCTGCTGACAACTCCCAGAGAGAGTGTGAGGTAGCTCAAGTTTCCTTTGAATGGGGGGGGAGTTTCAGGCACTCTTCAAGTTGCTGTAAGGCCCGCCATGCCTGTTGATTGTCTCCTGGGCAATGATTTGGAAGACTCCCCTTGGGCTAAGGTGGAGAGGGAGACACATTTGAAAATGTTGGGTGTGCCAGAGTGGGTGTGTGCAACCACTCGATCCATGACAGCAAGTAAGGGTGTTGATGGGGTTCTGGAGCCTGAAAGTATGGCCCAGGACCCAGCTGTGAAGAGAAGAGGCAGGGGGCGCGGGAAACCGTCCCCCGTAGTTCCCGTGGTCCAGGAGGAGGCAGGCCTTGAGGGGCATGCCCTGGAACCCACAGGTGAACAAGTTGCTGAACTGGGAGACCTGCCCGAGCTGACCCACTGGCAGCAGGATGGTGGTCCCTCCAGGGAGGAATTCTGTGCAGAACAGAAAGTATGCCCTTCTCTTGTGGGTATGAGGCAGCAGGCCTCAGCCCAAACCTCAGGTGATCAGTCAGGGTCACATTTTGTTTACTGGGAGAACGACCTCCTGTATAGCGAGCCTAAGGCTGCTGAGCCTGGGTCAGCCCGTGTGCTGGTGGTACCCCAGCGCTTCAGAGCCTTCCTACTGGGTTTGGCTCATGACGTTCCGTTAGCTGGACATCTGGGGCAGGACAAGACCTATGACAGGCTTGTCACCCATTTTTATTGGCCTCAGATGAGAAGGGATACAGATATCCATTGCAAGACCTGTCAAACTTGCCAGGCAAGTGGGAAAAGCGGGCGGAAGCAGAAGGCTCCTCTCCAACCTTTTCCCGTGGTCAGTACCCCCTTTGACCGGGTGGGGATTGACATTGTTGGGCCCCTGGACCCCAAGACAGCCCTGGGCAACAGGTTCATCCTGGTCTTGGTGGACCATGCCACACGGTACCCGGAAGCCATCCCTCTCAGAACGGTGACGGCCCCCGTGGTGGGACGGGCACTGATGGGTGTTTTTTCCCGAATGGGGTTCCCCAGAGAGGTGGTGTCAGACCGGGGCACCAACTTCATTTCCAACTATATGATGTCTCTGTGGAAGGAGTGTGGGGTAACCTACAAGTTCACCACTCCTTACCACCCTCAAGGTAATGGGTTGGTTGAGAGATTCAACCGTACCCTTAAAGGCATGATTATGGGTCTTGAAGAACCAATGAGGCGTAAATGGGACGTCCTCTTGCCATGCCTGTTGTTTGCTTACCGTGAGGTGCCGCAAAAGTCTCTAGGGTTCAGCCCCTTTGAGCTTTTGTATGGACACCCGGTAAGAGGACCTTTGAGTCTGGTCAAAGAAGGCTGGGAGCAATCTCCCAGGAAACCTCCCCAGGATGTATACAGTTACATGCTGGCCTTTAGGAACCAGACCAGGCGCTTCAGAGATATTGCTCAGGCAAATCTCGAGGCCAGCCAGGAGGAGATGAAGCGGTGGTACGACCAGAAGGCCACTCTGGTAGAGCTTCAGCCTGGACAAAAAGTTTGGGTCATGTCCCCTGTGGAACCTTGTGCGCTCAAGGACAGATGGACTGGACCATTTAAGGTTGTGGAGAAAAAGAGCGATGTCACCTACATGGTGGACTTGGAATCTCCCAGGAACCCCTTGCGGGTCCTGCATGTCAACCGTTTAAAGCCCCACTTAGAAAGGTCCGAAGTGGGCATGCTCCTAGCTACAGATGCTGGAATGGAGGAGGAGAGTGAGCCTCTTCCTGACCTCCTGTATGCAAAAGAGCAAGATGGGTCAGTGGATGGTGTTGTCCTCTCTGACACACTGACCCCTGAACAGCAGCAGGATTGTCGCCAACTGTTGGGACAATTCCCTGATCTGTTTTCCTTGATTCCTGGTGTCACTCAGTGGTGTGTCCATGATGTGGACACCGGGGACAGCACTCCTGTCAAGCACAAGGCTTACAGAGTGACTGACAAGGTCAGAGCATACATCAAGGAGGAGGTCTCCAAAATGTTTGCCTTAGGGGTGGTTGAGTCCTCTAGCAGTCCTTGGGCCAGCCCAGTGGTCTTGGTCCCAAAGGCTGCAGCGCCTGGTGCTTCACCGGAACTTCGGTTCTGTGTGGATTACCGAGGACTCAATTCAGTCACCAAGACTGACGCGCACCCCATCCCCAGAGCTGATGAGCTCATAGATCGGTTAGGGGCTGCCCGGTACCTTAGTACGTTTGACCTAACGTCTGGGTACTGGCAGATCGCCTTGACTGATGGGGCAAAAGAGAGGTCAGCATTCTCCACACCAGATGGGCACTACCAGTTCCGGGTTATGCCCTTTGGGATGAAGAATGCCCCTGCCACCTTCCAGAGGTTGGTCAACCAGGTCTTGGCTGGACTGGAGGATTTCAGTGCCGCCTACCTGGACGACATCGCAGTGTTCAGCGCCAGCTGGGAGGAACACTTGCACCACCTCCAGGAAGTGTTGTTGGCCCTGCGCAGAGCAGGCCTCACAATCAAAGCCAGTAAGAGCCAGATTGGGCAGGGTTCAGTGGTGTACTTGGGGCACCAAGTAGGGAGCGGCAAGGTGGCCCCCCTGCAACCCAAGATTGATACCATCCTGGCATGGGCACCGCCCAAAACCCAGACTCAGGTGAGAGCCTTCTTGGGTCTCACGGGTTATTACAGGAGGTTCGTCAAGGATTATGGTAACATTGTGCACCCCTTGACTTCGCTGACTTCCAGGAAGCAGCCACGACTTGTGATCTGGACTGACGCCTGTCAGACGGCCTTTGACACCCTGAAAACTGCAATGTGCACAGCACCCATACTCCAGACACCCGACTTTTCTAAAGAATTTGTTGTCCAGACGGACGCTTCAGAGCATGGCGTGGGGGCTGTTCTAGCTCAGGTGAATGAAGAGGGCCGAGACTTACCTGTAGCCTTCATCAGTAGGAGGTTACTTCCCAGGGAACAGAGGTGGAGTGCGATAGAGAGAGAAGCATTTGCTGTGGTCTGGGCGCTGAAGAAGCTAAGACCCTACCTGTTTGGGACTCACTTCCGGGTTCAGACAGACCACAGGCCCCTCAGATGGTTGATGCAGATGAGGGGTGAGAATCCAAAGCTGTTGAGGTGGTCCATTTCCCTACAGGGGATGGACTTCACGGTGGAACACCGCCCTGGCACAGATCACGCCAATGCTGATGGTCTGTCCAGATTTTTCCGCCTTAGTGATGAGGACTCCCTAGGGTAAGGGTAGTTCTCCCCACATTTCAGCTGGAGGGGACACGTGTTAGACCTGGCATCATTGGCATGAGTCTCTCCTCCATTTTTTCTGTTTGCCTCCTCTGTTTTACGATGTTTTTGCTGGTAAATGCTTTGGGCACTGTGCCACTGCTGATCAGTGCCACAGTGCAAGTGCTCCCTATGTGAAATTGCTGTATTGATTGAATTCCATGTTTGGCTTATTTGGTTTACTGTCAGTCCCTAGTAGAGTGCACCAGGAGTGCCAGGGCGTGTAAATACAAATGCTGCTAGTGGGCCTGCAGCACGTGTTGTGCCACCCACAAGAGCGGCCTAGTAAAAGTATGTCTGAAGGTCTTCCATTGCTAGACCACGTGCAGTCTGGTACTGTCACGCAGACTGCGCAAGTACACCTACTTGCCAGTCCCTAAACCTTCCCTTAACTTCATGTTAGTCACCCCTATGGTAGGCCCAAGGGCAGGGTGCATTGTAAGCATAAGGTAGGACAAGCCTGACAAGGTTGGCATGTCCTAATAGTGAATTACAGCCATATTCGTTTTTCACTATTGTAAGGTTACCTGCTCTCCATCAGTTAGAATGGGCTGCCAGGATTATTAATGCTATAATCCTAGCGGGCTCGGGGAGCATGGTGCAATGACGAGTTTGGTATCCCTGAACTCAGGGTTTAATAACGCATCCGTTTGTGTGGATGGTTTTTGGACTCTGTGTTTGAAAATAGCACTTTTAGAAAGTAGCTATTTTCTTGTCTAACTGTCTACCGGTCTCTGCTGGTTCTGGTGTGCGTGTGACAGGAGCTGGGTGGCTCCAGAGGTCTGAATGAGTCAGTGTGGGATGAGTGGGGCATTTGCATTGAGAGTAGGGGAAGAGTAGCTCCTGATAGCCTGCCCTGCCTGATACAATGCTGGCTCCGCCCCCCTGCCAGGCGACTGATGACTCTTGTGGTTCTGAAATTCTGGACCCTACTGTTGTCCCGGTATCGAGGTCCGATACCCGTATCCCGAAACATCAACGTACCATGACGAATTTGGTATCGACGAACCGATAATGATTAGGACATCATCCCTATGCATTTGCATCATGATCGAGACATGCTAACACCCCCGAATCGTAGTTTCCGTCCCGACCCCTCAGACACCATTTTGTAAACGGTATCCATCTTGTGTCTTGCCCTCATGATAAGTCAATTAAAGGTCGAGCTTGATCTAAAAGGACACATCCACCTTCCCTGACTTCCCCCTGACCTGTCCCAACTGACTCCCTTGCCTCCAGCCAAACCTGTTTGGGCAGCTCCTCGCCCAGTGGCCAAACACGATAGCATCAATGCACAACATACCACAAACCATTCACCTCTTACAGATCATGTTTTCTACACACATACACACCTGTCCACGCTCCCTGTTTATGGCCAGTTTTATGACTAGGAGGTGCCTTCTTTTATTGGGGCTTCACCGATATCTGATGGGAGTTCCAGGCCTGGCTAGGTAATCTATCACGAATTGGACATCTAAAATACGGGCTTGCCTACATGACTTCGCTCTTATGTATTATTGTAGAAATATGTGTATAGCCATATCATAAACTCAAGAATTCTTGCTTGCAGCTATTATTTCTGTATATAAGGAGAAGGCTGGTTCTGTAAAAACGAACAGTCTCCTGAGAACACATGACCCGTGCTTGTCGTGCTTCTAGGACACCTGTTACTTGGTAGCTATCAATAAAACTTGATCTCTGACTCGACTAGAAGACTCCGTGTTTCTGTGGTCCGAAACAAGGGGGAACTCAGAGGTCTTCGGGTGTTATCCCCTGGCACCACCGGGTTCTTAAAAACCCGGTGGTGCCAGAGTTCCCCCTTGTTTCGGAAAAACCCGCCACCTCAGTTGGCGCCCAACTCGGGGGCAGTCCAAGCCAGATGTTCGTGAGGAGCTTCGTGTGAAAATTCCGGATGACGGCCAGCCACTTCAGCGACCCCTGTATGTCGACGTGGTTCCGAAGGTCTTTGCTGCGAGGTTCCCCGCGTCCCGACGGCTACGAAGGACTGCTGCCCTGACTATCGCCTTGTTTTGGACCCAGTGATCCTTGGTAGAGCGAAACGATAGACGAGTCTTCTAGCGACGTCACCGATCTTCAAATACTTCAGTTAAGTTTAAGTGGAGCGTCTCCCAGTCCTTAGTTTGTCCTTAGTTTTTGGTATCCTTGAGATACGCTTTGATTTGGTACTTGCAAGCCCCAAAGCCGAAGGACTTGTGTATTCACGAGAAATATCGTAACAGATAATCCTTTGAAGTTTGAAGCTAGACTAGTGAGCAAAGATGCCTGGTTTTAGCAGACTTGGAAACTTGTTTTGTCTTGGTTATAGTAAGGACTCCCGATTAGAGGATTCCTGTCCGGTTCCTCCGATTGGAACTCCAACATACGAGCTCTATGTAAAGCACGGCGTAGGTCCTATCACATATAATGAAGTGTGGATAAAATACACCCGCAAGGATGGTGTTTTAAAATGGCCCCAATATGGTAGTTTCGACTCAGAAATATTAGATAACTTAGAGGTCAAATTATTCAAGAGAAAAGCCCGGCCGGCGATGTTTGACTCTTTCCGCTTATGGCGCAAAGAAGCCAAACAGAAAGAAATACAATTAGCAAAAAAGAATAAGAGAGGTATGTCAATGGTGCAAGCTGCCATTGCATACAGGGATAACGAGGAAGA
Organism: Lissotriton helveticus; assembly: GCF_964261635.1. Taxonomy (NCBI): domain Eukaryota; kingdom Metazoa; phylum Chordata; class Amphibia; order Caudata; family Salamandridae; genus Lissotriton; species Lissotriton helveticus. The sequence goes on along the minus strand of NC_136060.1, from coordinate 146,498,958 downwards.
GCAAGAAAGCGAACAAATGCTTGGGAGCAAGAAACTAGCAGTAGATAAATGCTACCCGATGTTACCAAATAAGGGACAAGGTCAAGAGGAGAGATCCGAGAAAGATCCATTGATGTCCCACTTATTAAACTCACCTCCACCGTATGCGTTAAACGCTACTACAACACCAAAGCATTTTACTATACCGCGCCCCGGCGCACGTAACCCAGCTCTTGCACGAACGCCAGCTCCTCTTCAGCTGGTTTCTACTTCTGAGGCGCAGCCTTCTCAAGGGCCGCCATCTTTGCTACATACTCCATCTACTTCTACGACTTTGCCTACAGCTCCAGCTATTGTCTATGATACTATGTCTGCTACTACTTCAGCTTCCTCTGCTATTGCCTCTACTTCTTCATTGCCTCAGCCTGTTTTTTCCGATGCACTTGCTCCTCCGCAAGGTTCTCCTTCTATTAGACAAAGAGTGACAGGTACCGTCACTGATCTGCTTTCACCTTTCTTCGGGTCACCTAAAATGACCCCTAAAACAGAACATAGACAGTTACGTAGTCAACTGCCTGATTACGAGGAAAGAAAAGTGCTGAATGAACTAGCCCGTAAATGGATTACGGATACTGTTAGATATGATGTTCAGTCTGTTATGGAAGTTTTCCGTCAATGGAATGCACCCACTCAGAGATACGTATTCGAAGAAATGTGTGTATATCTGGGCGAAGATGTGAAGACAAATGATCCCACATACACAATGAACGAACTATGGCGTACACGCTTTAAGTTCTATGAAGGTATGATTATAGGTGCAGATATTGAGAAAGCGATAGATTTATTGCTCTCTTATAGGAGTAAGGGAAACGTCTCTAGATCATGTCACGAAGACGATGTATCAGGCGGGAAAAGAGCGAGACAGTACCCCATGAGAGAGGTTCCTCCGGTTTGGAGGGAAGGTGATGCGAATGCGAATCCACCGATTCTGCCTCATTTCCAGCGTGTATGGGTACATGTCCCCTGGAAAAGATCCGATGTCTTAGCACTCAAGCAGACACTGCCTGATCCTCGTAAAAACCCGACTGGGTATTATAAGGAGTTATCGCAAACTGCAAGCTCATGTATAATGAATTTAGCGGATATAGATATGTTGTTCGGGAACGTTGTTCCACATCCGTTATGGAGCAAAATACGTCATACAAACCATGACCAAGAACTAGGTGACTCATGGGCGAACATTGCCGCTATAAATGCCAGACAAATTGGTGGTTCTAAACCTGAGCCGTTAATAGCTGAACTTCCTGGTAGAATTATCGCGTACATGAAAACGATAATGCCTGAAGTACGCGTAAACTGGGACAAGCTATCTGCGTGCAAGCAGAAGAAAGATGAGAATGTGTCTGACTTTTTCACAAGATTTGAGGAGACTTTCACCGATCATAGTGGTCAGGATATGGCTACCGAGGGTGGTCAAAGATTGTTTGTAGACAAATTCGTACATAATTTAATTCCTGAACTGTGTAATAAACTGAAAGATTCAGAGAGTGCTTGGGCTGTCTCTACGTCAGCTCAAATTTTAGCTACAGCCCAGTACTATGAAAATAGGCGCAAAGACGAGCTAGATAAAGTCGACAAAAAGACAAAAGATTTAAAAACTAAAGTTCTTCTCCAGTAAGCCTATCCGCCTCGTACGGCTAGTCAGCCCAATTATCAACAACAACAGCAGTATTCGAGAAACGCGCAAGGAAACGAGTTTTCCCATCAGCGTATTGCTTATGGCCCGAATCAATGTGCGTATTGCAAGGAAGAGGGTCACTTTAAAGGTAATTGTCCGGCTCTTGCACGACGTTTGAGCGGTGCTTCGGGTGTAAGGGGAAGAGGTGTTCAACATGCCCCTAGAGGTAGGGGCCGTGGAAATTTCACCCAAAATACAACTTCTTTTCCGCCTCAGAATTCGATGAACAGCTTTGACCAACAGAATAATGCGTCGTTAAGGTTAGCTCAGTACTATGCTGACGACTATTACACCGAACACGAAAATGAGGGTAACGATTGCTAGGACAGCCATGGACAAAGAGAGGGAGTTATTTCAGTTCCAGTAGATCAGAATGGACCTTATGTCAAGGTAATTACGTCAGGAGTGTCAGAGCCATTTCTGCTGGATACTGGTGCTACAAAAAGTTCTATCATGCACTCGAAACTTCCTGGCGCACCTTTGTCTGGCGAAATTAATGTTTCAGTAGGTTTCTCTGGCGCCCCTGTTAGAAACCCGATCTCCAGTCCTGTATCTCTTTCTATTGGCCCATGCGAATTAGAAGCACCCCTCATTTTGACAACAGGTTGCGGTGAAAATTTGTTAGGCTTGGATTTGCTAAAAAGGTTATATGCGACTTTGTACTGTTCACCATTGGGAGTACAACTTACTTTAGGTAAGAAAGTAATTTCTCCAATGTATGTGTCAAAAGAAAATATTGCAACTGAATTGTCATCACTTCCTGATATACTTTGGGCTAATGGCTCTAATGATGTAGGTCGTTTGGAGATAGCACCGTATGTCATAACATTGAAAGCCAACGTTAGGTTGCCACGCATTCCCCAATACAAAATATCTAGCGAATGTGAAAAGGCGTTATTGACGATTGTTTATGACCTGATTGATAAGGACGTCATTGAAGAAACGACAGGAAATGTTTGTAACAGTCCAGTTCTGCCCGTCTTAAAGCGTACTGATCCTTTACAACCGCCTGTGTATAGGTTCGTGATCGACCTCAGAGAAGTGAACAAGATAGTTATCCCACAGTTTCCAGTTGTCCCCGACATTACTGCTTTATTGACGATGGTGCCAGCTTCAGCAAATTGGTTCTCGGTGATTGACCTGAAGAACGCTTTCTTCAGCATCCCGATTGCTGAGGAGAGTAGAGATATTTTCGGATTCAATTTAGGAGGACGAAGCTTCCGCTTCAAGTGCGCTCCTCAAGGCTACTGCGAAAGCCCATCAATATTCAGTCAGGCCCTGAAAACACAACTAGACACGATTGTTCTACCGAATGGTTCAACTCTGATTCAGTACGTAGACGATCTGCTGATCGCTGCAGACACTGAAGAGATTTGCAAGAAAGCTACGTTATCATTATTGCATCACTTATGTGACATGAAGCACAAAGTCTCTCTCTCCAAACTACAATTTTGCCGACAAGAAGTAACCTACCTAGGTCACATCTTGTCGAAGGAGGGAAGGAGACTGACACCAGAAAGAATACAGGCAATTGCAGAACTGAGTGCCCCAAGAACACAGAGAGATGTTCGAGCTTTCTTGGGCATTACATCGTACTGTAGACAATGGATACCGAATTTCTCACTACTAGCTAAACCCTTGCTGGCACTACTCTGTAAAGACACGCCAAGTCCTATGCCTTGGTCTGAAGATTGCCAGACGAGTTTCCACGAGTTGCGTGATGCATTATGTTCGGCTCCTGTGTTGGGAAACCCCAACTACAGTAAGCCTTTTACATTATATGTCCATGAGAAGGAAGGTTGTGTATTATCAGTTTTAACACAACATTTTGGGGACAGACAGCGCCCATGCGCGTATTTTTCGGCAACTCTAGACCCTGTGGCTAAAGCCCTACCAAGTTGTCTGAGGGCTACCGCCGCAGCAGCTGTCTGCATTCGACAATCCGCTGGATTAGTCATGAATAATACTCTGATCGTTATGGTTCCGCATGCAGTAGACATTTTACTAAACAGGACGAAGACACAACACCTTACTAGCGCTCGACTATCCAGTTACGAACTTACACTGCTAGCAAGTCACATCCACATAAAGAGGTGCGATACACTGAATCCCGCAACGTTATTACCCATTCCGACAGAAACAGACAAGATTGATAACCATGACTGCTGTTTTAGGACAGAAGAAGAGACAAAAGGGAGAGTAGACTTACAGGACACTTCCCTTCCTGAATGCAACGATACTTTATGGGTTGATGGTTCATGTTTCAAGCTGCCGAATGGTGATACGACTGCCGCATATGCCGTAACGACATTACACACCATTATAGAGACCGCGCGCATTTCCCATAATTCTGCACAACCTGCAGAGCTAATTGCGCTTACCAGAGCATGTGTGTTAGCGAAAGGAAAGCGAGTGAATGTGTACACTGACAGCCAATACGCCTTTGGTGTGGCTCACAGTTTTGGGAGATTGTGGCGTGAACGTGGGTTTCTTACGTCACATGGTGCAAAGATACAACATGGTCAGCTAGTTAATGAGCTCCTCCAGTCACTGACCTTGCCACTACAAGTTGCCATTGTAAAATGCAGTGCACACAAAAAGATTCAGGATGATGTTGGCCGCGGGAATGCATTTGCAGACGAGGTTGCAAAAGAGACTGCAAGGAACACAATGAGTCGAATGTATGTTGTAGGTCCCGCTAGATGGATTACTGATGTAGGAATGTGTGAGGACACCATCGAAAGCGTGAAATCTATACAAGCCGAGGCAACTGAGAAAGAGGTGAATGAATGGAGAGAAAGTAAGGGTAGGTTAGATGCGAATGGTTGTTGGGTCGAATTGTCAGAACACCAGCGATGGCTATTACCTAACGCATATGTACTTGCAGTAGTAACAATGGCTCATGGATTTGCGCACATCAGTTCGAAAGGAATCTGTAAAGTATTGGCCCCAGTATGGCAAAACAGCAATATCCCGAAATATGCAGAGAATGTGGTCAGAAACTGTATGGTATGTTTGAAGTACAATCCCGGTAGGGGAACCCCAACTCCAGCTGGTCATTTTGCGCCTCCAACGTATCCGTTCGAGGTTTTGCAGCTCGATTTCATTCACATGGAGAGATGCAACAATCTGAAGTATGTGCTCGTTGTTGTTTGCGCTTTTTCCAGGTGGATGGAAGCGTACCCCCTTAAGGACAATACTGCCTTGTCAACTGCCAAAGCTCTTGTCAAAGAGTTCTTCCCGAGATTCGGCATGCCTAGAATCGTCTGGAGTGATAATGGAAGTGAATTCGTAGGACGCGTGATGAAGAGAGTGTGTGAATGTTTAGGCATACAACAAAAATTCCACTCTGCGAATCACCCCCAATCAGCTGGATTGGTAGAGTGCTACAATGGCACTTTAAAGCTCAAATTAGCCAAGATCCAAGCCTGTACAGGTCTTAAATGGCCTGACGCCTTGCCCCTAGCACTCTTGTCAACCAGAATGACAGTCCATTCCAGGTTAGGACTTAGCCCCCATGAGATAGTGTTTGGCCGCCCAGCCAACGTCTGGGGCGTGCCAAGACCAAACAAACTCAGCGAAATAGAGCACCCCGTACTGCTTGACTATTTGTGCGAATTGACAACTAAATTGCGTGTTTTACACCAACAGGTTCACAGTTCCTCTCCACCAGCCTCTGACGATCCAGGTCACTCCATCACACCCGGCACGTGGGTCTTGGTGCGGAATTTCCAGCGCACAAACAACGGACAGCCGAGGTGGACCGGACCTTACCTGGTACCCCAGCGCCAGGAAGCCGCTTGGTCACAGTGCGCTTAATTAAGTCTCTTTTCATTTCATTACTTCTTTCCACGAGATCAGCGGTTCGGGTGGAAGGCAAAAAGAACTGGGTGCACGGGACCCATTGTAAACGGGTCCCTCTGCCCCTTCCATACGACCGGTGGGTCAACGAAGGAATTGCCGACTCCGAGACAGAATCCATACCTCGCTTCATCCCTTTCAGCGATGCACGTTTAAAAGAAACTGGTACCGAAAAGGAGAGTGATCATATTTTACAAGGACTTGTGCCACCGTCTATGCAGTTGGACACTACCGAACCTGAGACATTGTTTGAAGACCACACCGTACCTGGGAAACAACAATATAATCTAAGGTCAAGACAAAGAGACTAATAAAAAAAAAAAAACGAATGTGATTTTCCCTTCCCCCAAGAACTGTTTTTGATTTTTCAGCTCTCTCTCACTCTCAGGAAACTTGCTCATTTTTGATTTTCGAACCGCCATCCGGTTCTGCTGCTAGGGTCGCAGTTGAAGGCTGGGGAGTGCAACTGGGGACGTCTAGGTCAACGGTTCTGGTTGGTCCAAGGGAGTTACCCCGGACTGAACAGAGCGCACTCCCTGGCAGAACCACCCTACCACTGCGGGCAGCAACTAGAGGATGGAGTTTCCTAGGGTAAAGAGACCTACCAGACTCCCGAGCATTGAAAGACAATTATGCACTGTACTGGCCAAAAGAAGGTTTTTGATAACATGTATTTTAATGTTGTGTAGCATAACGATGTTTTTAACTGGTTATACTCTATTCGTATTCCAAGTTACTTTTTCAAATGACACCCGGCCACAGCCTCCTCCTACTATCTCTCCACACTACTTTCACCCTCTACCTGAACACGAGTCTGCCAGAAGACTCGAATTTGTAAATAACTCATTTATTCAACTTCTACACCAACACCAGTCCATAATGAACACGTCGAACTGTTGGATATGTGGACTCATGCCACACACAACGGATAAGGGTATCCCATACTTCATCCTGCCTTTCAGTTATTATGGTTCTCTGTGGGCTTTCCAGACGATGTTCCTATTCGCCCTAGAACCATACCCGACCCGTTCTACTGAAAGTGATTCCAGTAACAAGGCACTAATAGCAGGGATAAGAAATATGAGTAGAGAGTTCGACACCTATCTTACGATTCCCAAAGATGAACTCACTCCGTACACTCGTTGGAACGTAACTAAATATGGGGTTTACCTGAGTAAGAGCCAGACAGCAAAGAAATCCCGCCCAGTTTGGATAGTACCCAACCGAGGTCACTTATGTTTACAAGGTATCGGCAGGGATCCCAAAGCACAATTAGGAAAGAGTATATGCTCGGAAACCTATGTGTTTGCTTCCCGAACTTCCCCTATACTTTTAGCAGCCAAAGGCACGTATTTCGTCTGCCATGACCAAGCTTACACCTGGTTGCCCCCTGACTTCTCAGGTACATGCTTTATCGCATTTCTGCTGCCTCCCACCTACACGGCCAGAGCAGATTACCATCGGACAAGGACAGCTAGAGGTGTCGTGAGTAAAGACGACACCGCGGGTCAGGAATTCGCTGACTTCGCAAAGGGTTTTCTGCCATTTTGGGGGCCTATGGTGAACAGCAGGAATATTCGCCAGTTATCGAGGATAGTTGAATCCGCCGTGATTACAACGGCCGGAGCTCTTGGCAATTTGACGACCGAACTTCAGTCGGATCGACTTATGACCCTTCAGAACCGAGTTGCCCTAGATATCATACTCGCCGATCGTGGTGGTGTGTGTAGAGTGATCCAATCCAGTTGTTGCATTTTCATCCCTGATAACGCAACAACAGTGTACCAGGCCATCTCTAAGTTACACGAGATATCTGGTTCCCTTCACGTAGAAAAAGGGGACTGGTCCTTACTAGGGTGGTTCTGGGAACTGATCGCTACCTGGGGATGGAAAACACTGATCTTCATTGGGATGATCTTAGCACTTCTGTTTATGTTCTGCCTGTGTGTACAGTGCGCTCCTGCACTATGTGGCCTCTGTGCTACCTCATGTGTACGGAAGCCTGTGTCAAGGGACGAACTGAGCAACAGAATGATGCTACAGCAGCATCTCCACGAATTCCTTCATACAGACTTAGACTCGGATTAACACGAATTATTGCCTTATATGAGGGCAAAAGGAGGGTCTGTGGTTCTGAAATTCTGGACCCTACTGTTGTCCCGGTATCGAGGTCCGATACCCGTATCCCAAAACATCAACGTACCATGACGAATTTGGTATCGACGAACCGATAATGATTAGGACATCATCCCTATGCATTTGCATCATGATCGAGACATGCTAACACCCCCGAATCGTAGTTTCCGTCCCGACCCCTCAGACACCATTTTGTAAACGGTATCCATCTTGTGTCTTGCCCTCATGATAAGTCAATTAAAGGTCGAGCTTGATCTAAAAGGACACGTCCACCTTCCCTGACTTCCCCCTGACCTGTCCCAACTGACTCCCTTGCCTCCAGCCAAACCTGTTTGGGCAGCTCCTCGTCCAGTGGCCAAACACGATAGCATCAATGCACAACATACCACAAACCATTCACCTCTTACAGATCATGTTTTCTACACACATACACACCTGTCCACGCTCCCTGTTTATGGCCAGTTTTATGACTAGGAGGTGCCTTCTTTTATTGGGGCTTCACCGATATCTGATGGGAGTTCCGGGCCTGGCTAGGTAATCTATCACGAATTGGACATCTAAAATACGGGCTTGCCTACATGACTTCGCTCTTTTGTATTATTGTAGAAATATGTGTATAGCCATATCATAAACTCAAGAATTCTTGCTTGCAGCTATTATTTCTGTATATAAGGAGAAGGCTGGTTCTGTAAAAACGAACAGTCTCCTGAGAACACATGACCCGTGCTTGTCGTGCTTCTAGGACACCTGTTACTTGGTAGCTATCAATAAAACTTGATCTCTGACTCGACTAGAAGACTCCGTGTTTCTGTGGTCCGAAACAAGGGGGAACTCAGAGGTCTTCGGGTGTTATCCCCTGGCACCACCGGGTTCTTAAAAACCCGGCACCTCACTCTGTGCTTGCCTGGGACCTTCTTGTCCCACCTCCTGCCGGGCAATTGATGGCCCTGCCCCTGCCAGTGACAATGCTGGCTCCGCTCCTGCTGGGCGGCTGAAGACTCTGCCCTGCACAGTGAATAGGCCAGGTGCTTCGGCCTGGCAACACCCACAACAAACCCAAGATGGGGGGGAATTCCCCTGCATGGACAAAGGGATCAAAGCCAAAAAGGGGTATAAGAGAAGGACCCCTGAACCAAGAATTTAGATCACTTCTGACAAGGAAACCTGAACCAAGGACAAGAAGCCTGCTGATCTAAGGACTGCCTACCCCTTCTGCCAGAGTGCTGTTTGTTGGGGGAATCCTGCATTGCTTCTTTATTTTTGCCAAGGAACCAGGAGAGAGGAACTGTGTGTGTACTCTCAATCTTTGCTAAGAAAATCTCCAAGGGCTGGAAGAGTGCCAGTCTCCTGTTGAAGTCACAGGGCTAAAGGACTTCATCTGCTTAAAGTGCTGTTTGCTGGAACTTGTGAATCCAGCACCTCTGGAAGAATCCAGCAATCTCGACGCCGACGGACGCCGCCGAATCCAGCTCGACATCGTGAGTAACGGCTCCAGTGTCCCGCTTCCTCGACGCCGGCCGCCGGGCCCGATCGACGCCAGTAGCGACGCCAGTGAGTAGCGAGTTCGGCTCCAGCTCCAAGTGACCCTGTGTCGACGCCGCTGCTGATCGCATCAACATCGAGCCCTCTCGACGCCGTGAGCGCTGCTCACTCTTGCAACATCGACATCGACGACGCCGTATCCTGCTTCACCTCGTGAGCGTTGCTCCCGCCTGACTTCGGTCGACGCCGCTGCAGATCGCCCCGACTCCGAGGCCCGATCGACGCCGAAGACGCGACGCCGGACATCTCGACGCCGCTGATCATCGAGTGCTTCACTTTTCCAAGGTACTGTGTTGTGGGGGTCTGTGCGACTCCGGGCTCGACGTAGCGCTCCTCGCGGTCGACGCCGAACCTTTGGATTAACTTTGCCTCGACGTCGTGTGACTCCCGTGTGGGTTACATTGTTGCCAAGAACTGTGTTCTAGAGAAGAAGAGTTGCTTTTGATACTAAAGACTGTGTGCTAAGAAGAAACTACGCTTGAACTATTATTTTTCCTTCCAAAAGTATTTAAGATTGTGGTATATTTTTGTCGTTATTTGGTCTTGTGCTAAGCCTTATATAAAAATCCTTATTTTTATAATACTACTGTGTCGTGTCCATTTGTAGTGTATTCACTTTATTACTGTATGTGGTCATAAATGCTTAACGCACTGCCTCTGAGATAAGCCTGTCTGCTTTGCCAAGCTACCAAGTGGGTGAGCAGGGGTTATCTAAATGTGTGATCCCCTTGCCCTGACTAGAAAAGGTGTGTCCCTATTTGTCAGAAGTGTATACCTCTGCCAACTAGAGACAGCCGCTTCTAACAACGAGGATGAGAGAAGGAATCAGAGGTTTATGTGTCTAATGATATGGATTGTTTTTAATCAGACAGAAAAAATATGATCTTTTCTTTTGCCTTGATCAAGGCTGTCTCAGTGTTTTGCCCACTTCTGAACCCATGCTGTGTAGGGTCAATTATATTGTTGTCCTTTGTAAAGGAGGCCAGCTGAGAATTCAAATCTTCTCCACATTCGTTGCTGGCAGAGGCAGGCGAGAAATGGGCCTATAACTGTTCAGATCAGAGGGGCTAAAATAAGCTTTCTTCCACTGAATGGGAAATATCCAGTAGAAAACATATAGTGGAATTGGATGTGAGATTCTAAGCGATGATTTCAGGTGCCTGTTTGGCTACCAAAGGGGGACAGGAATTGAGTGGGGAACCAGACTTATGGGATTCAATAAGAGATGTGAACTGCTCTGAGATCGGGTCGGCGGATTTGAGAAAAATCTCAGACTGTCTGAGGGAAGAAGAAGAAGCCGATTCCTCCAAGGCTGGAACTTTGATGGTCGAGAACTTATCATAGACTTCTTTTACTTTATTTTGAAAGAAGTCAGCAAGCGTGTTTCTAAATGATTGGCTACTGTGACTGAAATTTTCTGTTGTTATAGAGGTCAGTTTCTTGAAAGTTTGAAAGAGTTTGTTTACAGAATTCTTTGCAGCATCAACTTTTTTTGTATAACATGTCTGGATTTTCCTCTTACTATCAATGCTCTGCAGTTAGCTAGATCTTGTTTATATTTGTCCTTTTTTGGCACCAAATAATCCTTCCTCCGTTTATGTTCCTGCCTTCTGCACTTTTGTTTTCGAATTCTAAGAGCCTCTGGAATCCTAGGGGCTGTAGGATTGTTTCTTAATATAGGATGCCTTTGCAGGGGCCATAGAGTTGGCTCCTGAAGTCAGTAAGGATGAGTAATTATCTACAGAAGCATTAATATTCTCTGTGATCAGGGGAAAAGAGAGGGACAGTATCTGATCTAATTGGCCTGACTGAATCTTGTGTCAGGGACGAGAATAATGTTTTTTAGGCAGCACCGTACCTAGTTGGAGAGGTTGAGACAAATCAAACATCAGAGCACAGTGACCAGACCATATAAGTGGAAGAGTGCTGGTATCCATCAAAGAAAGGCTATTTGTAAAAATACCATCAAGAAAATGCCCTGCGAAATGAGTAGGGCTTTCCAATCCTGGGGAGACCAAGACTAGCAGTCATATCAACTAATAATTTAGTGTTTATCAGAGGAATTTTCTGGATAGAAATTGAAATCTCCCAGTTGGGTGAAGTCCTTTGTTGTTGTAGTTGATTCAAAGATAGTGATTGAGTCTTAGAGCAAGATATGTCTGGGGCCCGATGTGCGATACAAAAGTAACCCATTAAAAGATTGAGATTTAGACAACTCAGTGTTGAAAGAGAGAGCTTCACAATGTGCGAGCTGCACAGTTTGAAAAATATCCTTCATAGGGGACCAATAGATGATATCTAGTCCACCACCTCTTCTGTCTGATCCGTCCACTCTATGTGTCAGGTATCCTGGTGGTCTAGCGAAGATTATAACCAGGCTTGAGGACTGATCTGTCCAGGTTTCTGAAAGAAACATAATATCTAAGTCAAATGTTTCCAAGAAGCCAGTGACTTTGTATTTATGTTTGTCAAGGGATCTAGAATTGACTAGGATACAGCACAATTCTTTGATTGTGATGCTCTGGCTATCGTAGCGCTGGGAACTATTCGATGGTGTACCATTCCTGTCCGTAATCCCCTTGTCTGTATGAGAGGTGTTTGTCACATGGGCCACTGGACATAACACAGAGAGTATGCTTTTCTGCTGGGAGTTACAAAGACGGTTTGTTTTGACCGCTGGGCATGACACAGATGGTACACTTAGCCCCTTGGTGCGATACAGGGTGTGTTTCGGACAATTAGGAAAAATTATTTGGACCTGGAAGATTAGGAGTAACTTTTGTTTGGACAAGAGGGGCCTGTGATATCAAGTTATTTCAAGTTATTTCCTTTTCCCACAAACAATAGTTATTATTTTTATCCCAGAGCCGATATTGACAGACTATCAGGTTCACTTAGTTCTGGGTCCCGCGCAGAGCTTTCCCTGGTCACAGGATAGCATGTGCTATGAGCAGGCTATGAGATTGTTGACAAAGTCATAATTTTTTCTCTGTCTGTTTTATTATCGCTGAGATTGATGTAAGGTATATGTGATTTTGTGGTGCAGTTAATTACTGCACACTGTGTTTTGACTTAAGTATTGTGTTGTTGATGAGCCAGGGTTTCATATGAGTGTGCTGCTATTTCTCACATATTGTATTTGATGTCAAGAGTCGATATCGTTCAGATACTGTTTTTATTAACAATTACACTTTTTCTATGTTGCAACCCTTCATATGCATAGATATTTGTGTTTAAAAAATGTCCACGTTGAATTGTTGATTCATCTGCAGATAGCGCGTGAGCTCGTAGTAACGTAATTAAAAGCAGTAACCCCTGTTGTATATGTTCCCCACAATTAGATCAAAACCAAAGTGTCCATAAAGCAAAGAAGCTAAGGTGTATCTTGTCCTCTAAAACTACCAAACTTATCATGGAGACACCAGTAAAACACATGCCAACCAGGTTCCCCTCACAGGCTAGAAAACATAATAAGGTTTGCCAAGAATGGCACACACCCACAAAGGCATACATATTTCTCTGGCCAACGTTGGGAACTTTTGACACCAATTCAATTAAACACATGAATACACACATACATACACAGGTCAAAAGAAATACATGAGAGAGGCATTTTTAGAACCATAGGCCATGTTCGAGGAAGCCCAGATCAACAGTCCTGCACTACAGATAGCAAGCAAGGTGTCAGCACCTCCCCCACCATATGCAGGTATGAAGGTGCTCTTGCACCGCTTAGCCCGCATTATTATATTCCAGTCCACCAGCAGTATAATCCGGTGGGCCCCCCACCAAATGATAAACAGTTAAGCCCAAGCCGGAGAAACGAACTGGCCAGCAGACCCATGCAATATCAGCACAACCCAAGTCTAGTACGAGGGCTCCCAGAAGTTCGACCCCCCCATCCGTCGCACCAGACACATAGAACACCTGTGGCACGGAAAATACGCACTCCCACTGATGTAGGCACACCCACACAAGTGACTGGGAGATTTGTGGTGGTTCTGAACAGTGACACAGCTACTGGTGGTGAGGAAGGGAGCCCCAGTCCCCCAGGAATCGATGACGAGGATGGATACTGCTGCCCCCAAGTACGTGACAGTTATAGGTTGACCCTGAGGAAGATGGCAGCGAGAAAGGAAGGGAAGATTTTTGCATGCCTTTTCTGTGACTTGCTAGTAGACCAGACTGAGCAAAGGAACCAATTTGACCTGTCCTGACCTAGGGGAGAGTCATTTGAGCTGGAGAACATGGCTGTAGCTAAGGATTTAATCAGATATGGATAGGGAAATCCCAACTTGAACTTCCCCTACATGCAGCAATGCCAAAGAAAGCCAAAGAAAGAAAACGAGAGCGAGACTACATGATAAAGTATGGACAGAACCAGGGCATTACCACGAAATCCCAGAGCGAGCAGCCCTGGATGGAAAACTGTGTCCTTAATGGCACAGAGGGCAGCTGCACCAATAAGGGTACTGCTCCAGAGGTTCAGAAAAGATAAGGCACATAGTAATAGGACCCAAGGAGGTAGTACGGAGAACTCCCAAAGTCAGGACCTAGTCTCAATCCCCCCTCCGATCCCAGAAGTAGATAAGCCACAGGGTCAACAAGGGTCAGTCCTATGTTCGGTGGATGGCATAGACACCCCCACTCTCATATGCCCCATGCTGTCAGTGATAAGTCAGTCCAATGAATAACCCACCAAGACAGTGCTAATAATTAACACACCCTTCAGCTTCTTAACTGACACAGGAACAATGGAGTCATTTCTAAAAGAAGGGATTATCCTTCTATCCAAAGACTTCATGGACTCACAGGTATTCTCGGGTATAGTTATGAGGGTCCCCTTCACAAAACCCTTGGAGTTGGATATGGGAGGCAGCTGTGTAAAGGGACAATTGCTATATAATCCCTCATCCCCCAACCAACATCCTAGGAATAGACTCAATGGCCAAAATAAACATATTCATTCATTTTTTAAAAGATGGGACATTTACCTGCTCAACCCTTGGAGTTTTTCCATTAAGACTCATGTCTTTAAACCACCCACATCGCACAGAAGGGGCAATGAGGGCATTGTCCACTAACCTGAGAGCCTTCAGTAACACAGTCCTCACCATCATTGCTAACATACTGGAACTGCTGGGCCAGAAGTTGCAGCTGCCCAACGAATTGGTGCTCTGCTAGGAGAAACATCATGACTTGAATCCCCAGGAAGAAGTCAAGGACTTTGCATCCTGGCGAAATTCATTAGCTGACCCGTTTGAAAAGAGGGCATCTTATGGAGCGTTTTGGGAGACACACATACTTCCCTTACAACAGGCATTCAAGATGAAACCCCCTCAGGACAACCTTACATAGAAACAGCATCTGAGGGAGTTGCAGCCTGACGAGAAAGAGAGATGGATAACCAGAGGCTGCACAAGACCACACACAACCTTATATACTAACACACACCCACAGGAAAGCCAGTCATGCCTAAAAGCCTAGTCAACATAGTATTGCCCCAATTACACCTACCAGCACACACAGCAAAAGAAAACAACTGGTTTATCTCCAACCTCACAGAAACCGTGAACATGTATTTGAACAAATGCACCATTTGCCAGTTATATCCTCCCAAACCTACACTCAAATTTCTATCATCAGTAGTCCCAAGACCAACTAAGCCTTTCAGGGCATTACATCAACTTCATCAACATGATTGATTGTTGTGCTAACTACCGATACCTGATTGTAGTGGTCTGCCTGTATTGTAGGTGGATCATAGCCAATCCTTGCATGCACAGCAACGCTAAGGCAGTGGCAATGTTCTTTGGCAGGGAAGTAAAATACCAGCTGGGAGTACCAGACGTCATCCGGTCAGACAATGGAAAACTTTTTATCAACACCATGTTCGACCACATCTGTCCCCTTTTAGGACTAACACATAAATTAGCCTCGGCATACCACCCCCAGCGCAATGGCATTGCTGAGAGACTCAATGGCGTGTTAAAAAATAAAATAAGCAAACTTTTCATGAGCCATCGTAAAAAGTGTCTCTACTGTCTGTCCCTAGCCTTAATCGCACTGAGAAACACACCCAGCAGCGACCACCATCTCATGCAACACCAGATGGCTACTGGTAGATTGATGGGTACGCCCATCTCAAATACCCAGAACAAATTAAGCTCTGAAGCTAGTTCCAAAGCACTGGGAGACAAATTACATAAATATCAAACTGAATTAACCAAAGCTGCTAAGTTCCTATCCAAACAGGTCAACCACCAGACCACGATGTGCACAACTGTCAAGCTAACCTATCGAAATACCCAACCTGGATAAGAGGTCTACATTCGTAATTATGTAAGGAAGTGGAAACAAGCCAAGTTTGACGGACTCTACCGGGTAGTTTTCATAACGCCAATGACCCTCAAAGTGGATGGGAAAAAATGCGAGGGTTCATTTTTCTGATGTGTGGCTGAAACCTTCCATGACAAACTCCTATGAACTACATCTTAAACTTTTTGATTGAACTGTGAACAAAAAACCTCAAATCACCAGAGGACCACAGACACCTGCCCTTGATCCACACCAAGATCTGCACTGTTCAAGAACAAGTAATGTGTTTTTGCACTTCTATGTACACTCTGCCCATTGTGGGTGCTGCTGCACCTATTCACTGCTAAAGATGTGTCTGCTCAAAAAGAGTTAAAAACTACCATAATGCTGGGGCAGGGATCTCTCCCAAGAACTTACAATTACACCACACCAAATACTAGTATTCAACAAGCACTACACAGCGCCCTCTTACACAACATGTGGTATCATCACATGGCCACCTTGAGCTCTAAGACATCAACCAGGCTGTGTTACATCTGTTCACTGATACTCCATGCATTATGCGCCGACAGACTTTACTTGCCCTGGCCCCTGAAAAAGTAAAATGCCTTCTCCGTTTAGACCTATGTAGAATCAGGGCCAAAATCCAACCCAACAAGGTAGAACCCCACAGAGTAGCAGTGAATCTGACCTATTATGAGACCAACCCAACAGCTCTATACCTTTTCACAGGGCGTAGTGATATTCAGACTGAGCTACGCAGGATGTGCAGGAAGGGCACCATAGGGAAAGATACTGTTTGGCCATGAGAAATCCCAGAGAACAGATTCTTGAAGAAAGCACAACCCCCAACTCAATGCACAATCATTGCTTTATTTTGTGGTCCAGCGGTAGCCCTTACCATACATGTGGCAGCCTTCTTCAACAACAAGTGGACCCCAGACATGGAGTTCCTGTGTAGGGCCATCCAGCTCAATGATACATAGGGAAATGAGTCTCATATGTGAGGTTGAACAAAAGCATAGACACCCCATGACAGGAAAACTGGCATACCTAGCTGGGCTGATACACTTGGCTAGAGGGGAATGGACAACCCTTAATTGTATGCAGAAACTTACACTTAGGGCCAGATGTAGGTAATTCCCATTTACCGATTCCTAAATACCGAATTTTACTGATTCGGTATTTAAGAATCGGTAAATGGGATGTAGCTAATTATTCGGTAAATTTTACCGAATCGGTAGGATTCGGTAATTAAGAATCGGTATTTACCGATTCGGTAATTCCCATTCATTCCTATGGGCCTTGAGGCCCCTAGGAATGAATGGGAATTACTGAATAGGTAAATATCGATTCGGTAAAATGGGGAACACATTCAAGGGTGGCAGGGTGTCACATTGACACCCTGTTGCACCCCTGAATAGTGCATGGGTGCACATGTGGCACACATACATGCCCTAAGGGCATGTATGTCTGACAGATTGCACTGTTGGAAAAGCAACAATTTGCGTTTTCAAAGGTTTTCGTTATTTACCACCAACTTGTAGTTGGTGGTAAATACCGAATCCTTAACTGAGGAATGCACTCACTTGAGTGCGCTCTACATTACGGATTTGGTAATTTACCGAATCGGTATGTTAAGAATTCGGTAATTTACCGATTCCATAAGTTACCAATTCGGTAAAATACCGAATACTAAAATCATGCCACCTACATTCCAAATGCCACATACCGGTCGGTAACGGCCGAAATTCAGTAATATTGGCCGTTACCGACCGGTATTGGGCTACCTACATCTGGCCCTATATTCCTTATGTTTTTGAGGTAAAGGAATGCTTCCATTGGGCACAGATGAAAACTGCGGAACTATCCTGCACATTCCCGATATGCAATTTATTTATTTATTTTATTTATTTGCGAGTTTTTATAGCGCTATGAATAGACTCCCGAAGGAGTATCTCCGCGCTGTTGGCAACCAGTAACGCAACTGACAAAAGAGCATTTTAATTAAAAAGAGAGTACTGTGAGGTTCCGAGTCCAGCAAATAAACAACTAAACTGAGCCAAACAGAAAGGTTTTCAGACATTTTCTGAATTGGAGGTGGTTATGACACTGTCTTAGTGAAAGTGGGAGGGAGTTCCAAAGATTAGGACCTACTACAGACAAGGCCCTACCGCCTAGTCTGGATTTGGTTATCCTAGGAACATTTAGTAACAGCTGGTCACTGGATCTGAGGGATCGAATAGGGGCATAAGGAACAAACTTGCTGGCTAAATACTCTGGTCCCAATTGATTAAGTCCCTTATGGATAACGCAGCAGGTCTTGAACTTCACACGTTGGCGTATTGGTAGCCAGTGTAGTTTTTGAAGTAATGGTTTGGAGGGGGATCTAGGAGGTACATTTAACACCAGCCTAGCTGCGGTATTTTGCACCACCTGTAGACGGTCTAGAACCTCCTCATTTGCACCTGCCAGAAGACCGTTACAATAATCAAGTCTGCTTATGACCAGAGCTTGAACTAAGGTTTTCCTATGGGAGTCCGGTAGAAAAGGAAAAATCCTGCGGAGCAGACCAATCGCATGGAAACAGGGGAACCTCTACACTGCTAGATATGTACTAGCAGTGCAGAATATTTTGGTTGGGCTCAGTACAAGGACATTCCGGAAGAATTTAGACTGTACTCGGACTCACAAGTGTCGACAGGAGGGTCCATAGCCTTCTTCACTGTGCAGACAAAAGCTAATGCCCGCTGGCTCCCAACAGTCTGTTGGGAAATGCTTAAAATGATGAACTGTAAACAATTGGGGCTGGCTCTAATCAGTAAGGCTGAGCCTAATAAGCTAAACAACAAGAAGGGGTGCCAGTACTGATAATGTAGTTACCTGATCATTTAACCACCAGACAAAAATGTACTTCAAGGCTGGGAACACTATTGAATAGTCATTTTATTTTACAAAGTCAATAAAAAACACTTCTTAGCCTGAAAGGGTATAGTCAACACTAAGAATATTTAGTGACAAAGTTTGAAAATGGGGGACACAACACAAGATAGAATTTCAATCAACCAATCATAAATCAAACATATCACAGTCATACCACAAATATTCATCCAATCATACTGAGATACTTCACACAGACTGGCAGATTCATACACCAGTGTGAGAAGTAACAGGTCTCCTGTAAGTTTGTACAGAATTCAAAATAGTACACTCCTTAAAGTCAGAAAATAAATCAATTATTTCTAAATATTTACAACAGTGAGTGTACAGTTGTCGGAACTAGTGTAGTACAATTTATAGCACTAGGACAACCAAAGGCAGACCAAAGCAAAACAAGGGGAGGGCCTACGCGTTTCGAATCCCTAGTGGTCGTGGGGATTCTCCTCAGGGCCAGGTTATTCTACAAAAAGAGAAGAAAAGAAAAAAGGACATATGTATTCAATTTACACAACAAGACACTGAAGAGCACTACAACACCTACTATCTCACTCAGCTTACCAGTGGGCGTTTGTCCAGTGGATCAAAATCGTTAGTAAGGCCTGAATCAAACCATAAAAGAAAAGAACAGGATATAACAAGAAGTGTGTGTAAGGGTATTGTTAATTGTGTGATGGTATAATCCTTAAAATCTTGAATTTCTTTATCCACTTTCTCTAGTAGAGCCTTTGAATCTGTAATTGTTTGATTATTACTGATTTCTGCCTCTAGTTTGGCAATTTCCTCGAGTTCGTCTTTAGAGATCCTAGCCGCTGTTTCAATAGTAAGGACCATCATGTCCCTACTACACTTGGTCTCAATGAAACTAAATCCCTTTTTAAATATAGGATCTTCCGTAAATATCACAGGGATGTTTTTTATTTGTAGACCACCTGGTACTATCCCACAGCGGCTAGGATCTCCAAAGATTGAACTCGAGGAAATTGCCAAACTAGAGGCAGAAATCAGTAATAATCAAACAATTACAGATTCAAAGGCTCTACTAGAGAAAGTGGATAAAGAAATTCAAGATTTTAAGGATTATACCATCACACAAAAAACTAACCAATTAGAAAACGACAAAAAAAACTTTTCTCTTGAGAATGTTTATCCCTTTCTACAGGCGGACTTTTATACGAAAACGGACTCTAGACGTTACCTCTCGGACAATAGGGGTCGATCCCGAAACCAGTTCATTACATTTTCGGACACATCTTCCTCTGGTGAAGATAGTGATAATAGCAACAGTATATCAAACAGGAACCTGAATTGGAACCAAAATAAACAACCTCAGGCACAATCTTCCAATTCTTTTTTAGGGAGAGGCCAAACAAGACCAAGGGCCAAAGCGAGATACACTCAACCATGGGAGATGATAACATGCCGCCAACATTACAAAAACTAGCGGCATCCCCTATTTTTAATTTATCTAAGAAAACTCTTACGAAAGGAGAGGAAAGTGTATTGGCTAAAGGACTCTCGTTTGTACCGTCGAAAAGGACCGATTTCGTAAAAATGAAAACTGAATTTATCGAGTTCTGTCGGAAGTTACGCCTAATCATGTTTTTTGCGGATAATCAAGTCCCTTTGTCTTCTGAAGTCACAGGACTTCGAAACAAATCTACATTTTGCCCACCAGGGAACAAAATACCCAAAGAAATCAACATATTTGAAAAAAACGTTCTCTCAGCCATTGCTGAGATGAAGAAACAAAGGAAGTTTGTTAAATTTAACATGACCAAAGAAGAAACCAACGCCTTAACCACCTTGCGAAATGACAACACAGTTGCCATTAAACAAGCAGATAAAGGCGGGTCGATCGTGGTTTGGGATACCATCGATTATACCGCCGAAGTAATGAGACAGTTGAATGACCAAGCCTGCTACCGTAAAATAGGAAAGGACCCTACGTCTGATTTTCAAAATATGCTATTTCCTATACTAAAAGAAGGTTTTGAACAAGGTTTTGTAGGCCCCAAAGAGAACTTGAGTACCTACAAAACAAACATCCTAAGATACCCTTATTCTATGTGCTGCCTAAAGTGCATAAAGACCAAACCAAGCCACCAGGAAGACTAATTGTGGCAGGTTGTGACTCTCTACTTGAGCCAATAGCCAAGTATGTTGACTGCTTTTTGAAAGAATTTATGGTCTGTGTATCGTCATACTTACAGGACACAACTGACTTCATTAATAAATTGGAAACGATTGATTTCAACAAGGGTAAAGACTTACTGGTCACACTAGATGTGACATCACTCTATACCCAAATACCCCAAGACGAAGCTGTGGCAGTTTTAGAACACTTTTTGGACCTAAGACCTAGGCCAGTACAGGTGCCCACAAAGTTCCTAGTGGACCTGGCAGCATTTGCCTTGAAGAAGAATTACTTCAGTTTTGCAAACAAATTTTTTCTCCAAGTGAAAGGAGTCGCAATGGGGTGTCCTTTTGCCCCAGAGCTGGCGGTGTTATTCATGTCTTTATATGAAGACACCTATATCCACAACAATAACCCTTTTGCCGAACATATTACAACATGGCTACGCTTTATAGACGATGTTTTTATGATCTGGACGGGCGGAGAAGAAACACTTACATCTTTCTTCAATTGGCTAAATGCAAGAAAATCAGATATAAAGTTCAGCATATCATATTCAGAGAATAAAATTTCGTTCCTTGATGTCGAGGTATTTCCATTGGAAGGTAAACTCGCAACATCATTATTTACAAAACCCACGGATCGCAACAAGGCCTTACTTTTTTCCAGCAATCACCCGAGGAGCCTAAAAGAAAACCTGCCCTTCGGCCAATTTTTACGAATACGTAGAAATTGTTCCTCCAATGAGGACTACAAGCTTCATGCAGAAAATCTAGTTTCCAAATTATGCGAGCGTGGGTACCCCAAAAAACTAGTCCGGAATGCGATGAAACGGGCCAGGTGGATACCCAGGGAAAATCTATTGGAGCGCAAAAGTAAAAAGAAGCTAAAACGCCAAGTATGTGTTATCACCTATTGTGCCAATGCCAACAATCTTAAAAAAATCAATGGACGAAATTGGCATTTAATAAAAAACCTGGATGAAAGCTTACATACCCCTCCGTTATTTGCCTTCAAAAAGGAAAACACCATAGCCAACCATGTGGTAAGAGCTGCAATGAAAAAAGAGAGTCACTCCACCTTACGACAAATGGTGGGTTTGCCCCCCATTGTTGCCCACCATAAATGTGGCACGTGCTCATGTTGTGATTCGACAATTGAGGGAGCCCTATTTAAACATCATGGCATCTTGTGGAAACATGAGACCTTCAGTAATTGTAAATCAAAGTATGTTGTATATGGAGTCTATTGCCCATGTGGACTGTTGTACATCGGAAAAACTAACCAGGAAATTCGGCAGAGAATCTGTCCACACAGATCAAGAATAAAAAACAAAGTCGAAACTGCACCGCTGGTCAATCATTGGAATCGATGCCAACACCAAATAACTGATCTAAAGTGGAGCGTAATTTCGAAAGTCGAGAGGATCTACGTGGTGGAGATTGGGACTTAAAACTCTCCAAACGAGAGGCACTCCTTATTAGTAAATTCAATACAGCAGTGACAGGACTGAATGAGTTATCTGAAATTTATAAATTGTAGTACACACCTTTACAAATCACAAGGTAGTGACCCTGTAAATTGCATATTCGCAGTCCTTATTAGGGCCCCATAATTCTTTTGCCTATACTCTTCTCCGTGTTTATAACCAACTCCCCCTTGTTCAGCTCGATTTTGTGCGTCTCAATTAACAATACCCTTACACACACTTCTTGTTATATCCTGTTCTTTTCTTTTATGGTTTGATTCAGGCCTTACTAACGATTTTGATCCACTGGACAAACGCCCACTGGTAACCTGTTTGAGAAAGTAGGTGTTGTAGTGCTCTTCAGTGTCTTGTTGTGTAAATTGAATACATATGTCCTTTTTTCTTTTCTTCTCTTTTTGTAGAATAACCTGGCCCTGAGGAGAATCCCCACGACCACTAGGGATTTGAAACGCGTAGGCCCTCCCCTTGTTTTGTTTTGGTCTGCCTTTGGTTGTCCTAGTGCTATAAATTGTACTACACTAGTTCCGACAACTGTACACTCACTGTTGTAAATATTTAGAAATAATTGATTTATTTTCTGACTTTAAGGA
Source organism: Lissotriton helveticus (assembly GCF_964261635.1). Lineage (NCBI taxonomy): Eukaryota > Metazoa > Chordata > Amphibia > Caudata > Salamandridae > Lissotriton > Lissotriton helveticus. The sequence continues at coordinate 146,476,231 of NC_136060.1, read as the reverse complement.
GTGTACTATTTTGAATTCTGTACAAACTTACAGGAGACCTGTTACTTCTCACACTGGTGTATGAATCTGCCAGTCTGTGTGAAGTATCTCAGTATGATTGGATGAATGTTTGTGGTATGACTGTGATATGTTTGATTTATGATTGGTTGATTGAAATTCTATCTTGTGTTGTGTCCCCCATTTTCAAACTTTGTCACTAAATATTCTTAGTGTTGACTATACCCTTTCAGGCTAAGAAGTGTTTTTATTGACTTTGTAAAATAAAATGACTATTCAATAGTGTTCCCAGCCTTGAAGTACATTTTTGTCTGGTGGTTAAATGATCAGGTAACTACATTATCAGTACTGGCACCCCTTCTTGTTGTTTAAAATGATGAACAGCACTGAGCTCAGCCTTATTTCAATCAAGGAAGAACTGAGAGCAATCTGCCTCATGGTGATGCAGCATCAGTATGTTTTAGACTTAATGATCCCAATAGAGAGAGGGATGTGTGCCGATCGGTGCATCGTGCTGAACATTTATCCCAGGGAACGACCTAGATAATGGACCACTGACTCTTACCATCCAGGCGCTGCACCATTTGCAAAGAGACATGCATGAAGAGGGAGGTGCCCCTGACCAGAAGTAGTTCTCTAATTGGTTCTCCTGGCTCCCCCTTGTGGCTTTCAGGATTGTGCATGTCATTGTTGCCAGTTTTCATCATGTTTTTGTTTGAGTGTGGTTCCATGCAATTGTGGGTTTCCTGCTGTAAAAATGCTGTCCTCAAATTGGGTAGAATGCAAGTAACTGGGAAAGTGGTAATTGTGAAAACCCAAGAACAACAGTCCTAGAATAAAGTAACTGTCATGAAGTATGGGTTAGATAGTGTAGATGATAACTCAACTAAAGGGGGAAATAGTAATATTGAAAAAGTCGATGTCAATATGAACGACGATGCATTCATGTACAAGAACAAAATTGCATCTTTATTGACAAATTCCCACATTTTGACCTCCATGTCAACACCGACTCAGAAATATATAATTAAGCCGGCTCTGAGACCCAGGCCTAAGGTCACTGGAGGCCTAAGGTCACTGTTGACAGGTCCTCAGGTAGGGTAGCAGGTTGCTGGCAGGCAAACGCGTGAAAAGGAAATCCTGGATCAGCAATGGTCAAGGGAGATTGGCCCAAATTAAGCACACATGGCCAGCATTCCCAAATTACAATAAAGTCAGATGGTCACATGAAGTTAGGTTCGTTGACATGGAGCCAATGAGGGAACCAGCACACACCAGTACATGCAGTGATCACATGGCCTGCATGCCGGACATCTGGACACGTTACCCAGTGAACGCATTGTGTCCATGCAAGGTCGAGGCCCACCTGGATTCTGCATCCAATACATTCATTTATGGCTCCAAAGACAGAGCTTCACATTCCTTAACATACAAGGTTTGCCTGAACTAATTCAGTGAACTGTACAAAAACCCATGTTAGACAAATTGTAAAATGAGACAGTCCTCAGACACTAGGCCTGTAACAGTTCTCCAGTTCTCCTTGGCAGCATTGTATAATTAAACAAACTGTTGCTGGTTTGCCAAATGCCTCTTGTCTCTTGTTTTTCCAATGTATTTAATGTTCAAGCAGCAATCCAACCTGCGCTCCAAAGAAGTTGACTCAAACTTGTGACTTTAGCCCTGCCCAGTACTACTAGAAAACAGTGAGTGGCACTTTGAGCTTTTTAGTGTTGTCCACCTAAAACTTTAAAAACAATATCTCTGGCTCTACTAGTTGAATTTAGGATTTGTGCCAAGCTACCATAGGGTTAAGCATAGGTTTATTTAGTGACTTTTGTGGTTCACTCTGACAAGGATTGTGTTTAAAATTTGAGTAGGACTGCCACCCCTTTCAACCAATAACCCAATTTCTTACATGCATCAAATACCTTTATTTCTTGTTTGTACTTTTTATGATGAAAGACATAAGTACAACAAAGAGTGTGCATGATTAGTACAACTGGGCCTAAAAGGAAAAGAATACCAGAAAGCGAAGTCGAGCCTCTGAGATTGATGTGTTCCTTCCGGGGGTTTTTACTGGACTTGCTGCAAACAGATGCTTATCAAGAAAGAGTCTGGAAGCAGAGTATCGGGAAGTGGCGACTTTATTGTGGTGTTTACATTTAAAAGAATGATTAACTGCAAACTAATATGAAAACCAACGGGCGGCTTAATTCGATAAGATCTTTTATAGTTGATAAAGAAACATTTAATTTTTGTAGCTCTGCTAAAAAGTAAAATGCACAAGTGCTCAATTTATTCTATTTTAACAAAAAACATTGCGATTCAAATACACATACCAAAACATAAACAAGCTATTCGATTAATACCGCCAGTGATATGTTATATGGTGCTGCGCATTGAAGTATTTCCACACTTCCTAAGTAAATCCTTTAAAAACATTATTTCAGGTGTGGTTCTGCAACAGTAACTTTTTTTGGTATCTTGCAACAGGTATAAAAATAAACTACTCATACTCATTCCACCATTTAAAATGTGTCCCTTGAGTTCCTCACTTTACTTACTGAAAGCTATTTGAGAACCTAACTCTTATTTAAGTACGGAGATAGCATGATTTAAAGTGCAAGTTCACGTTTTTAATTCCTAACACATGAATCTGTATTCGAAAATGGATTTACCTTCGCTTATGATTACAACAGTATGTTACCATTTGAGTGTGAGTAACTTCCAAGTAGGCTTGTGGTCATTTCAGGTGGGGACACCAGAAAAAGCTGGTGAATATCCACAAATTCACCGGTTTGTGGATTATCAGAAACGTATGGCCTGTAGTTTCCCACCCTGAAAACGGTTGCAGATTTAGATTAGGTAAGTAAATACATTTTCAGAATAGGTAAGGTAAGCAGTACCCTAAATTTAATTACATTTAATGAAAGTGTTGAGACAGACGTTTGTAGAAAACTAAACATGCTCTGTTGGGTAATTGTATGCACTTAAGCAAGCACACATTTACAATTGCTACATTAACATGTGCAAATGGTTATGCAGGAGATTAACAAGAATTTAACAAATTATTCCATAGCAAGTCCTAGGAATCTGCAACTGGGACCCAATGAACCCAAAAGTACAAATGTATTCTCCACAATGTTTCATCGTACATTTGGAATAGAGTTACCTTATATTTTAAATTGGTAAACATGTCCAGGAGACCTTTTGGGAAGCTGTGACTTTCACAGTTTTCGTAGGTGTTTAGCTCAAACTTTTTGTGAATTCCATTTTCGTATGAGCCATCATACAGCTTAATATTACTAATGAAAAATTCCTCATCGTGTGCAAATGCACTTATTAACTGTTTTGCCATGATGAATATATTTTCACCTTGCAGAAACCTCTTTCCATAAACCATCTCCCTATGTGGGATGTTACCAGAAAACCCCCATCCTAGAAAGTGTACAATCAATTTCCGGAAGGGAATGGACCATGGGAAATGTTTTCTGAAACCCACAAAGCAGTGCATTTGTGGGTGTGCACAAAATTGTAGTGCATTCCTGCCCTGAGATGCTCACTCCTCACTCCTAGCAGGAGATTTAGTCACACAAATGTCTTTATGTGGGTAAATCTAGTTACGAAAGAAAGTCCCCACCTAAAGAACTTGACACCAGGTTGAAGAGTGTAAGGTAATAATTAATCAAAACAGGTTACCCTGAATGCCTAGCTTATGCAATTTTTTCCATAGCTTTGGGCGACTCACTCGATGAATGCCATCAACAAATCTATGAATGCTGCATAGACCAGTTGACCCGGAGTGTTGGCATATTTGTCCATAATTAGTTGAAGAATTTCAATCATTTTTCCTTGACTCAGCTTGTTTGGTTTCCTCTTCCACCCAAGTATGAAGATATTCCAAAATACTTTTTCAACGAATCTTTCCAATCGACCCTAAAAGAGTGATGTGCAAATAACTATTAGTCTGATTACAAGATCCTATTTTGTTTAGCGGAACTCCCAGGCCAGGACTAAGGGATAGTACAGTGTTGGTAACAGTAGTCCAATACTGAAGTTAAAAAGCTCGACCAGAGCATGACTTCCCCATATATCACCAGGATTGGGATGTCATTCTGTCCTAGGGCACTGGAGGATCTCATATCCTGGATTAAGCTTGATATTTTTTTCATTGTCGAGAGGCCATATTTTAACTGTGAGTCTGGAGATGAGAGAATATGCCAATAAGCCATCTCTTCTTCGGAATTAGACACATAGAGCTCGGAAATCAAATAATCAATGCCAGAACAATCCTTATTTGATGAGTGGACATATTTAGCAGGAATATAATCAACTCTACCATTCAGGATCAAACATTCTTGTCATTTTAAGGAGTCCAGGAGGATTAATCCTCGTTTGTCTTATTTTATTTTTTCGTGGAGTATGGCAGGAGGAATTTTAGAACTTCTTCCATTTTTAGGTCCACAAACACCCTTAGCGTATGATTAGACACTTTAGAGTTTAAATCCCCTTTTAATATCCCTTTCCCCATTCCTCCCGTTCTATGATCTCAGAGATAAATCAAAATAGTATTTTTATGAGTGTGAGAGGCATTAGGAAGGGTAATGAATAATGAGTCACTTTGACATTGCCCAAAACTCCTACTAAATTGTACACCTTGATCTATCTTGAATGAATGGGTGAAACTACTATGAGACCAGCTATACTTATTACTTCGAAAGATTGCTACTCCCCACTAGCAGGTCCTCTCCTCTCCAACGTTTTCTTCTTCTTTCACTGGCACATTTATTGAAAGAAATTGTAATTTTCAGTTCCCTTTTTATGTTTTCTTCTTTGTTTATTCTTTTTCTGTTTTTTTCCAGCTTTTTTCTGTGGAACGTCCACGGACTTGGCTTCTAAGGTTTTAATGACTCTTTACTCTAGAAAATTAGAAATATAGCACCCTTGTGCCCTGTGTCTCAGGAGGCAGGCACCAAAAACGTTGGTGTCAAGTAGGTTTTTTAGAGAGTAGGCCTGTATCCTCTCTCTATTATTATTGCTATTCTCATTCCTTTTTAGGTCTTGCCTACTCAGCGTGCATGCACTGCATAGGAAGAGACCTTTAGCCATCGGTCCCTTTTTTCACCCACAATTGTGCACGCGTTCCATTGCCTTCAATGGCAGCGCGTGCACGTGTGGATATTCACTTGCGGGAGCGAGCGCCACCAAATGGTAGCAATTATCACTCCCGCAAGTGAATTGTGCAGGCCCCCCTCATCCCCCCTGCTGCCGTACAAGCTTGTTTGGTATAGTGCACACTGCCACCCATTTTGTCTTTTCAAACCATAACATGAAGGAATTACTTTGGTTTTGTTGCATGGACTCCTGGCATTTGCTGTGACCCACAGTTCGAGTCCCAGCAAAGTCAATTCAGCCTCTCATTCTTCCACCGAGTTCCTCACCTGGCTGCCCTCTCTTCTAGCTGGATTTGCCTCCCCGTCAGGTGCGGTCCCTAGCGGCCCATATCCCGGCGGCTGCTTCCCTTCTCCAGGCTCCACTCCCTCGCTCCTGGCGCTTCAGACTCAGTGGTTTCCCAGCATTTTCTGCAGAGCACGATGCCGCACTCTGGTGAACTTTTTCAACAGGATGAGTCCGGAGTTCCGGTTGCTGACTGAGGACGGACCCTTCTCCCCACTCATGCCACGAGCGGGGGGAGGTGGCTGCAACCCCCGGGCCCGAGCTCCAGTGGATGCGTCTGCTGTCCACTGCCTACCCCACTGGCCAATCTGGAATTGGTGAATGTTTGTTGATAGTAAAGGTTGCTCGTGCTCAACCAGTCTGAAGGTGTCTCTTCTGGCGAGCCTCCCTGGGCGCCAGAACACCACGCAGAAACAACAGCACAGAAAGTTCTGTTCTGACAAAATAAACACTCCTGCCATGTCCAGTAGCTATAGTAAATAAAGTAGGGTAAGACATGCCACAGCCCTGGACTTAAAACAGCATCAAATAAAACAAATGCAATCTTTTTAAGGATCTCACAATCTTGGGTATTTAAACGTTCTAGTTGTTTTTGTTTTTCCTTTTGTGTGTCCCCCCCCCGCCCTCCAGGATCTCAAAAACTTGAGTTTTTAAACGTTTTAGTTGTTTCTGTTTTTCCTTTTGTATCCCCCCTTAAACCCCCCTAAAATAACCCAAGGGTTTGCAAAGCCATCTCGACTTGTATCTTTGTTGTTCGCCGTAAACAAAAGTATGTTTTTGACAAATTGCCATGTCGGGCCCACGCGCTCGCCCTTCATTTAAAAACTGTGGTAGCCCTGCTTGGGTCCAAAGTCCTTGCCGGAGAACTTGGTCGATAATGCTTCTAGAAATTCAGATGACGAGCAGCAGGTGAGTTAGTTGTGCCCACCTTTTGAGATTTAATTGCGGATACAAAATTTTGAAAATGTCCTTTCTTCCTAACCAATCTAATAAGAATCTCCTAAGAGAGTCCAATATATGGTCAGATTTATGTGCAGATTATTCAATTAGGGATAGGATAGTGAACAAGATTCTTTCCAAACATTTTAAGCGCACATACTGGACATAGTCCCCAGGCAGATTAAGTCAAGTTCAGGATTTGCTGATGTTTTGGAAACTATAGCGAATGTATCACTAGGTGTACTACCAAAATGTTTTATCATGTTTTTTTGCAAGTTAGAAGGAGTAGTACCTGGAACTTTGGAGCTATGGGCCAATGTTGATTTATTTATAAATTCAATATCGATGCCCTACAGTGCAAAATCGGCATGAGGTGGGTTCGACACTTCACCATCTCCCACAGATACCGGCAGATTCTCTGTACACATGGCCCGCATGAGCCGTTTATCAATTAAAGATGAGGACTCCATAATTAACATCTAAAGACTGGTTTTCTAGCGCTGGTAATTGAAGACCACTGCCTTCCCCCTCAACTTTTTGAAGGAAAGCAGGGATTGAATTAAAGCCCTACAATACATTTACATAAAGAGATTTATTTCTGAGTAGATTGGACTTTGTTTTCTTGAAGCCTTTATGGATATCATCCTTTCAGATCGGAGCTCTCTAGCCGTAATTTTGGAAACTTTTACCAGCTTTAGACTTCTTGGTAGATTAAATTACCAGTACTTTGAGTCCACTCTGTCAATATATTCTAGCCACAAGGCACTGTGGTGCTGTTCCAGAACACAAACAACCAAACAACCACCACTGCCACAAGACCATCCGCCCACCCCAACCTCGTGGGGTGGGCGGATGGTCTCCTGAAGAAACCCACAGCAGACCCCACCGAACTTAAGAACTACGGCCCCATCTCACTCCTCCCATTCCCTGCCAAAGTCATAGAGAAGACTGTCAACAACCAGCTCGCCGCCTTCCTCGAGTCTAACGGCTCCCTCGACCCCTCACAATCTGGCTTCCGAGCCAAACACAGCACTGAAACCGCCCTCATCGCAGCCACAGACGACCTCTGAACACTACTCGACAACGGGGAAACAGCTGCTGGACCTCTCCGCAGCATTTGACACGGTCTGCCATAGCACCCTTATACAACGCCTCAGCAACGTCGGAATACAAGAAAAAGCATTGGACTGGATCATCTCGTTCCTCGCCGGAAGAACCCAGAGAGTCCGCCTCCCCCCCTTCAGATCAGAGGCCACTGAAGTCATCTGTGGAGTACCACAAGGATCATCCTTGAACCCCCCCCCCTCTACAACGTCTACATGGAAGCCCCCTCGCTTCCATCGCACGCCAGCACAACCTTAACATCATCTCCTACGCTGACGACACACAGCTGATCCTCTCCCTCACAAAAGACCCAAACACCACCAAAACCAACCTACACGAAGGGATGAAAGACGTAGCCGAGTGGATGAAGAAGAGCTGCCTCAAACTGAATTCAGACAAGACGGAAGTCCTCATCCTAGGATCATCCCCCTCTGCATGGGACGACTCATGGTGGCCACCTGCCCTTGGCAGCGCGCCCAAACCAACGGACCATGCACGCAACCTGGGATTCATCCTAGACTCCTCCCTCACAATGACCAGACAAGTCAACGCCGTCTCGTCATCATGCTTCAACATTTTACGCACGCTCCGAAAGATCTTCCGATGGATGCCCACCGAAACAAGAAAGACGGTCACCCAAGCACTTGTCACAAGCCGACTGGTCTACGGAAACACCCTATACGCCGGAACCACAGCCAAACTGCAGAAAAAACTCCAACGCATTCAGAACACCTCCGCCCGACTCATCCTAGACATACCCCGCCACAATCACATCTCCGGTCACCTGAGAGACCTTCACTGGCTCCCCATCAACAAGAGAATCAAATTCCGTCTCCTCACCCACGCACACAAGGCCCTCTATGACCTAGGACCCAGTTACCTCAACACACGCCTGACCTTTTATACCCCCACCCTCCAACTACGATCGTCCAATCAAGCCCTCGCCACGATTCCACGAATCCAAAGAGCCACCATGGGAGGAAGATCATTCTCCTACTTAGCGGTCAAAATCTGGAATTCTCTCCCCACCCACCTCCGACTTACACAGAACCACCTCTCCTTCAGAAAACAACTCAAAACCTGGCTGTTTGATAAATAACGAAACCCCCCTCCCCCAAGCGCCTTGAGACCCTCTGGGTGAGTAGTGCGCTATACAAATTTTGACTTGACTTGACTTGTGGTGTCTCCCAGGTACCACTCGACACTTGGCACTCAGAGGCAAGTGGGGCAGAGAAGCTGCTGACCCAGGCACGAGCACTCTAGCTGCTTCCATGGCATAAAATGTAGCATAAAAAACAGCTCAGTAGTCCAACTTAAACCATGCAAGGGAACTACCGCTCTTTTGGCAGCCTATGATGCTTCAGATTAATCAGATGATCAAAAGGTAATAAAAATGACGGTCAAAAGGTCTGCCCTCGGATGCTCCATGGCTGGACTTGGTGGATGCCCAGACCTCTCTTCTCTGTGTGATCTGCATTGTCCCAGCAAGCAAGCAGTCAGGCAAGAGGAAGGGCAGGAAAAAAACAAAATATGATGCTCGCCTGACACTCCGCACATCAACCCCCCTCCCACACTGGCCCCCTCATGTGGCTTTTCACAGCCTTTGTGGTCTTTGCAAGCCTTTTTCACTGCACTCCATTTGCCTCTAAGCTTTTTCCAGCTCTCCCACAACTACCCCCTAACCTGGTTCAAGGACTGGCTCAAGGAAAAGGTCCAAACCTTAAACCGGGTCCTGCCTCTTGGGGGTGGCAAGAGAGCAGGAAGACCATCAGCTACAACTTTGAAAACTGCGGCAGTGCTGGCAGCAACTGTGGCAATGGAGCTGCTCCACATCTGTAATGTTTGCCTCGTGCAGACATTGAGGTAGGTCGCAGCCACTGCAAATAATATATACATGCACACTAGGTTATGTGGTCCCCATGGAGCGTCCTCGAGGGACCACTCTGCCCTCTATTCATCTCTCAGGCCACGCCCGGCCCTCCCGGGGGAAATCGATACAAAGTGTAGTTAAGGTCGGGTTGCACTCTACAGCATACTTCCTCCTTCTCTTCCTCCGTGGACTGCGCTCCATGCTCGGCTCTGCCCACCAGGGTCAGTCATAATTTCACACAATAAAAATTATATTTTGTGCATGCTAGATAAAGTTAGACATGAACATGGCTTTGTTAGTTGTGCCTATGGCATCATTTGTGAAATCCATGATTACTGGACATCTACTTAGAACAGCCTCCAAATTAGTTCCCTACAGCTGAAACCACCAAAATGTTACTTTTTGCTTTTACTTACAACCGAACCTTCTCAGTCAAGGCCCCGATAATCTGGAACGTAAGCATGAGCGGAAAATCCGCTCCGATCGCGGATTTTGCGGATTTTCGGTAAATCCGCGATCCGCGAACTCTCGCGAATTTACCGAAAATCCGCAATTCGCGAGCGGCGGATTCCCGGTCAAAAGTTCACGCCTTGCTGGTCTGTAACTGATTTACGATGGCGCCGGCAAGCTGCCAGCGCCATCCTAAAGTTACTTAATTAGCTTCAGCAGGAAGCTCTAATAGATAAGATAAAGCAGGGGCTCGAGCGCCTGCTTTATGTTACCAATTAGAGCTTCCTGTTGAAGCTAATTTAGTAACTATTTTAGGATGGCGCTGGCAGCTTGCCGGCGCCATCGTAAATTAGTTACAAAAAAACGGTGGTGTCTTCTTGAATAAATATGAAGGGCAGGGTTCATTCTGGCACGACGGTCCTGGCACAAAAATTACACCTCAACAGAAAGCACTTACAGATATCAATACAGCATGTGCCCTAGTTGAAGCTTTAATTCAGTGACTCATTCATCAGCCCAAAAACAATCCTGAGCGTTGTGGAGGCTGGGCAGGTGTGCCTTCTTCCCAAATATACCGTCGAAAATCAGCTGTGACGCTGGATACAGGCCTTTGCATCTTTGACCTTCACGAGCGCAATCCCCGTGCTGTTCTGTGACCAGGAGCTTCTGTCTCTACATCTGTTGCTCTGATCAGTCTCTGACCTTTTATACACACAAGAGGCATGTGCACTCGCATGGAAGCCCCGTCCGTTTGGCCCCGCCCACACACTCGAGGTGTGCACCGTCTTCCCGCCATTTACCCACTATGATGGGCAGATCACTCAAGGGACCCCTGCGCCCTTCGGCGCGATTGCATAGTAACACACACCTGGTCGCTGTTGACAACTCTCGGGCACTTTAGGTAGCTGTAGTGTAGTAAAAGCACTATACATTTACCCAACGAGGTAGCACTTACTGATTATCCAGTAGAAAGTACTCCAGTTGAGTAGAGGTATGGCACAAAACGGTGGCGTCTTCTTGAATAAATATGAAGGGCAGGGTTCAATCTGGCACGATGGTCCTGGCATTGAAGCCCCGCCCCCAAATCCGCCGATCCGTGAATCCGCAAATTCGTGAATCGTGGATCCGCAAAATCCGCCCATGCTTACTGGAACGCTCTTCCCCCTGAAATCAGAATGAACACCTCAACTGCTTCATTGAAGAATGAATTCAGAAGGATACGGATGAACAGATTCATGCCACTGAACTCATGATCTATACTCCAGGACGTGATTTATTCCTTAGCCTGCACACATGCTAATTTCTTGCAGACTATGTTTTTATTCTCTTTTGCTGGTTATTGTCCACCTGCAACCTGTGGTTTTCTCTCAATGGGATTCTTCCATACATTGTCCCTCGATGATGTTATTTTAATACATGTCGCCTTGAACAGTGTTAAGTGCTCTGATACAAGCAAGGGTCACGTTCACACTATATAAAACCTTAGAAATAAATAAAGCCTTTAAGGGTTCATTTTTTACTAAGTTTTGTCACTCATTCCTCACGATAGTTGAAGCACAGTTCTTGGCGTGGAGAGTCAAGTTGATATCCCCAAAAAAGGTGACATTGTAGTAACTTCTGGTGAGTGCATTACACGTTTTTGGTTAAGTGCAACAGTTGACAGCTGACGGGTTTTGATCAGACTTCCAAGGTGCCTCAGAGGTTCATTAAGTTGTAAAACATTAATGGTGCATAGATTGCCTTGTGAATGATTTGTCTATATTGTTAAGTCACTGCATGATCTTCCCTTGTTTGACAAGGTACATACACATATTCACAGTGTGCAGTTACAGTACCACCTCCAGTCCTAAGATATACATCACTGGGTGGGAGCTCCATTCCCCAGCAGAGGCCTAAGTCCCCAGTTGTGAGATTCACATCATAAGGAAGAGATATGTCAAGTCCACTGCAAAAGTTAGTACATGAAACCATGATCCTCCTGCATATTTATTCTGTATTTCAGCCCAAGTTATAATGACTTTTTTTATTTTTTTTCCACACCTGACTTCTGCCCTTTCTAATTGTTGTAAATAACATATGTACTATACCCATTTTAATGGTACTCGGTGTACCGACCTCATAAGGATGAAAAGCCAAGTTGCCCTTGTTGGGATCTGCAGATGTCACAAAAGAATTCATTCAATGATACTGTTAGAATTCTTGCCGAAAACATGGCAGTTATATGCAAATTATTATTTGTTTTCAAGAGAAGTTTTATTTAATATTAGAAAATTAGAATGTTGGGAGCTCCATTGAAAACAATGGAGTGCTCTGGGCTTATAATGGCTAGTATAAGCCTGGAGCTCCAAAATTCAAATGTTTCTTCGTTCACAGCTCTGGCTGTGAAAAAATGCTTCAGGGAACCTTAGGGGATTCTAATCCCCTCACGCTCCCAAAAGGCTTTGTTTTTTGTGTTAGAACATTCTGTCCTCTAGTGACAGAATGTTCTAATAGCCTTATAGCCCTCCGTAGATGGGCTATACCACTATTAAAGTCCCTCTCCCTTGTTAAAGGCCCTCGCCTTCGGCTCGGGGCCTTTAACACTGGAGAGGACCTTTAATAGCCGGTATAGCCCTCTACGGCGGGCTATAAGGCTATATTAGAACATTGGAATGTTGGGAGCTCCATTGAAAACAATGGAGTGCTCCGGGCTTATAATGGCTGGTATAAGCCTGGAGCTCCAACATTCCAATGCTTCTTTGTTCACAGCTCTGGCTGTGAACAAAGGCTTCAGGGAACCTGAAAGGATTCCAATCCCCTCATGCTCCCATAAGGCTTTGTTCTTTTTTGTTAGAACATTCTGCCCTCTAGTGGCAGAATGTTCTAATAGCCTTATAGCCCTTCGTAGCTGGGTATAGCCTTCTACTGGCTATTAAAGTCCCTCTCCCTTGTTAAAGGCCCTCGACTTCGGCGCAGGGACTTTAACGCTGGAGAGGGCCTTTAATAGCCGGTATAGCCCTCTACGGCGGGCTATAAGGCTATAATATAGTGAGGGTTTGATACACATTTAGGGGCTTATTTACAAGCCCCTTGCACTGTCAGTGCATCACTGTTTTTAATGCTCAGGCGAGCAGAGTGCAGCCCCATATCTATGAGGCCACGCAAAGCCACTTTCTGTGACTTTTTATGGCCTCGTAGATACGGTGTAAGGCAGCGCAAGTTGCTCCGTTGCCTTACACTGTGTCAGAGAGGCCCAGTAAGGGCGTTGCGGTGGGTGTTCCCACGGAACACTCATGGGTGTTGCTACATTCCCAGATTTACAAAGATCTGTAAACCTAGGAATGAGGCCTCGTTTACAAGTTTTGACTCAGGGCAGCATAGCAAGTCCCTTTACTGCACTGGCCTGTGTCAAAAGGAAAGGGAAGTAATGCGCCGTATTTATGCTATACGGCGCATTTCTATTCTACCACTGTGCTGGTACCGTTTTGGCTGCCTTGTGCCAAAGTCACCTTCCTGCTCAAAAACAATCCATGGAGGCATTTTCCTGTTCCCGTGTTGCCTGCAGAATGCAGCACACATAGGAAGAGGAAAAAACGAGGATAAATAAAAATATTTCTCCTTGTTACGACTGCCCTGGGGAGGGGTACCGTTTTGATGCATTCCCAGATTTACAGATCCTTGTATATCTGGGAATGCGTCAAAACCCATGGGTGTTGCATGGAAACACCCACAACAATGCCCATGGAACGCATCCCTATCGCAGTGTAAGGCAACGCAATAACTTGCGCTGTGTTGCCTTACACCATATCTGCGAGGCCATGAAAAGCCATCCAAAGCCTCTTTTGTAGATATGGGTCTGCATTCTGTGCCACCGGAGCGTAAAAAAGAGATGCCTCAGTGGCGCAAGGGAATAGTAAATAAGCCCCGTATGTATAGTAAACATTATACGCACTGCCTCAACAAAAAACATCCACGCAACCAATGTTTCGAAGTAAACAAAATATAATTAAAGTAATAAATTCCTGGTAAGAAAACGATGATGTTTGCTGCAGTGTTAGAGATATGGGGAAGAATAACCCAGGGAGAGGCTGGTTTAAGTCGACCACAAATGGCGCGTAGCAGTGTTTCTCCAAGTTGAGGTGCGTGTGCACAGGCCGTGGCCGCCTCGCCGGGTTCGTGCCCGCAGTGTCCCAGGCGAGCCAACAAGCGCCTGTAATGAGAATGAGCCGAGCGCGCCATTTCCCTCTGCTCATTAAAATGGTGTTCACTAGAATAGTTTTGCGTCTCTCGGTTCCCAGCTCGCTTGTTTTCCTTGCCCCTGCAAGTGTTTCTTAATACGAGCAGTAATACAATGTCCTGCCTTAAAAGCGCAGCAGTTTCAGGGCCAAGCGAAGGACATTCCGCCCACGCACGTCATTGGAGGGCTACTTGCCTTTAACATTTAGCCACCCAAACATTATATCTCAAGAGGGCCGAAGACAGCGTGTCGTTCATGGGTAAATTAAACACCGATCCCCTAAAACGTATCGTAATAATAAAACCAAGTGAATTATTATGCATGTTCACAATCTCTGGATAACATTGAGTAACTGCAGAAAAATCCACTTGGTTTGTAGCCGTCCCTTCGGCGCCAGGACACCCTCCCTAGTGAGTTGGACACTTTACAAATACACATACCAAAACATTTGAAATAGTTGAATAAGAGACAGCAATATAAAAGGGGCTTTCCCCTGTAAATTGCATATGGGCTCCATATAGGTAGGCAGCAGGCCACAAATAAATCCAGATGCACTTGCCTCCTCTCTAGATTGTTGGCGCAGCTGGTTGCTACCTGGCACAATTACTCATTCAATCTGACAGTCAAAAAACATCTCAATCCCATCACTAGTGAATGATGCATCTACTGTTAGGCAGGCTCTTGCACCTGTGAATGAATCATACAGGCATTGTCTGTTTGAGGGTTGTGGCAAATGTGCTGCACATGCGGGGCAATGGTCTAGCGATCACATCACAGTCCCGGGGCTCACGCGCATAGAGGCCGTCCACCGAATGTAAACACATCAAAAGTAGAGATGGATGATGCAGGTAAAGTGACAAGGCAGCCCAACTCCCCTCAGCTTGCTAAGGCCCCCCCCCAAGAGGTGTCATATATGGTCTAAGCTGTGCTTGACTATTACACACGACATGGATTGTAATTTGAGTGGTTTTCTTGTTCTAATATGTAACCATAATTGTTTGTCACCTGTGGTCTTTAAGTGAATTTAATTGTTTATTTTAACCATTTGTTAAGGTGTTATAAACAAATCTAACCAAAACTTCACTTCAATCTTTTTGTTTGACCACGTACTGTGCCTATCTTACCATGGGCTCTAAACCCCTGCTTCGCACAGCATTTAAAGCTTTCAGCTTGCCCAGAAGGGGTTCATAGCAGACCCTGGCCTATGGATAGTCCTTGCGCCCAGCCTATGGGAGGAGCCAGCCCATCATGGGCACCCAACTCCTTCTGTCCCAGCCTTCAGCTGACCAAGCAGAAACAGGCACAAATTTTAAAAAATATATATAATTATTTTGAATTTTTAAGGGTCCACAGATCATGCTGTAGGGATTTCAGACTCTCGTAGACCCAATAGCAGGTCAATGAACCACAGGGGAGGTTCAACAAGGGTCTGGAAGCATTTGCCAATGGTTCATGGACCTAGAAGCCAAGGTTCATGAACCTCAGGACCTTGTTGGGGTTCACAAACCCTCTTCAGGTTTCTGCAAACCCTGTAGCAAAAAACATATTGTTTGCACCTTAAGAGGAGTCCTTTTGAGTCACACCATGACTCTATGACTCCTTTCATTTATTTTCCAGAAGGTGCAGACCAAGCCCCAAATCCTGTAATGGTGGTACCAAAAGATTTTTCTTGGTTGAAGCCAGCCAATCAGAGAGCTTGAGGTTCACAGCCCAACTGTGGAGCAGGGGACCTTAAATGGATGATGGGCAAAAGAACTGCCTCATTAAATCAGATTTGTTTATTTTTTTATTCTAGTCCACAGATGGTTGGCAAGCCCATATGTTTTGGTATTCCTAATAACTTTGGTGCCATCTGCAAACATAAAAAGATCCAAAAAGTTGTTCATCCAATTTGGGTTTGGACTGGTAAGTTTTGTGCAGATTCATTAAGTTGGATGGGGCTAGGGAGGGCAAGAAAAAGAGGCATAAAACGTTGTTTCTCCTATTTTAATTCTTATATGTCTTTGCTCTTCGATACAGAAAAAATGCCGAATTAAATAAAACCAAAGTTTGCATGAAAGGAGAACTTAATTCAAGGAAGGGCTTTTGATTAGGTCGCTGTAATCCATTCACTTTTTTTTTAGAAATTAGTTTTTAAAAATCATTTTGTACTGGGTTTGAAAGTGTTACATAATTAGCTTTTTCCTGACCATTAGTTTGCAGAGGTCCACAAATCCAGGTTCACAGACATTCACACACGCAATTAAAAAAACATTCAAGTTTGATTGGACAAGGGACCTTTTACTCCTGTGACTCATTTCACATCCGCAGACCCAAAGCCAGACTGACCTGAAATACGTTGACTTCCTAGCTGCAACTTTTTGACTTGGGGACTCGGTCCCAGAGTTATAAAAAACCTATAGAAGCCATACAGGGAAGGAGCATCCCCTGACCACACAGCTCAGATCTTGCTGAGGGGGTTGCAAACCCTTGCAGACCCAATATCAGGTCCATGAACCTCAAAAAGGGTCCAAAAGTGAACGCCTTTGGCTCATGGACCCTGACCAACTGTTAGCAAACCTCTAGGCCTTTAATGGGTCTCCATCCCTTTGGCAAAAACCTATCACATAGATTCATCAAGCTAAATTGCGCTCGCAAAGGGCCAGATTCTGCGAATCTGGCCCTTTGCGAGCGCAATTTATGCATTTGGAATTCATCATCCCAAATGCAAAAATCGCTATTAGCGAAATCGCATATTTGCGAGGAATTGCATTTAAGGAATCTCTATTTGAGATTCCTTAAATGCAATTCATTAACCATTTTTAAATTGCGAATTCACAATATTTGGTCGCTATTTACCACGAAGTCTGACTACGTGGTAAATAGCGAAAAAATAGAAAAAAGCACTTTAGTGCATTTTTCTCAATTGCATGTCACACACACACATGTCCTTTGAACATGTGTGTGCGCAACACCTGTGTCAATTTGCATTTCAGGGGTGCTACAGGGTGTCCTTTGGACACCCCTGGCACCCTTGAATTCGCATCCTTATTTGCGATTAGCTAATTGCTAATCGCAAATAAGGAAAACTCCCCATTCATTCCTATGGGCCTGTAGGCCCATTGGAATACATGGGAAGTTATTCCTTATTTGCGATTAGCAATTAGCTAATCACAAATAAGGAAGCTGTAGGAATCGCAATAAATATTGCGATTCCTACATGAATCCCGTTTTGCGAGTCTGTAATAGCGATTCCTTATGAATCGCTATTATAGACTCGCAAAACGGGTCTTTGATGAATCTAGCTGTATATTTTTTACTTATGATGTGTCCCTCTGTGGCCCTCTGCCTGAGCCAAGTGTTAAAGGGATGCTCCAAAACCCCATATGGCAACTTTTTATATATATTTGTACTGAGCCCCATGTCCTGTAGTGGTGGAAACACATTTTTCTGGGATGAGGTCTGAGGCTAGCCAATCAGAGAGCTTAAGGTCCCCAGACCCAACTGTGGATCTAAAGATATGAAATGGACGATGGGAGAAAAACGTCTCTCATCAAATCAGATCCAGATATTGTTTCATTTAGTTGCAATATGGTCAGCTAACTCATGTTTTAGGTTTTTTTAAACAATGGGACCATTTGACTACTCTGCAAGAAACTTAAAAAATATGTTCATCCAATTTGGGTGTGACTTGACAAATGTTGTGCAGAACCTTTAGGTGAGAGGGGATAAAATAATGGATGCAGAAATGTGGCTTTTCCCATTTTTAATTCTCTTTGGAATCAGAAAAATATGTTAAACAGAATTACAAAAAAATTCTAAAAGGATCACTTCATTCAAGAAGTTTTTTTATTTGGGTTGATATAAATCCATTCCTTAATTTTTAAGAAATTCCCACTTAAAAACATTTTCGATTTGTTTGAAATAGTTAAAGAATTAGAGATTGCTGGGCCATTAGTCTGAGGTGGTCCTCAAATCCAGGTTTGCAGACCTTCCTCAAACCCAAATTAAAAAATATTCAAATCTGTGTGGATGAGGTAGCTTTTAGTCCTGTCTTTCATTTCTGGTTCTATTATCCAAAGCTAGGTCCTCAGACCTGAAACCCTCTCACTTGCAGGCAGCAATTTAGAGAAAAATTATATTACATGACTCCGTAACTCGGTCCACAAGTCTTAAAAAATCTGAAGGAGTCATACATGGGTGACCACACACATGTAAAAGCCTAAAAGGGATCCCTATTAAGTCAAAATGAAAAAAGTAAAAACAAATTACAGGGTTTATGGACCCCTATGCAGATGCCCGTTTAGAACCATTGGATTAGGGTCCATAACCCCCCAGCAAAGGCTTATGGACCCATCTTAGACTTCCTGCAGGGTTTGCACATGTAGTACTCAGTCAGTGGACCCTTGAAAAGTCAAACATAGATTAACAAACCTGTGTGGGTTCATGAACCCAAAAAAAAAGAAAAAGGGAGGCAAGTCACTGCTTAGCCAACCAAAGGCCATGCAAGGGAATTTACTGCAGCGATTTGGGTGAAGGGCCTTATCAATGGCAAGATGCTGTGGCAAATCCCTACATTGCATGGCTGAAGGCCATGTGCAGTGGGAGCTGGATGTCCTGCTGCAGGTAGGGCGCACTACGAAGAAGTATAGATAGAGAGAGTGGTCTTTGGGTCAGCTTCCTTTAGCCATTGGCTTTTATTTGTATTGGTTATGTCATGTTATGCAAATTTGTAGAGTGCACTATCACCCCGAAAGGTATCGTGGTGCTGAGCAGTTGTGAGTTTAGGCACACGCGAAAGCCATGTCTTCTGTTTCTTTCAGAATACAAGAAGTGAGGAGGAGACTCTTATGTGTAGCAGCAGGTTGGTCCATATGTTTTAGAAGCGAGGTGGAGAAGGCTCGACAGCCATATCTGGTTTTCTGTTTGCATGGAATTAGGGCAAGTAGGAGTCCGGATAAGCCAAGGTGTCTGGAAGGTTTCTGAAAGCAGAAGCAATTTCGGCGGTATGCTGGCCCATTGAAATTGTAGTGCCTTGTAAGTGTGGGTGAAGAGTTTGAATTGTGCCCCGTTTGTGAATGGGGAGCCCCTCCTTCAGGAGTGGTGTGATGTGTGTGTGGCATGGGAGGCTGAGAGTGATTCTAGCCTCCCAGTTCTGAATGGTCTGTGGTGAGGTTTTTATTGCCCCCCGGCATAGAAGGTGTTCCCTTAGTCCAGCTTGCTTGTGACAAAGGCATGCATGATGGTTTCTGGGTGCTGATTTGGAGCCATTTGAAAATCTTCCTCAGCATCTTCAGGGTATGGAAGCATGAAGCGGTAACCACATTGACTTGGGAGGTCATTGTTTGCCATTGCTTGGATGGGGTGTCCTTCATGGCCATGGCCTTTCTCATTTGTGTTTCCATTAGGTTTTCGTGATGTGCCATCGAGTAATCCTTTTGTTAAACTAAAGATACAGCTTGATGCGCAGCTTTTAATAGACATTGTGTGTTCTTCGATTTACTTTGTTGATAAAATAAGATCGTATTTCCTGATTTATGACTTTTTTTGTTTATGAAGCTTTGCTGTTGAAATGCACTAGTCCGTTTTGAAAATGCAGTGCTACTCACAAATCACACTTGCACAGGCATCTGTTTTTCTTTATTGTCATCATAATATCTAATTGGCTTTACAGCTTTTCTTGTTCACAAAGTTAATACTTGGGCACAAAAAGGTTTTTAAAGATGCAACGCTATTGCAGTTTTTAATAAACGTCTGCTCTGTGAAAATATAGCACTGCACTTTATATAAAAACTGCAATATTTTGTTATTGTCCTGTCCATCAATGGCAACAGAGCAGAAACAATGTCAAAGCATATAATAGTTTAGTTGAATCTTTTGTTAGGATAGGCAGCCAATATAATTATTGTTAGACTTGTTAGCCGTAGGGTGGTCTTCACTCAAACATTTTGCTTTAGTCCTCCAATTTCTTACTGCAATTGATCCCTTTGACCCAAAGGTTTCCAAGGTTTCTAGCTTCGGGCAGGGGGGCGGGGTGGAAGGGCCAGTCCCAATTCTAGACCCCAGTTAAAGTGTAGTGAGATGAGCTCACTGTCTCCTATGATAATCTCACCAATAAATTCATGCGGAGGAAGCTCTCCTTCATACAGTGGAGTACTTGGTCCAAGCATGATTTGATGTCAGTAGTGTTATTCCGAATGTTATGCTGTCAGAAATACATTTGAAATTATGTATATACATTTGAAAGTTTCACATTTTGAGAAGCTATGATAGAGAGCATTCATAGATTTTAATAGGAGACAAGAAAGGGATGAACTTTGGTGGATGCTGCTACATATTTACGGTGTGGCCATTTTTTTGCTGTGGTCGGAGCAAAATGATTGGTCCTATGATATAGTAGTTGCCACTATCTTTGCTCATTTTTCATGCCTGACGAACACAATTGATTAATCACCAGTGTCATGTGCTGCTAATTGCTCACGATGTTTTGTGGTAGACGTTTTCTTCATCCATTGGCAGAAGGAAGCTCCCCATACGTTTGACTGTGGCTTTTCAGTGGCCCTTACAGCTCTTTTATGTCTGGAAGAGGTAGTGTAGGTAGAGGTGTTGGCCTAACTGCTAGGGTGGTTGACCTTGAATCTGGGGAACTGGGTTCGAGTCTAAGTATTGACGCTGGGCAAATCACTTAACCTCCCTGTGCCTAACAAAAAAATTAATGTGTCCTCATGTAACGCAACTGGTGCTATGTAAAGCACTCTAACACCCGATACCGTTGGGTCAAGTTTGCGCTATATAAAACTCTGTAAAATAAAAAAAAACCTCTGTATGCTCTTTTCTAAGGTCTTCTTGAGAAAAGGGAGGTTAGATATAGGCCTTTGTTTTTTCAGAAGTGATTTTGGAAAACTAGTAGGTCTTCACTAACTCTGCTGTTGAGATGTGGCAGAGCTGCCTTTCAGAGCCTCAGGGAAGATTTCTTTCAACATGTTTGGAGCCTCAGTAAACCACCATATGCTGTCCTCTACACCAAAACCTATCTACTGGTATTGAAGCACCAGTCAACTTTACTAAATGACCAAACTTTTCAACAACTTCAATAGTACTCTTCTATGGAATTGACTTTAAGGGTCTAGAGGACTGGCACAAGTAATATTGTGGATAGGAAGACCTACGTACAACCTCCATAGATATTAATATTAACCTATGAGTGCAAAGGTTTAGGGGACATGATTAATTCGTCAGAGGTATCAAAAGATAGTGTATCTTTTTGATACCTCTGACGTTTTAGGAGATTCATAATCATAATTAAACATTCAAACTCATTTTATGTTAATAGCACATCAAATGTACCTAAGCATTCAGATTGGAATCAAAGTGCTTGGTGGAGCTGCCAAGGTTTCTTGGGTTGAAATCCAAGGGTTTATAGGCATCATTGAATTCTGTGTAATAACACCCATGCAATGCCTTCCCAGGACAGAGCAAAGGAATGCAGTGATTTTCACTGCGTTGCGTTACTCCAGATTTTCAGAGCCACACAAAGCGGCTTTGCATGGCTTAAAAAATCTGTCTTATGGTTTGTGTCGTTCTTTCACCTGGTTGTGTCGTGCAAGAGCGATGCAAATGGCCTCATAAATAGGCCCCTAAAAAAGGAAACAGTGAAAAAGCATTCATTCAGAAAGAAACAGGTGGTTGGATTAATGCAGTTCTAAATTGGGATTATTCTGATTTCTAAAAAATGGTAGTATTCGTATTAGAATAAGACCTTGTGTTTTTTTATTGTAATTTGGTTTCACAGCACTGCATACTCAAATATAGCCCAGAAGGAGTCCTCTATAAATAATCATTGTTTCTGCAGAAAAATAAGGACATATACCTGGCGGTTTCCAATAAGTAAAACAATCTCTTCAGCATGAAGGCTCTCTTTAATATGAACCTAGCTAATACCAATATAAGCTGTAATGTGTTTTGATCTATTTTAAACATTTCATAGTTCACATAACTTCCAACAATATAATATGTGGTACCCTATTCAATGCATGTTGTGCCGAGTCTAATGCGAAGAGTATCCGATGAAAAATTCTTTTAATAATTAATTTTGAGTGATAATAACAACTGAAATCTCTTGGCAGGAAGTCAATGCCTGAAATTTATGAAAAATTGATTGTTTCATTGCTCAGGGTGTATACAGCATTGCAGGTTGACTGCCCATGACTAGTTAGTGTCTAGTGTGACATGTTTGATACTTGCTTTATTCAAATTCGAATGAACTAGGTCTATAAGCCTGCCTCCAACTTCAGTTTGAGGTGAACCAAGGGGACTATATATACTAAAACAAAGGTTACAAGGACGTTATAGTCAGGTTCAGATTTTGCACACACAAACCATAGAAATTTGCAGTCATAGTTCAAGTTATCTCAAGTAAGTATAACTAGTGACCTAAGATAACTGTAACTCGCACCTCCAACCTGCACAGTTTTTTCATCAATAATTTTACAGCGAACGTTGCAGTGATATTATCATTGATGTCATAGAAGATGTCATGAGTGATGTAATATGTGGGGTAATTAGCAGTGCATGGTGTGAGTTGTAGTTACCCAAGGGCACAGGTTATAGTTACTTGAGATAACTCTAACTATAACTGCAAAATGTCTATGGTTTTGTGTGTCAAAAATCTGAACCTAACTATAACATGCTTGTAACCTTTGTGTTTTTGGTAAATTTCTAAGTTTAAAAAAAATTTATATATATATGTTTAGATAGATATTCATTGAGAGATATATAGATATAGATATAAATATATAGATATATATATATAGATGTAGAGATAGAGACGTATATATATAGATAGATAGAGAGAGAGAGAGAGAGAGAGAGAGAGAGAGGGAGAGAGGAGGAGAGAGAAGTAGGTTGTCTAATAATAAAAAACTAACATTTAAAGAACCAAAAAAACACTGAAATTCACCAGTTATATGTAACTAATATAAAATTACCTTACCTCGCTGTAGATTTCAGATATCATCTGTGATGCAATATGTGAGGGTATCAGCTTTTGGCCATGCGCTGCTGGGAGATAGGCTACAGTGCCTGCTCCCAACCCCCCTGGATGTCCACCCCCTGCTGCTAATAGCCTTCGGCCAGTCAGGGCTTATGCCCATTGCCTGCAAGCAGACATTACCATGCAATCAGCCAACCAGCCACAGAATCCCACCCAACATTTCCTTTTTTAAATTTGTTTCTTCAGAGTCCCTGGGGAACACAGGGTACTGTGATATTTCCTGCACCAGCCACACGGGAACACACATGGAATGCACTGGGTACCACAGGACTCCCTCAAGCGCTATCAAAAGCTCCCACAAGAGTACTGCAAGACCTCTGCACTGAATTTTAAAAAAAATAACTAGGCCCGGGGAGCAGGTTACCTCCCCCAAATTGTCCACCCAAAAGGCCAGAGGTCAGTATACCCCAACCCTGCCCCCAATTGTTTTTAAATTATATTTTCTGGACATGGGGAACAAGTCCACGTGGACCGCAAATATTTCTTCATTTTATGGCGGGCCATCAGATTCTTCTGTACTGCTGGACCGTTGGACCATACAATACTAAGTTTGCGGTCCTACAGCTAACCCATGTGATTACGATGGAACCAATTATCCAGATAGCTATTTTTGTAACCTTAATTTCTCAAAAATGGCTGAACAGATGTATCCAAAATAAAAAAAAAGTGTGTGTAAAGATCTAGCTTTCTGGCAAATTTATGTAATTCTGTTCAGCCTTTTTTCATTGTCCAAAATTCCCCATAGAAATTGCATCCGGGAATGGTGTTTTTGAACCCCCCCCCTTCTGTCAACCCGTGTTTGATGGATCACCCTGAAACTTGACAGACACCAATGACAAACAGAAATATTTACCTTCAGAATGTATAGACGATTATGTATTAATCAATGAAATACAATCCTAAATGCAATTCAAATAAGGAAAAGCTGGCAGTTCAAAAATATAAAAAAACAATATATATATAATCATTTACAAAAGTAAGCACTACACAGGTAAATACATTTTGTAATTTCAGTAACACAATTAGTATATGGTATAATATATAAGATTGGTGGAATAAAGGAACGCACAAGAACATTTCTAAAAGTGTCTAGGTGGCCACCCCGTGCACCCAGAACAAACCCTCTTGGATTGTCCTCCCCCAACAGTACCTTTGATGATAAACCATGACTTCACCCTACTGGGCTATATAAAAGTAACCAAAAAATGTTAAATAGGAGGATCAGTTTCCTTCTTGTTAAGAACATGGATACCCATAATGTGAGAAGAATAAGTGACCTCCACCCTGAGAGGGGTGGGGACAATCAAAGAGACGGTCAGAAGAAATTACCGCCATAGATATTCTATACATTTGCCCTAGTAGGTGCAGTTATGAACATATCCAAACAGATCATGGCACAATAACATTTAGTTAGTGAAACATTTTTTCACTTGTTACCTTTGCTGACTGTTACCTGCAACTCATCCAAACATGATATGTCTTTCTTTGTGTAGCACTGGGTAAACAGGCTGCATTATATGTTTATTCTGGAAGAAGGGAAGGGGATGAGCACATCTTTACTGTACTCCTAGTATAAATCTTTCCCTCCACTGTATGGGAGCAATCTTCGCAACATTACAACCTTGAGGACGCATGCTATGTCATGTAGAGTTGTATAAGGAACAAAGGATGGACGGAATGTTGAACAATGCAAACATTCACCCCTAGTCACAAGGATCTGGGTTTTATCCAGCGGTCCCCTGCGCACTGCTCCACTGGAGTCAAGCTAGTCTGGCTGATGAGGGGTGAAACTCCAAAACCGTTCCCAGGATGCTTGTTTATCTTCTAGGGAGGAACTTGCCTGGCAGTTAGAGCTGGACTGTTCCCATGGGAAACAGGGTCAAGACTGATCTGTATATGTCTGGGTTTAAACCGGAATGGCATTGAGAGCAAAAGGACGATGGATTTAGGCCCAGATCTGTGTACTGGGGTCAATGTTTGACATTGTTCAACATTCTTTTTTTATATCAATTGTTCTATTTGCACATGTAGATTTGTATGGCACAACTAATCACCTGTTAGGGTATCCAAGCACTGGAGCAGACGTGTAAGTGTAAGATGAAGGATGTTGGACATTACACCCTGCAGAATTATTCGAAGAGCCAGTTCTTAAAATTCTTGCAGAATTCAAGAAATGAGGAGGAGGCCCTGATGTGTTGAGGGAAGTCATTCAAAGTCTTGGGTGCAATGTAGGAGAATGCTTGACCTCCCATTCTGCTTTTGTGGATGCAGAGGTGGGAATGCGAGTGAGAGTGTGGCTGAGCGTAGGTGTCTGGAGTGTTGGTGAAAGTATAGGTGGTTGTTCAGGTATGTTTGTCTGATGCTGTGGGGCGCCTTGTAATCATTTGTGACTAGTATAAATTGGTTGCTTTTCTGGACGGGGAGCCAGTAGAGCTCACGTTGGTGTGGTGAGATATGGGTGCACCGTAGGAGGTTGAGGATGCGTTGCTCTGTGGGGTTCTGAATGGTCTGGAGTCGGTGTAGGAAATGGTTGGAGATAATAGAATAACTGTGTGGCCGTAGTCTAGTCTGCCTGTGATTAGGGCTTGCATGATGGTGCATCTGGTGTTCAGGGGTAGCCATTTGAAAATCCTGTGGAGCATGTGAAGAATGGGGCAGCAGGAAGAGCTGACCATGTTGACCTGCACGGTCATATTGAGCTTGTTGTCCAAGAGGATTCCTATGTTTCTAGCGTGGTTGGCTGGTGTGGGTGTAGGTCCAAGCTCTGATGGCTGCCTAGTGGAGTCCAATGGAGAGTTCTTGTTCCCGAAGATCAGCACTTCCATCTTGTCGAAGTTGAATTTCAGGCAATTTGATCTCATCCAGTGTGCTATGTTGATCAGGCACTTAGAGAAGTTGGTTCTGGTGGTGGTGGTGTTGTCGGCCAGAGAAAGGATGAGTTGGGTGTCATTGGTGAATGATATGAAGGTGATGCCTTGAAATCTGTAGATTTTGGCTAGCGGAGTCATGAAGATGTTGAACCGTGTGTTACTGAAAGGGAGGAACTTCACAGATTACATTCTTGGATTCCGATGTGTAGGACAGTAGTCTGACTCACTGTGTTTTTCCTGTGATGAGGAGCCTATCCAGCTGAGAGGTGGTCCTTGGATGCCTATGTCATGCAATCTTCTGTCAAGGATGTAGTGGGAGACTGTATCAAAGGCTGCAGACATGTTGAGTAGGATGAGGACTGCGCTCTCTCCATGATTCTGCAGCTGCGAATAGTGCTATTTTGGTGCTGTGGTGGCTCCAAAATCCTTATTGGGTATGGTTCAGTAGGTCTTGGAGTTTGACGTGGGTGGTGAGTTGTTTGCTGATGGCCTTCTCCATCACTTTTGCTGGGTATGGGAGCAGAGAGATGGGTCTGAAGTTGCTCTGCTCGCTTGGGTCAGCTGTTGGTTGTATAAAGAGGGCATTGTCTGCTGAATTCTTCTAATATTCTGGGAAGGTGGCAGATTTGATGGAGGTGTTGATGTGGGTGAGGTTGTTGCAGATTGAGGGTGCTTCCATGTTGTAGATGTGGTGGAGGCATAGGTCCATTTGGACACCAGAGTGTACCGTTTGCATGATTGCGCTAGTTTTCTATCAGTGAGGTATCAGTCTTGGTTGGCAGTGGTCAGGTTGATGATGAGATCTTTGGGGACTGGTTGTTGTTCGAAGTTGCTGTGTTTCCCTGCTATTTTGCTTTGAAAGACATTTGATCAGTTGTTGCAG
The DNA here is from genome assembly GCF_964261635.1 of Lissotriton helveticus. NCBI lineage: Eukaryota > Metazoa > Chordata > Amphibia > Caudata > Salamandridae > Lissotriton > Lissotriton helveticus. Next base: position 146,449,414 of record NC_136060.1, on the reverse strand, counting down.
AATTCCTGTGATTGAGTGACGGTGTTGGTTGTGGCCATGGGGTTTTGAATTATTTGACAATTGAGAAGATCTCCTGCAGCTATTGGAGCATGCGTCTATGCATTCATTTAGTGCCCTTTCCTTAGTGTTTCTTGGAAGTTGGTGGTAGCATCTGACTGCATCCTTGTAGGAGGTTCCTGCGTTGGGATTGTGGCTGGACCTCCATTTTCTTTTTAGGTGCTTGAAGTAGCGTTTAGATTCCCAACCGTCATCTGTATACCAACTTGCTTCTCTGTTGGTCCTTCTTTGGCTGTTGCTTTTGATGGGTGCAAGGGAGTCTGAACAGTTCTTGATCCATTTCTAATGTTATGTTATGTATATTTGTATGGCCCACATATCACCAGGGATTGTATCCTGTCACTCGAAGAAGGATGGTGCACACCTGGCTGGGGCCTATTGGAAGAGCCAGGTTTTCAAGTTTTCTTGGAAATCAGTAACTGAACTGGTTGGTACCATAAAGGCTGTATTCTATCTTCAAGGAAAAATAATTTCCTATTGTTTAAATGGGAACAAGGTGTGTATAATTCAAGACATCACCCTTTCTTAACAAAGCAGGGTTATCTTTAACTCACTTAAAAACTATAGTTTTCTGTGATACAGTGGATCATTAGAGGCGCCTAAAATTTAGAAAAATCATTTCACCAGAGTCCTCAGGTAAATGGAATTGAATAAGGAGGTAAAAATACTTCCAGGAATTTTCATTTTCATAAACTCATTTCAGCTCACCACTCCGCTACCCAAGAGTATTTAGCTTGTTTATGGATGATTCCAGGAGAACATGGGAAGCCTCCAAGTAGCATTTACTTTCTGAACTGAGCTAGATTCTGTGGCTGAGAAGAGCACAGTGAAGTGATGTTATTTATTTGTTTGGGCATGCTGGATTAATTCCTGCATGTTCTAGTCATATGTTAAATTAATCCCTCCATACCCCAGTAGTACTGGGGTATATTAAGTCACACCTCAAAACAGTGCGTCTGAAAATCGATGCGGGTGGGAAACACTAAAATGTCATTCATGTACCTCTGTAGTCAGTCAGTCACAAAACTTTATTCAGCCAATCACTGTAATAAAAGTACAGATAATAAAAACATTTCATAAATATAGCAGCATCTCAAAATTTAAAACACATCAAGGGCAATGCAGATGAAATACAATTAACTACAGAGCGTGCACCACATAAATGGCATACCAACAATAAAAAGCATAACATATACATAAAAAGCCCTAGGAGTCTTATACTAAAAGTGTGGAAGGTAAAAATGAGGGAATCGGATCCTAAAGGCTAATAATACGCAAGGAGGAGAGATCAAACTGATCCATATTTATTTCTGACCCCAGTGAATACCGGACAAAATTTCCCAGCGCCAGGCAAATGTTCTCATTCTCCAAACTTTGCAGTCACTAAAAAGCCTCCTTATGGGAGTTCATATTAAAAGAGTGAAAGATAGGACACAGAAATCGTATCCTGGCATGAGCATACAGAGTGCAAAATACAATAAAGTGCTATGTGCTTTGAGTGGCAGTGTTATTACACGGACATGTAGGGAGTGGTTCTCCCGAAGCTATATTTCAAGAGAAAGCAACTAACAAACAGTGCCTCAGCAAATCGAATAGGGGTGGGAAACACTAAAATGTCATTCAGTATGACTCTCTGGGTTGTGTCCTCCAAGCATCTGCCAGAGTCCAGTGTTCCAGCCAATCCATAAGGCCTTCTGCAATCCTAAGGTTGGGTGTACCCGGCAGGCGGGGTGGAACAGTCAAGCTGGACATGAGCAACACTGCCTCTGTAATTCTTATAATGTTGGCCCAAACTATGGCTCCTATGTACGAGTCAAGTGGAGCATAATTACCACATGTAATTCCACTTCACCTTTTTTCTGAGTTAGTCGGTGTTGTCACATGCAGTTTTCCTGGGTATTGGAACAATAGACACAATTTTACCAAGTGGTAATTTCACCCAGAAAAATGGCATGGCCACTTTGGCTGCAACAGCAGTCAAGCCTCTTTCCAGTGGGACCATACAATGTCAGAACTTAATTTCCTTCCCCTTCCTGTACTCCTCCCATCCCTCCCATCCCTCCTCTGCCCCACCTCTCACAGAGGCTGGATCATACTTTGGCTTACAGCCATTAAACGAGGTATCACGTGCTTATTCCCCATTACATGGAGTTTAACTTATAACTGCATGGTACTGGTGTGATATGACTGCACTGTAACACACATTCTGCATGCAGAGTTTGTACCCTGCCAGTACTGTGCAACTCATAATCAGGCCCTACGCAGTAAATAAGAGAAAATATCTCCAAGGGTGTATGTTTGTGGCATTGAATAATTGCAAATAAATTCTGTGCTCATAGATTGTAGGTCCTACAATTAAACTGGCATTGGCAAAGCCAATTTGTCTCAGCTCCAAAAAGGTTGAACTACTGGCTTTTCAGAAACTTTTTACCAATCACAGGCAAGCATTCGAGCTCCGAGCTTACCTTTGCCTGAGACATTTGCACACTAGCTTTCTCTATGGTCCTTCACCAGTAAAATATGGCGCAGGCGCTCTAGAACACTAGGGTCTTTCTGCACAGGGAGGGCTTTGAAAGTGAGCTAAGGCAAATGTCAAAGGTCCAATGGAGTCCAAGAGTTTGGTGATTTAGGAAAGAAGTGGAACGGGAAGGAGATGGGGCAGTAGATTAGTCAGTAAACACACAACCGACAAGTTTGGAAGATTACACAACCATAAATCCAAGCCACAGGTAAAACTGGCTTTTTTGAAGGTGTGTTGACTGTTGAAGGTCAAAAAAACACCCTGGTTTACTTTTCAAATGATTAACACAGGTTTCTCCAAAGCAGAGGGCATGAGGGTATATTTACGTAATAAGCCACTCTAAAAAGGCAAATAAAGTCTCAGGACTGAGGTTGCCTTTGTGCTTTATCGTTATGATGGGAAATAGCCAGATTGGTTGCACACCAGATATCCCTAATGTCCAATGTCAGCCCAGTAAATGATGGCGAGTGCATTCTTGACCACTATGGCCTAGCTGCGAGAAGAAGGCTGAGGAGGTGAGCTGGAGCTCGAGTCAATGGCCCAGCGCAGGGGTGTAACAGAGGCCCCTGCGGCCTCTGCAGCACAGGGCGCCCTCTACTGTTTAGGGGCCCACAACGCTTCAAGCGTGGCTCATTCAGTCCTAGGTCAATGAATATATGTGACAAACGAGAGATTCAGTGGCCCCGCCTCGCCTTCCCAAGGGGGGCGGGGGCAATCATTTGACATTAAACCACTGGTCCAGCGAGGTCACATGGGTTCTGTGAACCAAGGAAAGAGGCAGGATGGGAAGGAGACAATGGCACTATCTGCAACGGGAGAGATAGGAAACACATGTTTGGAAAATTACTCAAACATCAATCATAGCCCACTATTAAAATTAGCTTTTTTTTAGCTCTTCCCTTTAAGACAGCTTTAGCTATTTCACCACTAAATTGTTTTTTCAAATAATGGATACACAACAAACATACAGAGACAGGTTGTTGGTCAGCGAGATTCATCTCTTGCTCATTAACATTTTCCTAAAGACCACCAGAGCACTCGGCATAGGGCAATGAGTTAGCCCACTGTAGCGATTAGCCTCCTTCACTTTGAGTGAGTGCTAAGCCTGTGCTAAAAGGTTCTTTTTTTAGTTTTAATAGTTTTTATATTAATTTTAAATTCCAGCTATTTCTTATAGATGGTAATTTATTTCTTTTCCCTTTTTAAAGACTCTATTCTAAAGTGCCTGGGTGACATTGTGACATTGTAGCTGCTTACAAAATGAGTGCTTGATTAGGTGATGATTTATTCATACCTCCTTCATGGATAATAATAATAATAATAAGATGCATACAGAATTGAAAGAATCCTTATTTAAAAACAATATCACCAGCCAAATGGCCCCAACCGTGAATGTTTTTTAAATGTCAAGGTTTTATTGTAAGCTTATCGAAGCAACGTTTAGGTACCAGTGTGCATTCTTTTTTTTTTCTTTCACAGTTGTTTGTGGTATACGTTTGCAATGAAAAGTAATATAAAAAAACTGCACCAGCTTCCAAAGCAGACTTTAAAAATTCTTGCTTAAAGATGTATTTGTTGGTGAACAGCACAGAAATGCCCTCAGTTGCTCTTCAGATGTTAACACACAGTGCTGAAGATGGTGGACACATGAGCCTATGGCTCCATGCCTGCCCAATAAAAATCCTGAGCCATCCATTGACCAGTACTGAGGTAAATAACACCAGTGCCGCACTACCGGCAACAGTCTCCCTGGGGCAGCAATTTGAGCCAAAGAGAGGTCCCCCTTTGCTGGGAAATTGGGCCTTTTGCAACAGGTGATAGGAGGCTTCTGCCTACCTTCAAGGCAGTGGATGAGCCTCGGTGAGAATTAGCGGACTAAATCGCCTGAATAACCCATGGACATTGGAGGGGCCCCGCCAGGAGTATCTACTGAGGCAGACGTTTGCCCTGGCCCTTGGGGGGCATATCACGAAGGCACCTCAGCCCTGGAAGACAGATGTGTGTTGCTATGTCAGCTGTTGATCCCAGCCGGTCAAACGGGCAACCTCGGGGCCGATACCTTGGTCCGGTGATATGAGGGGAGTGGTGATGCTGCAGAGAGACTGACTGGCAGCGCCACAGACCTCCCTGAAGCTGTGGCGGGTGCCCGAGTGTGCTCTTGGTGTGGTAACCGAGCTGCTGGGGGCGGACGACATGTGGAAACACAGCCGGCCAAATTAATAATAGACCACCAGACCCTGCCTATATAGGGGCAGCTGAGATCTGCTGTGTCTATCCCCCTGTTGGAAGGAACTGGGTGCTTGGCAGGGGTGCACTGCCCCTGGGCAGCCTTAGTGTGTGCACATTGGCCCCCTTCCTTTCCTATAAGGGCAGTAGAGACATAGCACCACAATAAGGCTGAGATGATGTAGGTGGCAGATGGCTACAAGTAATGCCATTGATAACTCGGAGCGTACATCGAGGCTCGGTGCAGAGTGTGGAGGTTGACCCATGGAGGTAAGCAATTGGCTGTTTTTCCCCTCCTCCTCCTCCACTTCTCCCCTTACCTGCCTCGTTTTCAATCGTCAGGAGAGCAGAGTGCCTAAATGGAGATACTGGTGCCCGGGGACCGGTGCCCACTGACTTGAGTGCCCATTGGTGGTACTGTGGGGTGAGGCCTACCCCTACCCTTCGTGGAGCAGCACAGGCAGAGAGGCTATCCTTGGTGTCTGGCTCTTCCTTCAATAGGACAGTGTGAAGGAGACCCCTGGTGGAGACTGACCGATTCATGGGGCCATGGCCTTTGGCGGCTACACCCTTTACCCACCTGGATAGGCCTCCTTTCAATTCCCACCCCCCTCCTAAGTGGGATCTGACAGACTACATCAGTCGGTGGGAGTTGAGCACAGCGACACCACACAGACCGCAAGTATTGTTACTGTGAGCTACTGCAAAAAAGTCTGTTTAATGGTGGCTCACACTGTGGGGCAGGGCCTCCCCTCTACCTTGTGACACAGACCACCATTGGTGACAAACACAACGGTAGTTGTTGGCTGTTGGGGAGTTGATTGGGTATTGCTACCCTGCTTCAGGCAGCCTTGGAAAAGACGGCATTATTAAATCCTCTCCCCCCCAGATTCATGGAGATCCCCACGGATACTAGAACTCATACTTATATGTACCTTGGAACAGTGTCACCTCATCTGGGGCCACTGTGTTTGACTTAGTCTAGAAGGGAGCTCCCCAGACATTCTGCCACCGAGAGGCTGGGCTTCTGTGGGAGGGCCTTTAGGACCAATTCCAATAGGGAAGCCAGGGGCCAAACAGGTGAGAGCGCCGTCTGATGTGGGAGAGAACTCCCGAACTCCTTTTGTGGAACTCAGTGAACCTGGTCCCCCGACAGACCCCATTTATTTGCATTTCGATACATTTCTTGCCCCCATCGCTGACACCAAGGACACCTTTCAACAAGACACTGGCAGGGTGTCGATGGGCCTGGGCCTTTTACGGGTCACATCACAAACTGGGAGTCGAAACGATGGCGACCTCGATGGGGGAGCTGTAGTCAGAACACCAAATGCTGACTCGCCAGGTGGCAGAATTGACTGATAGGGCGAAGGCCTTAGAGCATATAGCCGAAGACATGGAAGTAAGTAACAGAAAAAATAATTTCTGAGGGGTAGGTGTCCCGGAAAGAAGGAAGGGGACCAACATGGCGGTATATCTTGAAAAATGTCTCCAGACTGTGGTTGCTCCGAGTGGCCTGACACCCCTTCTTTGCATTGGGACACACCCACAGAGTGCCAGTGCTCCCGTTGGCCCCAGGTCACCCTCCTCACCCCGTGGTGGCTTGGCTGCCCCACTAGAGACATAGATGCTGTCCTGCAGAAAGCACAAATTGGGGGCCCCTTCACAATAGCCAATAGTACGGTATTAGTATTTCCGGAGTTCACCACAGTCATGCAGGCCAAACGGGCTTCTTGCATGAAAGTTAAAAAAAACTTTTGCGATGAGGGACTACAATATTCCCTGATGTTTCTAGCCAAGCTTCGCATATTGCTGGATGGTGCCACACATTTCCGTGAAGATCCCGGAATGACTTCAGACTGACTGAAGACCACACGGCTCTCCCGACAGCTCAGCCTGGGCCTTCCGTCCCAGACACAGACCAAGGAAACAATGCCGTAGAACCTCCCACAGTGGATCGCTATAGAGGTCATCAACCTTCACAGACTGATTAAGAATATGGGTGGGTGGCAAACACCGTTCCGCCGGCAAAGTTCACAAAGTTTCTGTCACTCTACACTCTGCTTGAAGGGTGGAGTGTGTGAAAAACTCTGCCTTCGCAGCAGGGTGGAGTTTACACGCATCCGGCACCCACCACTGGGTCATGGTGGTCAGAGATAGTATAAGTTTCACACAAACATTTTCTCTCAGGAGCTCTTTCCACTTCGTTATGCGGTCTCAGCTTTATTCAGGCTTCTTTTCCTGGCAATAGAAATTGTGCAAACTCGCCAGACCAGCCAAGCTTGGTAGCTTGACCCAGCCATCATCACATTATATTATTGAATAAGAGTCAGGTGAGGGGAAGAGACTGAGCAGACCAGAAAGGAAAAGAGAAGGAAGAGGTAAGCAGTTAAAGAGCTGCGATGGTCGGGTAGTAAAAGAGGGAATGGGAAAGTGGATACTATTGCATTATCTGACTACTAGGTTGAAAAATTCGAGGGGGAAACTATATTATGGGTGCTGACTGTGACCGAAGTATCAGACATGGCTAAGACAGCCATCCGAGGCTTACTGTTAACAGAGAAAGGGGTTGAGAAGTAGTGCAGTCAAGAAGACTCCTGAAGTGTGTATTCTGTGATAAGTACCAATACGATGGGTAACACAGCCATGCCCAGCTGAATTTGTGGGGGGGGGCACACTCATGATATGTCGGAAATGGGGCATACCGATGCTAGGTAAGATAATGGGATACACCGATGCTAGGTTCATTAATGGGACAAACGACACTGATACTGTGTTCGTTAATAAGACACACCGATCGATGGTTCGGTAATTGTACACACCGATGCTCGGTTCAATAATAGTACACATCGATTCTCGGTTCAATTTTAAATGATTTGAGGGAAATAAATTCTATGTGGCTCCATGAATGCAGCACACCTTGTATAATTAGTGAGCATGTGATGTACAGTCTTGCACCATGCTGGGGTTTGTTATGGTAAACAACCTTTACAACGAAACTTTTACAACGCACTACCATTACAACGCGGTCATTACAACGCAAACCATTATAACGCAAAGCGCTGGGGGGCGCTCTAGGTTAGGGAATAAGTTTAATTTACTATCCAACACCTTCCCTAGTGTTCATGGGGACTGGAGTTGGAATAGTAAATTAAACTATTCACTATCCAACACCCAAAAGCACTATGCGTTGTAATGGATTGCGATGTAAAAACCGCGTTGTAAAGGCAGGCGTTGTAATAGCCTGCGTTGTAACGTCATACATCCGTTTGTTATGCATCACAGAGTGTTTCGTGAGAGGGGTAGAGAGGCTAGTGTTTTGGTTGCAGTGCTGATGAAAGGTGTCAAGTTCCGTTTATGACGTTTTGTTTTTCAGTGGAAAAAATTGTTGTAAATGGAAGTGAAGATGCTGGTGTTATGAGGGTGAGGAGGCTTAGAATGAAATGTATGACAATTATGCTAGTGCCCAGAGTATTTCTCTTAATAGGGTTCCATATGGATAATGCACGGTTATTTGTGGAGAGTGGCAGGAGACGATTGCAGGTGTCGGTATGGTGATACAATTTGCTGCCACACAACATATAAGAATGGAGAGAGGGGGTTATGTTTTTTCAGTTCATGGGATTCCATAGGATTCGTAATTGAGCCCTCTGCCCAATAATGATTATATGCTGCCATTACACCATTTCTAAAAAGTCACATTATAGTTCTATGTTCCTGAGTCAAAAAGTAATTTATTTCCTCAAAATCAAACATGCAACCGGGGATAATTGGATAATTTGTCTCTGCTTACGCTCATGATGTGGAACCCTGCACATTAGATAGAAACGTTATCAAATTAACGCCCACTTTCAATTTGTACCTACATTATCTGAAAAGCTACCTGCGTAAGACTGCTAGAAGCACACCCTAACGTCTTTGCTTTGTTTCTTTTTGTGATGTTTACAATGATGGTACTGCATTGTTGAGGAGGTCAGAACTAGTCATTGAGACTTGAGAATCTGCTTTCCCTAGCCTGCTGTTACCTTGGAATGGGTGAGCGGAGCAAACTGTACCGGCTCGCGGAACTCTGTGGAATTCCACTGAGTTTTTAAGCGACTCTGCAGAATTCCATGTAGTGCAACACCACGAGCTCCTCCCATCCTTAATTAAGAACAGGCCACTGCTCCCCAGGCAGTGGCTGAAATTGCATTGACCGGATGGTCAGACTTGGAGAGTGAAGCTCCTTCTGAATATAAAAGTATGCTCTCTGAGTCAGAATCCTTGCAGGTTGATGGTGCCATCCACAATCTGCCAATGACATGATTTGATTCCTGCTGCCATTAGCCTGCCAGGGTGAGGGGAAGGGTTAGAAGTTGGCGCACTCCCGCACAATAAGTTAAGGACTTGGACGAGGTTACTACCGTGAGTGCACCATAGACTTGAGATCTATTATTCCCTTTTTTATTCAAGACCATGGATGTGATAATTTGGACTTGGGATTTGGGCCTGGCATGTAAAATTGTGTTGGGCTAGTGCGACATTGGTCTTGCCTGAATGTAGTAACCTACCCATCCCAGAGTGACCCCTGCCAGGTAATGGTAGGTTTATGTTTCTAAGTTTTAATTTTAGGTGTACAGACATTCCTGAGCTGCTCTTGGGATGGGAAATTCAGAAAGTTGATCCGGGGGATGGGTTTGGCCTCTAGTCGTAAAAATATACACAGATACCTAAAGAGGCGAGGGGTACAGGAGGAAATGCTGCAGGAGACACACCGAAACGAGGAGGAGGTCACCCAACTGCGCTGCAGGTGACCAGCCCAGTTATATGCTACCTCCTACTCTAACTTTGCCCGAAGGGAGCTGGAATGGATAAGGGCAGGAACACCTTTTGAACTTATCCACTCCTCCATTGAGAAGTATGGCCAGTATGTTCTGATTACAGGCAGGCTGTTCAGCAGGGATATTACTCTAGAAAGCATGTTGCCGCCATGTTCGGGAAGTGTGCCTCCCGCAGACATAGAAGAAAAGAGAAAAATCAAGCAATCAATGTTTGGTGCACGCTAGACGGAGTCAAAATAAAAAGTTAAGTCCAACCAGCAAATATCGGGTGAGAGGTGGTGCGAGCAGCAGGGGGGTGCAGGGTCCCGACAAACTACAGGTGGCTTTTTTACCCCTGGTGGGCGGCAGACTGCCTTTCTATTCTCCCCCTCAACCCCTCTAAAGATCTACGAGAGCTGGCGACACGAGGTGCGGCTTTCGAAGTCACTAAAATAGTGGAGTACGTCGCAAGAAGCTTAAGAGAGTGTGCTCCGCACCACAGCAGATTTCGGGTGGGGTGTGGTGCGGGTTGGGGTCCTGACAGGCCATAGGTGGCTGTTTCGCCCATGGTAGGTGGCGGGCTACCCTTGCATCAACCCCCCCACCTCCCCCAACAATTGGCGAAGGTGCTGCTGAATGATGACAAAGGGATACCGGATAGCCCTTCAGACGAAAATGGACAAGTACACACACCCGAGAGTAGAGGCCCCCACAGTGGAGGTAGATAGCCGAACTTCCCAAAACCAGACACAAAGCGCAAAAAAGGATGACTCTCCAACCCTGCAAGATATAATGGCTGCCATACAAAATGTAAAAACCTCCTTAGAAAGTAAGATTGATACGGTCTCGACGGAGGTGACCCTGATACGAGCTGATCACGTGAAACATCAGGCGTGGGTCAAAGAAAATGAAGACTCCATCGCTGTGCTCCAAGCTGAGACTAAAGCTCTCCGAATCCAAGTTGGGGAATTGAAAGAACAAACACAAGTGTTGGAAAATAGAATGGAAGATGCCGAGGGTCGTTCTAGGCAAAATAACATCCGCATTCTTGGTGTCCCAGAGAGAGCGGCTGGCGCAGCAGTCGACATGTTCGTGAAGCTTGTCGAAATATTTCTCGGTGGAGCATGTTCATTGGATGCCGGGAGTGGCTTCAAGACTGGGAAATACCCCATGTCCAATTATGGCCCAAATGTTTACTTTAGGGATAGGGACGCTATCCTACAGGTGGCTCGCACTGCACCCCCGGTGAAATGGGAAAACACTATGATCACGTTCTTTCTGGTCTTTACTCTCTGAGTTCAAAGAATGAGATGCTCGTTCCTAGAGGTCAAGAAAGCTCTAAGGGAAAAAGAACTGCAATACCAATGCTCTTCCAGGCCAGACAGAGGGTTGCAGCCGATAACAAAACTTGATTCTCTGAAACTCCGGAGGAAGCCTGGCCCTGGCTGGAAGGATGGCAGACAATCGGGTCAGGAGGAGCTACTGGAAGAAGGATAACAGAGAAAGTGGGGCCGTACCGAGGAGGACCACTATCAAAGACGCTTCCGTGGATCAAATGGGGTGGCAGGAACGTTCAAGGATTGATCGGCCAATATGAACGATGCCAGAGTTCCAGTAAGTGTGAGAAATTAAAAAGGACATTATAAAATATAAGCTAGTGGAGACACCCCTGGGACCCACTTGTATCGAAGTTTCCAGAGAAAACTACTATGGTGAAGAAGCCATGAGAGCTCTGAAGTGAGTGGACATCAGGCTGGCTTTCAACACAGTTTGGCAGTGAAGAAATAATTTTAAGCTGGTGGGGTGGTGAATGTTCAGGGCTGCGGCTCTCACTCACAATTGTTTAAAATGTGTTTGGGGGTTGCAAGCGTTCTGCATAGTTGGGGTGGTGGAAAGATTAAAACCCGTAGTGTAGGGAGGCAGGGAGGGGGGATAAGTTTGGGAATGGGATTGATTTATTTACACAAGTTTTTGCCATCAACAACAACTGTTTCAATAACAGACAAGGACCGATGACTTGCTGCCTGGTTCACCACCCCACAGATCTGGTTGTCCCTATATCCTTGGGTTGACTTAGACTGACCACGCACCCATGAATGCTTGAAGAATTGACCAGAATGATTCCATGCCATCAGTTAGTTTGCGAAGGGCAGGTGCCATGGCTCCCCTGGGTAAGAATAAAGGGTTCAAATCCTTTCCTGGAATTTTAATGGGCTGGAGGACAGAATAAAGAGGGGAATAGTCCTCCAATACTTAAAAAAACATGCACCGGAGGTAGTCCTCCTGCAAAAAATGCGTATCCAGGAAACCCACTATGGTGCACTCAATAGATGGGGCTAATTGCACACTTCGGATATACAAGAGGCTCCAGAGGAGTTGGTATTTTGATGCGCACTTCCTTCCCCTTTAAGCATCCAAAGGTTACACATGACCCGCAGGGATGACTGGTGGGAGTCTCTGGTGGTTGGGAGGGCAATTCCTTAATATAATGTTGATGTACATTCCTCCCAGACCACCGTCCCTGGTTTTACCGGAACTAGGGACTCTAACCCTGAATATCCCAGAGGGTGGGGTGGTGATTGGGGGTGATTGTAACACATCTTTGTCCCCGACGCTTGATCGATTACCGACATGACTACAAGACCAGGCGGGCACTGCATTGAGTGACTTCTTGTCTGCCATGGGTTTACAAGACATTTGGAGAGGTCTCAACCCCTTTTCACAACAATATACAGCTCTCTGGGGTGTATGGTAGTTTGTCACATATTGATTATTTCTTCACCCTGGCCCAAAAGGCACCCCCCTTTCAAGAGGCTTATTATTTGGCCGTGGGATCTCAGACCACTCTCCAGCCTGCGTCCATTACGAAATTGAAAAACCACTACAAGCACAACTGGGTAGGATATATCCCTGGTACTTTCAAATCACTCTTATTAGGTCTAAGATCCAAGAAGCAACGGATCAGTATATTGCCAAAAATAAAGGAACAGTAAACTCAGATTGCGTCCTCTGGAAGGCATATAAAGCAGGAATCAGGGGTCAGAGCATCTCTTTAATGGCGGGTGAAGAAAACTGCAAACGCTCACATTTAGACACAATAGAATGGTACATCCAGGCTCTGGGGGCTCTCCTGATTACCGACAATGATGCCGGGGTGAGACACCATCTGGTGCTAAAGAAGGCTGAGTTCAAGGCGATAGCCGAAGAGGCAGCAAAAGTCAGATATCGGGCAATGCAACAAAACCTCTATGAGGTGGGGAACAGAGCGGCCAAGGTGCTGGCATGGCTAGATAAAAAATCTGAGGCCTCCAGATGGGTAAAAGTAGTGAGAAGAAGAGATGGAACTATTGTTCGGGGAGGGGGCCAAATTGCTGCCGCGTTTGCGGACTATTATGAGCACCTCGATGCCTCAGGCTCCTCCACCACGGTCATTGAATCGCAGGAGCTACTGGCTACGCTCCAGTTGCCACGCTTTAGATCGGAGGATAGGGACCTCTTGGAGCAGGACTTGACAGAGTCTGAGATAGCCAAGGCGATGAGAGATCTTAGATCAGGCAAAACTAAGAGCAGCCCCAATGGTCTGCCAATTGAATTATACAAAATAATGATTCCCAAAGTGCTACCCCATTGCATAATATGTTTAACAAAAGCTATAAGAACGGGATACTTCCCATGGATCAACGAATAGCTAGCATCACGCTGATTCCAAAGATGGGTAAGCCCCCAAGTTAATGCGGCTCGTACAGGCCGATCTCCCTTCTGAACGCTGAGCTGAAAATCTTGGCTAAATTTCTGGCAAATTGCTTGATTCCAGTGATACACTCATTGGTCCAACCTGACCAGTCGGGCTTCATGCCAAGACACAATACAGACCTTAATCTTAGACGGCTACATGGGGTGATAGGTAGAGCTGCGACCACAGAGGAGGATGCGTTAGTGGTGACGCTAGACGCCCGTATGGCGTTCGACACCGTGGAGTGGCCATTTTTATATGCAGTATTAGAGAGGCTGGGCCTAGGGCTGAAATGTCTAAAATGGATTGAACTCTTGTATGCAGAGACGTTGGCGCGGGTCTCAGAGAATGGGAATGTATCCAGAGTGTTTGCGCTTCGGAGGGGAACGAGTCAGGGATGCCCACTGTCCCCCCTGTTGTTCATGTTGGTCCTAGAGCCATTGGCTGCGTGGATTCGGGGAGACCCTATGATCTGTTGACCAAAGTGGACACCAGAGTGGGAAGACAACATTTCCCTACACAAAGACGATATGTATGTGGCGAACCCTCATGTCACGATCCACAGGATGCTGCATTGACCTGTTCCGCAAGTACTCGGGATACACAATCAACTGGGGGAAATTGGTGATATGTCCTAGCTGGGAGTCAGTCCACACTCCACAGTAAGTGTCACCTCTGGATAGATACAAATGGGTTCCGATACTTGGGAATACACATTACTAGAGACCCCAAGATTTTTTAAGAACAAAATTTGCTCCTCCATTGAACTGCCTGAAGAGTGATATTCAACACTGGCGCTCGTTGCCGCTGTCTCTTTTCGGCAGAGCAGCACTTTTTCAAATGATGGCACTTGCCAGGTTCCTCTATGTGCTCCATAACATGCTGTATCCTGTGCCCTCACGGTATTTCCAGCACATAGATGCAGCAGTACGACAGTTGTTGTGGGACGGGGGGCATTGGGGATCTCCATAGCAAAGCTGACCAGGGGATGGTACTACGAAGGTATAGCACTCCTTTCCCTCCAAAGCTACTACTGGGCAACCCAACTCACAGTAATCAATCACTGGGTACACAAACCCCTGAATGAGCCGGCTTATCGGATGGACCAGCATAATATGCAACCAGGTGGATATCTTAGGGCACTATACGGGGAGGAACTGTGGATTCCTTCCACACTCGACTTCAACTACACTCCGAATCTGAGAGGTGGGAACCAGAGCACTAGGCTAGCACAACATACTCACTTTGATGACTCCACTGTGGGACTCGAACAGGCTGGGTCTGTTGATACATCAAGCAGGTTTTGATAGATAGGACACAATCAGGATCTCTAGGGAGTGTGATCTTTGGGTGGGGGGGTATCAAGACCTTCTTGGCACTAAAGAAGGAATACCAGATGCCGCAATCTGAAACCTTTAGGTATCCCCAAATTACCCGGGCACTGAGGGCAACAATACCCAAGGGGGTTGTACTGCCAGAGACTTCTCCACTTGAGGATACACTATTGGATGATTACTTAAATACAAAAGTGACTTCGCTGGTATACTGCAAACTCATAAACAATTTTCTGGACCCCTTGATGGTGCTTTGGAACCGATAGGAGGGAGACCTGGGTGATGAGGAATAGGTGGAGGGTATGGCCTCCCCAGGGAGGTGGCCATTCGCTTGCGCTTCAGACTAGTACAGCTCAAGATCCGACATAGAGCCTACTATGCATGAACACCCATGAAGGATTGGCAGTCGGATACAGGGACCAGGTTCATCTCGATGAGATGCTCACCTTCTGACTAGTGTTCTAGAGAAGTGGTCGTCGATAAGTCTTCAGCAGGGCAAGCTGCAAGTTGGATCCAAAGTGGGGCTCAAAAATGGGGGGATACTGGAGAGCGGGGTCCCAGTGCAGTCACTGATGAAGGTAGGGAAAGCTCTAAGTGTCCGATGTCTGAAGTCCATTCAGAGGAAAGCTTCCACGTTGGTGCGATGTGGCTTGGCATCAGTCTCGGTGAATGTCCCTACTTTCAGACTTAGAAACTTTTCAGGAAATTGCATCTCATTAAGCGGGGCAAATGAGCTAGTTAGATTCAGCCAGCAGGTTGAGGTTTATGGCTTTGACTTGATGGCGATCCAGATCTCCCGCCTGTTTTTCAGAGGAAAAGCTGTCAAAAAGTTTCTAAGTTCCAGGGAGGATTGAGGACCTAGGAGTCCCACGTGTGGGTTAGGACTCACACCAACATAGGCCAGCAGCAGGGTTTGGGCAGGTCCATTTAGAAAGGGTCAGCTGGGCAGTTGCATGGAAAATTCCTTAGAAAGCTTGCTGTCCCTGTAGCTAAGACAGGTTGTCAGCAAACTGACTCTTGGAGTCACTACTGGGGTCCTGGGTTCAAGGCAAGCAAGTCCAGTCTTCCTTCAGGATTCCAGCGCCAGGGCTGTCCTCCTTCTGCTTCTTCACAGGTCCAGAAGGGTTCTAAGGAGAGTTCTGAGTTGGCCAATTTTATGCCCAGTGCCAGCCTGTGTGTGGGGGCAATTCTTTGTCCACCATCTGAACCAGTTCTGGGCAGCTCTTCAGCTCCAACTGAGTTTGGAGCTAGTCTGACTGGAAAGACAAAAGTGATGCAGGTCTTGGTGTGAGCTTCATCTACCAGTGGGAAGGTAGACATCCTTTGAAGCTCAGCAAGTAGCTAACCCCAGAGCCCATTTTCCACTGCCTTGGAGCAATACCCATCTCACCACAGGGGAGCCATTAGTAGTCAGTCATTGTGTGACAGTTGAAGCTTGGACGCTGGCAGAAAAGAGGTAACTTTCCTCAATGTGTCTTTTGCCATAGTATTATCAAGTCCGACCTTACCATGAAGTTGAGTGTGAAATTACCCTTAAAATGAGCCCTTGAATCATTTTTCTAGCTGCTCCCAAACTGAAATTAAGCATTATAAGTTTTATGTTGCAAAGAGGTGTTTTTGAAGGCTAGCCTTGCCACAGCCAAATGATTCGAAAGGAAGCATGTGAAACAGGACAGCCGACTTCTATAGCAGCCTTTGGGGAACCATCTTCAGCTGCACTACAATACCAGCTGCCTTTGAGGAATTAATTGACATGTTTACTCACTTCAAGAAATGCCACATGCTTGATGCTGTAGCAATGTCTTCTGTGGGTACATTCTTGGTTACAGTGAAGAAGCATCGCCATTAGTTTTTGTTGTGTTTTTTTTACATTCAAAGACTACAAAATGTTTGCTGGGGAGTGAAGCCAGTTAATTCTTTGCATTTCCCCATTCTTACCCTTTTCCTAGTCTTCCTATATTTTTGTTTAAAAAAAAATAATTAAGAAACAGTTAAAAAAAACTTCTAGAAAAAAAAATTCTTGTTAGATTCACCATCAACTCAAACAAAGAGCTAACTGTGTTTTTAATGTGTCAGGGAGTGTATCTGTGGTTTTATCATCATGTGCATGAGTGTATGCATAGCGGTGTCAGTGTATGTGTTATTGTAAGCATTAGTGAGTCCCTGTGTGTGGATGCATCAGTATGAGCCTTAGTGTGTGACTGAATGCATTACTGTTTGGCTGGGTGTGTGAGTGTCTGCATTGCTGTTTGCTTGGGTTTGTCAGTGTGTCCATAGGTATGTCTCTGGGCGTATCAGTATTTCCGTCAGTGTATGCCTGTATGTGTTATTAGATGCATTAGTGTTTGTCTGTTGTGTCGGTATCTGCATTACTATTTAGCTGGGTGTCTCCGTGCCTGAATTGCTGTATGTCTAGGCTTGTCATTGTTTGCATTAGTATGTCCCTGGGTGTGTCAGTGTATGTGTCAGTGTATGTGTAAGTGTATGTCTGCGTGTGGTATTGAGTGCATTTATTTTTGGCTCGCTGTGTCAGTGTCTACAATGCTGTATGGTTCGGTGTTTCAGTGTCTGTTTCGCGATGTCCCTGTGTATGTCACTGTATGCATCAGTGTGTGCCTTGGTGTGTTATTCAATGCATTAATGTTGCCTGCATGTCTTAATGTCTGCATTGGTGTATGTCAGGTTGTGTCAGTGTCTGCATTGCTATGTCCCTGAATGTGTCAGTGTATACATCAGTCTATGACTCGGTATGTTATTAGATGCATTAGTGTTTAGTTTGATGTGCAAGTGGCTGTATCAGTTTGTTGTTGGGTGTGTTAGTGACTGTATCAATGTGTCTGTAGGTGAGTCAGTGACTCTATCTGTGTGAACCTGTGTCTGTTAGTACTTCTGTCTGAGTGGAGCTGGTTGTGTGAGTTGCTGTACTGATGTCTGCCAAGGTGTGTTAGTAGCTGTCATAATCTTTCCTTGGCGGTGCATCCTCAAAATGTAAACATTTGGAACAACACTGCAAAGGTTAATTAGTAAAGTACATTACCCCAATATATGGTGTCATTGATCTGCATCAAAAGAGAAAAACTAAAATATGTATTAGTTTTACAATTAATAGGTTTGCAAATGTAACTTACAGTTTCAACACGGCATAAAGACGTAGCTCTAGCAAATAACTAGACATTTCTCATACTGTAAAGCTATTTGTTAATATACATAAGCGTTTAAATTTCCTTTTTTTACTGTTCTCAGCTGCTTCACTCATACACAGCAATTAATGTATTTTTTAATAAGACAGCATAGAACTGTGGAAAAAAAAGAATCTTAAAGATTGTACAAAAATAAATCTGCACACTATCCAATTGCAATTAAGGAACACTGTGAATTGCACTCATTCCAAATAAACACATAAACGTAACACAACTTATTTAGGTATTTTTCACCATTATGAACTATTCACAAATATAGTTTTCTACACAATCCTTTCAAACAAATGCATATATATCTCTACAACACCACACAATAAAGCGATGTTTGGAACTATTCTACTATACGTTCCGGGGAAAAGAAGGTAACAGCTAAATATGTTCAGTGTAATATTTGTGGCATACAGTTGCCTAGCAGCGCTGCCAAGAAGTACTCACATGGGACAAGTTCCAATTGTAAGCACTTAAAACTGATTCGTGAAAGAGTGTACAACTGAATCATGCACAAGAAATGAAGTGCAGCAGAATATTTCACCAATAGAGCACCCTTGGAAGAACGTTCATCAGCTGTGGTCATCAGCGTACCAGCAGTCTGTGAACATATGAGTGACATGATTACTCACTGTGCAAAATGCCACATGTCTACTGCTGTAAACATGTCTCATGTGGCTCCATTTTCCCTACTACTGTACCTGTGTGAATGAATGTGTAAGTGTGAGAGTACATGATTGAGTACCTGTATGGGTGTTCTTGTCACCCTTACATTAACCTAATAATAAATATAGTTATTACTTTACAAGTATATTTTTTAACATACTACAATACAATTTTAACGAAACAGTTAAGAAGCAAACATAACTTATTTAACTATTTACAAATGCAAAAACACATTGAAACTTGAACTTTTACAACAAAAAGTAGCACCATAGGAATTGAAGAGATGATTCCTAGAAATATAGAAGAAGAAAGAGATGGAGAGGTTCACAGGAAGTGTAGACATGCTACTGTGTATCAATGAGAGTGTAGTAGTATTTGTAGGATTTTCCAGGTTTAAATTGATACGATACAGTAAGACCCCACCCATGTACTTGCAGTACTGTCTATTTACTTTACCTCTGAAAATACTAAAAGATTTAGGAACACTAGCTCTAACTGTGAGTTGTGCAGAATATCCATGGGATCACTTACATTACTTTCTCAGAGAAGCATACTTTAATATTAAACGCATCATCCTCTGAGCTTCTGAAAGGACTTAAAGGTACAGTTTTGTATTTCCCTTTAAATGTGAGTTGTGCAGAATATCCATGGGATCACTTACATTACTTTCTCAGAGAAGCATACTTTAATATTAAACGCATCATCCTCTGAGCTTCTGAAAGGACTTAAAGGTACAGTTTTGTATTTTCCTTTAAATGTGTCTATTTTTGTGAAACACTATATTGAAACTGTGGGTGTAGAGAAAGATTCAGAAGAACCGCTTGTTATTCTAGTAAATGGTATGTGCACGAAAAAGTAAAAAATATGGCAGGAACTAGTGGATATAAATCAGGTGAAGAAACCTACATGATATGTTAAAGACAATAATGTGTACTATAAAGATGTAATGTTCTCTAACATGGAAGTTGAATGATGGAAAAAATGTTGCCTACAAGTGGACAGTTTGAAAAAGTGGATAGAAATAGATCTAAAGAAATCTATGAGCATTACAGTATCCATCTGCTACATTCAAAAGAGATTATGGGGATGCAATTAAATTGTATGATAAACAAGCTGAAATAATGCCGATAAGTGTCTGAAGAAAAGCTTTCTCAAATGGCTTCTTCGCAGTCCTATTTGAAAAAAAGACAATATAAACATTTGTTAGAAATATATTCTTAAAAAACAACAATACTTTTAACAAACATTTGAAAACTACCCCACAAAATCCTCCCAGTAGTAGTCACACAGTTTCTGACTAACACTGAATTTCAAACTCCACTTTCCTGGGGTTAGTTCATACTTACAAACAAGGACCTCCTTTATAGTACGATACCTTAAATTCTTCCCCTTATCTAGAACAACTATGTTGTTCCTCCCCTCACCACATATATGACTCCAAAGGTATCTCTACAATCCTTCTAAGAGATCCTCTGTACCACTGCAGCTACTTCTTATGACAGAAATAACCTGTCTATAACAAACCCCTCCTTAAAGTCAGCCACCGAGTTCCTGAATATATGAATTCTTTCTTCTGCATTGGACACACTAGTAGTGCTCACACCTTCTTTGTTAGACTCTAAGAGCTATTTGGCCTTCGAGTGCACATCCTTAACACTACAGCCAGCAAAAACATGTTATCAACCAAGGATCTCTTAGCCTCACCCTTTCTCTCCTCTGCACCCACCTGAGCCAGCTGCGGCCCCAGCTTCCATTCCAGTCTGTGCTTGAGGTCCTCAGGGGACTGAGTTTGGGAGGAGACAGTATTTCCTGCATTGTATAAAGTACAGAAGTCTCTATCTGGGGGGTCCCCTCTCTACTCTGGTGAATTTACCCACTCATTCATCCACTCTTCGCCCACCTTCTGAATCCCACTACCCTTTGGAGCCCTGGTTCTGAGTTCAACTATAATCAGTATTCTGCCTTTTTAAGAGTGCTGGAGTAGTCCTTTTCAAACTCTTCTTGTGGAACAGGTTGCATTCTGTGCATGTCCTCTCAGGCTCTAAAATGAACTAGTACTCAAACTTGGCTGTATATGTGAGTAAATGGGTGTGAGAATGTTTTTATGATTATCTGACTGAGTGTTGCAGTCACTGTCTGGCTATATGAGCGGTGGCTACATAAGTGCTTTTGTGGGAGTGTAACTGGATATTTAAGTGCCTTTCTGACTTTTTGAACACGTGCAAATTACATACTATAAGCAAACACTCAAATCTAATTTCAAACACATTCATTCATACTGGACTCATAAAATTGCTGTTCGTTCAGAATACAAATTTATCTTACTCCTTTCCTGTTCACTTTATTTTTAGTTAATATTCTCATCTAATATCTAGCAAGACACTAGAACTTTGCTGTTTGCATACGTCAAATATTTGCAGGTACTTTAGGCACAGCTTTAAAACTATGCTGTCCTTCATATGCAACAAACAAATGTACTTCATGGAGAAATTTCAGATTTTTTTCTCCAGAAAGAGTACCAAGCAAGAGGTGCTCCTCATAGTCAGTCTGTGTGTGTCAGTGGGTGTGAGAGAGTTTGTATGAGAATTTAATAGAATAATATATTATACCCAGAATCAGGGATAGGTATTTATCTCTGTTGGTGTCCGTAACTTTAAGAAATGACCGTAGAGGTCCCGGTGATGTCTGCCTTGCGGGTAGGAAGAGAAACTGTTACCAAATGTCGCAAAGTCTCATTGTGTGAGCTAGAGGGCACCTCTGGTATTGCCACTGTGATAACAGAACCGGCAGTCGTCGCCCTGTTATTGTACCGAGGCAATGTGTGCTGGGAAATATAGGCACTTGGGCGGTCGTCAAGCTGAAACATGTCTAGTGTTATCCCATGTATGTCTGTCAGGAGTGACTTGGGAAGGGTATTTGGGAATGTTTCAGCACGCCACACATTGTAACTGAACAGGTCAGTTACAACAACCAAAACCCACCAACCTAGTTTTTAATTTTTTTGAAATAATAAGTGGAAGAGCCAGTTGGCCTCATTAGGCTTCCTGCTTAAATATAAAACCCTGGTTAGTGGGTATAGGCAATGGGAATGGGCCTGGCTACATGCAGTTTGGGTGAAAACAACGTGCTCTGCTGCAAAAACCTACTTCAAACGGTGTACATCCCTTATTAGTGGGCAGACGTAAATATGAAAAACTCCCTTATATTTAGTACATTCCACGCTATATCCCAAAGGGCCAGAAGAAATGACCGTCTAGTGGGGTACCCAAGAGTGAGACTGTCCGACTCTGGTTACAGTGAATAACTACTCTCTACCATAGATGTGCTTTTCTCTATCTCTGTTGTAACTACTGCTGATCCAGACGTAGAACTATGTTTATTCTCAAAGTTACGAAGTTACGAACAGCAACAGAGATAAATACCCATCCCTGATTCGGGTTTAATGTATTATTCTATTATATTCTCTGTTCTAACACAATGTTATTTATAGTTGTGAAACGGTTGCATTTAACCTTGTTATTTTATGATTACTGGGCTACAAAAGCTTCTACATGATGGCGTTAAAAAAAGTGACTATGTCTACAAATTTCACAGTCCTATGTTTATTTTCATATTGACAGTGTGTTATATTGAACGTTTTCCTGTGATAATGTTGTGTGAACAAGCCCTTCCGGGGGCGAAAAGCGTCACGACAGGTTCATGCATTTAATAAACCTCCTATGTTGGTATAACGTGGAAGACTGATGGTTTTTCTGTTGACCTGAGTGCTCGGTTGGAACCCGGCTCGACTGGTATATATATATGTATATATATATATATGTATATGTATATATATATATATATATATATATATATATATATATATATATATATATATATATATATATATATATATATATATACATATACATATATATATAAATATATATATATATATATATATGTGATCATGGACGGCCGAAACGCGTCTTGACTTTTGCAAAAAAGGAAATAAAATAATGCACTACAATTGGGTCCACGCTCGTGATTTCGCGTGCATGCGAGGTTGATCTGCGAGGTATTGCAGATATATATATATATATAGCACATACATTTACCTTACATACCTTGCGATGTATTGCAAAGGCATATTCGTGGTTAAGGCTTTGTGTTGTAAAGGCAATGCATGGTAAAGACTTTGCATGGTAATGGATTGCAAAGGCTGGTTCCTCTACCAGTGGTCCAGTTTATCAAGTTTACTATAACAGAAGCTTGAGATTGTTGAAAGTATGGGAAGTGCTTCATATTGAAACTCTATGTTGAGAGATGATTTAATTATGTCCTTTGCAAGTGCCTTAAACCCAATAATTACAATCAGTACAAGGGTAATCCACATATTTACACGGAAAACGTGCCTTATCTTAATGAGGTAAAGTCCCTCTCTTATTGTTAACAAAAACACGTGGGTGTAGACACGGTCACATGGGCCCAGGGGCACAAGAGCAACACGTGTGTGCCAGCCATTTTAAATGCTCAGAACCGATCCATGTATTCAGTGCAGGTAATTTTCTTGTGCCCCACAAATGCACTCAAAGTCAACTCATTAAGTGTTTCACAAGACTTGTTTGTGTTTCACCTTTCTTTCAGAATCACTACAACTGCTGCCTGCATGATGGATCTACGCAGGTATCCCCTAGATGAACAGAACTGCACCCTGGAAATCGAAAGTTGTGAGTACGGCCTATTTTTAAGTTTTTAATTGACATATACACGATCCAAATGCTAACAAATTTGTAAATCTTGTTCTCTTCTAAAATTGGTATGAACAAGTTCACATTCATGAAGTATAGAGATCATTATTAGAACATCGACAATTCTTGCTGGTTATTTTGATAGCAAATGACGAATAGTGAAAATGGGTACTTTTACTAGACGTGTATATGTATTGCCACGTAAAATGTGATAATGGCGGCTGATGTATTATCTGCGCACACAAAAAGTAGTATTCGAAAAAAACAGAACGTATTGTGGCAGTGCGGTGACTAATAGTATTGTACTGACCATTGTAACCAGTCGAATAACTTGTGACTTCAAACGTGCCTTTAAATAAACCGGGGGCTTCATAGTAATGGAATGTCTATCATGAATGAAATGGGGAAAAGTAAATCAGCGATGAATGAAAGTATTCTACATATTTGGATGAAACAGTTTGATTGAGAAAAAAGTCTTTAATGTATTTTGTAAAAGCTATTTATTAATACATATGCTGACTCATTAGATAACAGGCCCTTGATAGATCAATAGGCATGATTGTCCCAGGATGCTTGTTTCCGGTCCAGGGAAGACATGGCTTGGCAGTTCGTGCTGGACTGTTCCCATGAGGCACAGGGTCAGACTGATTTGCAAATAGCCATGTCTGTCCCAGGATGCTTGTTTCCGGTCCAGGGAAGACATGGCTTGGCAGTTCGTGCTGGACTGTTCCCATGAGGCACAGGGTCAGACTGATTTGCATATAGCCATGTCTGAACTGGGCACATATTTGCATATAGCCATGTCTGAACTGGGGTGGCCGAGTGGCTGGGGTGGCCGAGTGAGCTAAAGAATGGTGATGGATTAAACCCAGATCAGTTGACTGGGGGTGAGTGTTTGATTTGCTCAAACACTCCGTCCATCATCACCTTTTGTATCGCTTTGTTCGCCCTAAGTGTGGCAGGGTATGCTCAGACGTGAGTCCCTTGCTCACTTGGCCACTGGATTCAAGATAGCCTGGCTGATGATGATTATGAATCCGAAACCGGTCCCAGGATGCTTGTTTCTGGTCCAGGGAAGACATGGATTGGCAGTTCGTGCTGGACTGTTCCCATGAGGCACAGGGTCAGACTGATTTGCATATGGCCGTGTCTGAACTGGGGTGGCCGAGTGAGCTAAAGAATGGTGATGGATTAAACCCAGATCAGTTGACTGGGGGTGAATTTGATTTGCTCAAACGCTCCGTCCATCATCCCCCTTTGTAGCGCTTTGTTCGCCCTAAGTGTGGCAGGGTATGCTCAGGCGTGAGTCCCTTGCTCACTTGGCCACTGGATTCAAGATAGTCTGGCTGAGGAGGATTATGAATCCGAAACCGGTCCCAGGATGCTTGTTCCCGATCCAGGGAAGACATTGCTTGGCAGTTCGTGCTGGACTGTTCCCATGAGGCACAGGGTCAGACTGATTTGCATATGGCCATGTCTGAACTGGGGTGGCCGAGTGAGCTAAAGAATGGTGATGGATTAAACCCAGTTCAGTTGACTGGGGGTGAGTGTTTGATTTGCTCAAACGCTCCGTCCATCATCCCCTTTTGTATCGCTTTCTTCGCCCTAAGTGTGGCAGGGTATGCTCAGACGTGAGTCCCTTGCTCACTTGGCCACTGGATTCAAGACAGCCTGCCTGATGAGGATTATGAATCCGACACCGGTCCCAGGATGCTTGTTTCCGGTCCAGGGAAGACATGGCTTGGCAGTTCGTGCTGGACTGTTCCCATGAGGCACAGGGTCAGACTGATTTGCATATGGCCATGTCTGAAATGGGGTGGCCGAGTGAGCTAAAGAATGGTGATGGATTAAACCCAGATCAGTTGACCGGGGGTGAGTGTTTGATTTGCTCAAACGCTCCGTCCATCATCCCCTTTTGTATCGCTTTGTTCGCCCTAAGTGTGGCAGGGTATGCTCAGACGTGAGTCCCTTGCTCACTTGGCCACTGGATTCAAGATAGCCTGGCTGATGAGGATTATGAATCCGAAACTGGTCCCAGGATGCTTGTTTCCGGTCCAGGGAAGACATGACTTGGCAGTTTGTGCTGGACTGTTCCCATGAGGCACAGGGTCAGACTGATTTGCATATGGCCATGTCTGAACCGGGGTGGCCGAGTGAGCTAAAGAATGGTGATGGATTAAACCCAGATCAGTTGACTGGGGGTGAGTGTTTGATTTGCTCAAACGCTCTGTCCATCATCCCCTTTTGTATCGCTTTGTTCGCCCTAAGTGTGGCAGGGTATGCTCAGACGTGAGTCCCTTGCTCACTTGGCCACTGGATTCAAGATAGCCAGGCTGATGAGGATTATGAATCCGAAACCGGTCCCAGGATGCTTTTTTCCGGTCCAGGGAAGACATGGCTTGGCAGTTTGTGCTGGACTGTTCCTATGAGGCACAGGGTCAGACTGATTTGCATATGGCCATGTCTGAACTGGGGTGGCCGAGTGAGCTAAAGAATGGTGATGGATTAAAGCCAGATCAGTTGACTGGGGGTGAGTGTTTGATTTGCTCAAACGCTCCGGCCATCATCCCCTTTTGTATCGCTTTGTTCGCCCTAAGTGTGGCAGGGTATGCTCAGACGTGAGTCCCTTGCTCACTTGGCCACTGGATTCAAGATAGCCTGGCTGATGAGGATTATGAATCCGAAACCGGTCCCAGGATGCTTGTTTCCGGTCCAGGGAAGACATGGCTTGGCAGTTCGTGCTGGACTGTTCCCATGAGGCACAGGGTCAGACTGATTTGCATATGGCCATGTCTGAACTGGGGTGGTCGAGTGAGCTAAAGAATGGTGATGGATTAAACCCAGATCAGTTGAGTGGGGGTGAGTGTTTGATTTGCTCAAACGCTCCGTCCATCATCCCCTTTTGTATCGCTTTGTTCGCCCTAAGTGTGGCAAGGTATGCTCAGACGTGAGTCCCTTGCTCACTTGGCCACTGGATTCAAGATAGCCTGGCTGATGAGGATTATGAATCCGAAACCGGTCCCAGGATGCTTGTTTCCGGTCCATGGAAGACATGGCTTGGCAGTTTGTGCTGGACTGTTCCCATGAGGCACAGGGTCAGACTGATTTGCATATGGCCATGTCTGAACTGGGGTGGCCGAGTGAGCTAAAGAATGGTGATGGATTAAACCCAGATCAGTTGACTGGGGGTGAGTGTTTGATTTTCTCAAACGCTCCGTCCATCATCCCCTTTTGTATCGCTTTGTTCACCCTAAGTGTTGCAGGGTATGCTCAGACGTGAGTCCCTTGCTCACTTTGCCACTGGATTCAAGATAGCCTGGCTGATGAGGATTATGAATCCGAAACCGGTCCCAGGATGCTTGTTTCCGGTCCAGGGAAGACATGGCTTGGCAGTTCGTGCTGGACTGTTCCCATGAGGCACAGGGTCAGACTGATTTGCATATGGCCATGTCTGAACTGGGGTGGCCGAGTGAGCTAAAGAATGGTGATGGATTAAACCCAGATCAGTTGACTGGGGGTGAGTGTTTGATTTGCTCAAACGCTCCGTCCATCATCCCCTTTTGTATTGCTTTGTTCGCCCTAAGTGTGCCAGGGTATGCTCAGACGTGAGTCCCTTGCTCACTTGGCCACTGGATTCAAGATAGCCTGGCTGATGAGGATTATGAATCCGAAACCGGTCCCCGGATGCTTGTTTCCGGTCCAGGGAAGACATGGCTTGGCAGTTCGTGCTGGACTGTTCCCATGAGGCACAGGGTCAGACTGATTTGCATATGGCCATGTCTGAACTGGGGTGGTCGAGTGAGCTAAAGAATGGTGATGGATTAAACCCAGATCAGTTGACTGGGGGTGAGTGTTTGATTTGCTCAAACACTCCGTCCATCATCCCCTTTTGTATCGCTTTGTTCGCCCTAAGTGTGGCAGGGTATGCTCAGACGTGAGTCCCTTGCTCACTTGGCCACTGGATTCAAGATAGCCTGGCTGATGAGGATTATGAATCCGAAACCGGTCCCAGGATGCTTGTTTCCGGTCCAGGGAAGACATGGCTTGGCAGTTTGTGCTGGACTGTTCCCATGAGGCACAGGGTCAGACTGATTTGCATATGGCCATGTCTGAACTGGGGTGGCCGAGTGAGCTAAAGAATGGTGATGGATTAAACCCAGATCAGTTGACTGGGGGTGAGTGTTTGATTTGCTCAAACGCTCTGTCCATCATCCCCTTTTGTATCGCTTTGTTCGCCCTAAGTGTGGCAGGGTATGCTCAGACGTGAGTCCCTTGCTCACTTGGCCACTGGATTCAAGATAGCCAGGCTGATGAGGATTATGAATCCGAAACCGGTCCCAGGATGCTTTTTTCCGGTCCAGGGAAGACATGGCTTGGCAGTTCGTGCTGGACTGTTCCCATGAGGCACAGGGTCAGACTGATTTGCATATGGCCATGTCTGAACTGGGGTGGCCGAGTGAGCTAAAGAATGGTGATGGATTAAACCCAGATCAGTTGACTGGGGGTGAGTGTTTGATTTGCTCAAACGCTCCGGCCATCATCCCCTTTTGTATTGCTTTGTTCGCCCTAAGTGTGGCAGGGCATGCTCAGACGTGAGTCCCTTGCTCACTTGGCCACTGGATTCCAGATAGCCTGGCTGATGAGGATTATGAATCCGAAACCGGTCCCAGGATGCTTGTTTCCGGTCCAGGGAAGACATGGCTTGGCAGTTCATGCTGGACTGTTCCCATGAGGCACAGGGTCAGACTGATTTGCATATGGCCATGTCTGAACTGGGGTGGCCGAGTGAGCTAAAGAATGGTGATGGATTAAACCCAGATCAGTTGACTGGGGGTGAGTGTTTGATTTGCTCAAACGCTCCGTCCATCATCCCCTTTTGTATCGCTTTGTTCGCCCTAAGTGTGGCAGGGTATGCTCAGACGTGAGTCCCTTGCTCACTTGGCCACTGGATTCAAGATAGCCTGGCTGATGAGGATTATGAATCCGAAACCGGTCCCAGGATGCTCGTTTCCGGTCCAGGGAAGACATGGCTTGGCAGTTCGTGCTGGACTATTCCCATGAGGCACAGGGTCAGACTGATTTGCATATGGCCATGTCTGAACTGGGGTGGCCGAGTGAGCTAAAGAATGGTGATTGATTAAACCCAGATCAGTTGACTGGGGGTGAGTGTTTGATTTGCTCAAACGCTCCGTCCATCATCCCCTTTTGTATCGCTTTGTTCGCCCTAAGTGTTGCAGGGTATGCTCAGACGTGAGTCCCTTGCTCACTTGGCCACTGGATTCAAGATAGCCTGGCTGATGAGGATTATGAATCCGAAACCAGTCCCAGGATGCTTGTTTCCGGTCCAGGGAAGACATGGCTTGGCAGTTCGTGCTGGACTGTTCTCATGAGGCACAGGGTCAGACTGATTTGCATATGGCCATGTCTGAACTGGGGTGGCCGAGTGAGCTAAAGAATGGTGATTGATTAAACCCAGATCAGTTGACTGGGGGTGAGTGTTTGATTTGCTCAAACGCTCCGTCCATCATCCCCTTTTGTATCGCTTTGTTCGCCCTAAGTGTTGCAGGGTATTCTCAGACGTGAGTCCCTTGCTCACTTGGCCACTGGATTCAAGATAGCCTGGCTGATGAGGATTATGAATCCGAAACCGGTCCCAGGATGCTTGTTTCCGGTCCAGGGAAGACATGGCTTGGCAGTTCGTGCTGGACTGTTCCCATGAGGCACAGGGTAAGACTGATTTGCATATGGCCATGTCTGAACTGGGGTGGTCGAGTGAGCTAAAGAATGGTGATGGATTAAACACAGATCAGTTGACTGGGGGTGAGTGTTTGATTTGCTCAAACACTCCGTCCATCATCCCCTTTTGTATCGCTTTGTTCGCCCTAAGTGTGGCAGGGTATGCTCAGACGTGAGTCCCTTGCTCACTTGGCCACTGGATTCAAGATAGGTTGGCTGATGAGGATTATGAATCCGAAACCGGTCCCAGGATGCTTGTTTCCGGTCCAGGGAAGACATGGCTTGGCAGTTTGTGCTGGACTGTTCCCATGAGGCACAGGGTCAGACTGATTTGCATATGGCCATGTCTGAACTGGGGTGGCCGAGTGAGCTAAAGAATGGTGATGGATTAAACCCAGATCAGTTGACTGGGGGTGAGTGTTTGATTTGCTCAAACGCTCTGTCCATCATCCCCTTTTGTATCGCTTTGTTCGCCCTAAGTGTGGCTGGGTATGCTCAGACGTGAGTCCCTTGCTCACTTGGCCACTGGATTCAAGATAGCCAGGCTGATGAGGATTATGAATCCGAAACCGGTCCCAGGATGCTTTTTTCCGGTCCAGGGAAGACATGGCTTGGCAGTTCGTGCTGGACTGTTCCCATGAGGCACAGGGTCAGACTGATTTGCATATGGCCATGTCTGAACTGGGGTGGCAGAGTGAGCTAAAGAATGGTGATGGATTAAACCCAGATCTGTTGACTGGGGGTGAGTGTTTGATTTGCTCAAACGCTCCGGCCATCATCCCCTTTTGTATTGCTTTGTTCGCCCTAAGTGTGGCAGGGCATGCTCAGACGTGAGTCCCTTGCTCACTTGGCCACTGGATTCAAGATAGCCTGGCTGATGAGGATTATGAATCCGAAACCGGTCCCAGGATGCTTGTTTCCGGTCCAGGGAAGACATGGCTTGGCAGTTCATGCTGGACTGTTCCCATGAGCCACAGGGTCAGACTGATTTGCATATGGCCATGTCTGAACTGCGGTGGCCGAGTGAGCTAAAGAATGGTGATGGATTAAACCCAGATCAGTTGACTGGGGGTGAGTGTTTGATTTGCTCAAACGCTCCGTCAATCATCCCCTTTTGTATCGCTTTGTTCGCCCTAAGTGTGGCAGGGTATGCTCAGACGTGAGTCCCTTGCTCACTTGGCCACTGGATTCAAGATAGCCTGGCTGATGAGGATTATGAATCCGACACCGGTCCCAGGATGCTTGTTTCCGGTCCAGGGAAGACATGGCTTGGCAGTTCGTGCTGGACTGTTCCCATGAGGAACAGGGTCAGACTGATTTGCATATGGCCATGTCTGAACTGGGGTGGTCGAGTGAGCTAAAGAATGGTGATGGATTAAACCCAGATCAGTTGACTAGGGGTGAGTGTTTGATTTGCTCAAACGCTCCATCCATCATCCCCTTTTGTATCGCTTTGTTCGCCCTAAGTATGGCAGGGTATGCTCAGACGTGAGTCCCTTGCTCACTTGGCCACTGGATTCAAGATAGCCTGGCTGATGAGGATTATGAATCCGAAACCGGTCCCAGGATGCTTGTTTTCGGTCAAGGGAAGACATGGCTTGGCAGTTCGTGCTGGACTGTTCCCATGAGGCATAGGGTCAGACTGATTTGCATATGGCCATGTCTGAACTGGGGTGGCCGAGTGAGCTAAAGAATGGCGATGGATTAAACCCAGATCAGTTGACTGGTGGTGAGTGTTTGATTTTCTCAAACGCTCCGTCCATCATCCCCTTTTGTATCACTTTGTTCGCCCTAAGTGTGGCAGGGTATGCTCAGACGTGAGTCCCTTGCTCACTTGGCCACTGGATTCAAGATAGCCTGGATGATGAGGATTATGAATCCGAAACTGGTCCCAGGATGCTTGTTTCCGGTCCAGGGTAGACATGGCTTGGCAGTTCGTGCTGGACTGTTCCCATGAGGCACAGGGTCAGACTGATTTGCATATGGCCATGTCTGAACTGGGGTGGCCGAGTGAGCTAAAGAATGGTGATTGATTAAACCCAGATCAGTTGACTGGGGGTGAGTGTTTGATTTGCTCAAACGCTCCGTCCATCATCCCCTTTTGTATCGCTTTGTTCGCCCTAAGTGTGGCAGGGTATGCTCAGACGTGAGTCCCTTGCTCACTTGGCCACTGGATTCAAGATAGCCTGGCTGATGAGGATTATGAATCCGAAACTGGTCCCAGGATGCTTGTTTCCGGTCCAGGGAAGACATGGCTTGGCAGTTCGTGCTGGACTGTTGCCATGAGGCACAGGGTCAAACTGATTTGCATATGGCCATGTCTGAACTGAGGTGGCCGAGTGAGCTTAAGAATGGTGATGGATTAAACCCAGATCAGTTGACTGGGGGTGAGTGTTTTGTGGTATATAAATAAATAATACCGGATCTAGGTTTGACTAGGCATAGCAATAACAGATAGCTCAATAAATAAGAGTCAAGATTCGAGGTAGTAGAGTTTGCAGGTTTATTACAGCATAAAGGACAGGAACAGGACAACCTGCACAGGAATAGGATGGCAGGGCCCGGCAGCTGCCGGGGCTGGATCTGGGATGAGCGCGCTCTGGGGAAAGGACTGGCGTGCGATTTAATAACAATACACAAGCATATATAGTAAAACAGTTACATTACAGTACATATGATAGGCGGAGCAGTGGGTGTGGTCAATAGCAGTCGCGAAAGATAAGGGTGAAAATGGGTGTAACAGGGGCGTATACATAGACATGTGATGTAAACGTAACAGAATATGTCATAAATGGGGTGGAAACATGGAGGGGGCTACCTAAGGAGCCGGGACCTCTAACCTAGTGGTGCGCGCAAACTGGCAATGACGTGTTACTAGGAGAAGCTGGGGGCTACGAACTCTGTGCTAGGAGCAGAGACTGAAGTCTGGAGAGTCAGGGCGACATGTACCTAAACAGTATCTAGTATCTGATGTTTAGAGAACATGTTGATATAAACTAGAAGTCAGGAGGGGAAAGGCTAACTTGATTCTAAGACTGGAGCATGCATTATTCTACATGTAGTGCGTGATGAAGAATATTAAATGACCATAAATACAGTATTTCTCTTACATGGAGACGTAAAGGCTAGACTATGACGGTAACTATTGATGCGATTCAGTAGCTTTAAGAATGCAGAGAGGGAGGGCTGGACTGATAACTAGAATCATAACATACTCTTGGCAGACTCAGAGGCAGAGCCAGGCTGAACCGGGCACTGTGAGGCAGGAAGTAAGTGAAGGGTCAGGGATACAGGTGGGGGCTGTATCGCTCCTCAGCGAGGCTCAGGAGACAGGAGCTGAATCTGGTGTCCGGGCCCTTTTGAGGCCTAGAAACGGGGACTTTACAATGGAATAACGTGCACACTGAGAAACGTGGCAACGTAAC
This sequence comes from Lissotriton helveticus, assembly GCF_964261635.1. NCBI lineage: Eukaryota > Metazoa > Chordata > Amphibia > Caudata > Salamandridae > Lissotriton > Lissotriton helveticus. The sequence goes on along the minus strand of NC_136060.1, from coordinate 146,416,999 downwards.
TTTAAATAGGCCTGATATTCGTAGTATTCACGAGAACTGGAAACTGGCATACTAGAGATGGACACAACTGTAATTGCGTCTTTAATCGAACATGGGGAATACATATGCATATTAATCATGCACAGATAACATATGATGGAGGACGCGTAGGGACACAGAACATGGCAAAATTTACTTTTCCACATTCCCTCCTTGTCACTACGTTTCCATCAGGAAACATCAATATTCATGATACCATCTATCATTTCATACAGTATCATTTGCTCGTCTCGAATTTTCTGGGAACGGGTTTTAGAACGGGGCTTGGGACTAGGAATACAAGAGGTAGCACAAATGCCGCAAATCGCAGGGCCACATTGTATACAGAGGCAGCAACTGAATATGATCGCTACTGCAATACCTAGAAAGGACAAGACCTTCCATCCCCAGGCGGAAATTATATTCCAGAACCAACCGGACCATGTCCAGGTGCCTGGGTCTTGGTGTAACAGATGGGCAATTTTATGGAGTCTGGTTATAGCTGAATAAACAGACGGCGCGTTATTAGGAATCAAAATGCAGCAACTAGATCCGATGACTCTACAGGCCCCGCCCCTATCGGCCAATATGACGTCAAGGATGAGACGATTCTGTAAAACGACAAATCTCATAGCAGATTGCTCTTCGGTTAACTTACCTAGAGCAGAGGCAGTCTCATTTACTACAGCTTCAAGGGTTCTGGTTAACCTACGGATTAGCTTACTATTCTGGATAGGGCCTATAAAGAAGAAGAAACCTCTATTGAAATCTGTATACTGTTCTAGAGCAGTTTCAGTATAATCGACAATTGGGGACTCAATCTCCCTTCTATGTCTAAGGTGTACTAGATGTGTGTTTCTGTGATAATCAGATGGGGCTAGGAAAACAGGTGGCAGTAGGAAGGCAATGTAACAGGTTCCCTCCCAATCGAGGGGCAGACGAACATATGCGGTTTGACCACAAATAAAATAAGAATGACGTGAAGCTTTGAAAATAGATTTCCCATTGTCACTATACTTGACAATAGTAGTACAATCACTATGTCCTACAAGTACGGAACCATTATTTCGGACACATAATTCGCCTTTGACTGGTAGTACCGAAATAGCAGGTAAGTCTGGAGTAGAATCAGACTGAACATTCAGGACCATAAAATTCGAAGAATAATTACCTAAATTGTAAACTTCATTTTCTAGATCTAACCCTGTTCTGTGGGGAAGACCTTGCTTGTCTGGAAAACATGTACTGTTAAGAAAAGACATATCTGTTGAGGATGACGTTAACGTGGACCATGCTCCACACGAACCATTATGAGAAAATGGATAAGGAAAGAGTGGCAGAACTCCCTTCGGTGTCTGAAAAGGGGGGAGTCGACCACACACCCAACAATTAGTGGCATTGCTGGTCTGGTGTGAATAATGTAACATGCGGATAAAAGAATTGTTACGCATAGCGAGGCGATAAGAGAGTTCATGAGGAGGCAGATCACTAAACGTGTGCTCTACTGTAACATTAGAAGACTTATTTACATGAGAAACTGGAAAATACAAGTAAAATGCATAACTGGTGCAGGAAATCATAATGCTGAGAAATAAAACGAAACTTAGAAAAATGATACATCGGATTGAGTTTTGACTAACTCTCTCACTATGGGGGTCTATTTTATACATGTCAGAAACCGGTCTAACCGTTTCACCTAGGGGAGGACTTAGACAATCAAACTGGCTGACTTATTTTACTAGACCTTAACTTTTTCTTATACTCCTGTTGCGGAGTTGTCTCTAACAGGGAGGGTTCAGTAACAGTGTCTTTTGCGGGACAGTCCTTAAGAATAGTACTTTGGCAGTCCTTTAAATGTTTGGAAATGTTCTTTGAAACGGGCTTCAATCCATAAAACTTTTTGATATGCGAAAGATGCACCCAGCCTTTGCGTCCCTCCAACTTCACGGCTGTACGGGTGGCCAGGAGGACCTGTCGGGGCTCCTTCCAGCGAGGCTCCAGTGGACTTGAACGATCAAAGTTTCGCACTAAGACCATGGATCCGGGAACGATTTCATGCGGTGCCACCTCGGTATTGTCTGGAAATGCGGCGGCAACCTGTGAACGACAAGAGTTGAGGGCAGACATCAAGGAAGCTAGGTAATCTGTCAGCATATTACTTGAAACATCGGTAATACTTCGGGGTCTAGGAGTACCCCACATGTTAGGGGGGCGGCCGAAAACGACCTCATACGGGGACAGACCTGATCTGGAATGTGCGACCATGCGCATGTAGAACAGAGCAACTGGCAGAGCTACTAGCCAGTCCACACCTTTCTCTTGACAAACTTTTGCAATTCGGATTTTCAGGGTCTGATTATGTCTCTCTACGAGACCGGCTGCTTCAGGATGGCGTACACAATGGAACTTCCACTGGTACCCTAACAACAGGGAAACATGTTTCATTAGCTCGGATGAGAATGGCTGGCCGTTGTCAGAATATACGACTCTAGGGAGTCCATAACGGGGGAAGAACTCACGAACCAACTGCTTGGCAGTAGTCGTGGCTGTGTAATCTGGGACTGGATATGCCTCCGTCCACCTGGACAAAGCGCATACAACTACGAGGACATACTTGAAACCTCGACATCGCTCCATCTGAATATAATCCATCTGGAGGACTTCAAAAGGGTGGTCAGGGAGCTGGAAACCACCTTGTTCCACCGCAACACTTTTACCTGGATTAAACTGGCAACATATCATACAGGTACGGACTTTCTGCTTGGCTGCAGCTCGTAAATGCTTGTTGAACCAAATGTTCTGGATACTGTCTAACATAGCTTTTTCTCCTAAGTGTGCTGGACTATGTGCGGTATTGATAATGACTTGAACCATAGAGTCGGGGAGAAACCATGTGGTTCTACCCTTCGTTAACCATCCTTGATCTGTCTGGACCCCTCCTTGTTCGGACCATTTCTTGATTTCATCGGGAGTAGCATGTAACTGGATATCTATGACATCTTGAGTAGGGTCCTTAACTGTCATACAGGTAGTCGGATCTGGAATATGTGTCTGTGTCGGATTAACTGGAATGTCTGGAGTCTGAGCTGTAAGCTTGGCTGTGCGATCTGCTAGATCATTACCCTGGGAAATAATGTCAGTAACTTTCGTACGTGCTTTGCACTTCATGATAGCAATGGATGTCGGTAAGTGTATTGCATCTAACAGAGCTTGAATAAGGAGACCATGCTGAATCTTGGTTCCATGAGAAGTCATGAAACCTCTCTCCTGCCAGAGCACTCCAAAGTCGTGTACGACTCCAAATGCGTAACGTGAATCTGTGTAAACATTAACTTTCAGGTTCTTGGCATGTATGCAGGCTTGAGTCAGAGCAACTAGCTCTGCTGCTTGAGCAGACAGGGTGTCAATACGGTGTGTCTCTATAACTTCAGTGTCAGTAGTCACTGCATACGCGGCGACTAGTTCTCCTGTACTTGTTCTCATACATGAACCATCCACATAAAGTGTCAGGTCGGGATCTGGTAATGGAATATCTGTCAGATCTTGTCTTGGCTTTGTCATAATGTTAACTACTTCCACACAATCGTGTGTGGCAGGATTCAAAGTAACTGATGGTAACAATGTAGCAGGATTTAGGACGTTGCAGCGTCTGATTTCTATGTGTGGCTGAAACAGTGTCAGTTCATAACCTGTTAAACGTGCAATTGTCAAGTGCTGAGTTTGTGTTCGGTTTAAAAGAATTTCCACAGAGTGTGGAACTTGTACTGTCAGAGAGTGTCCTAATACTATGGAATCACTTTGTCTGATAGCTAGTGCTGTGGCTGCAACTGACTTGAGGCACGCAGGCAGAGCCTGGGCTACAGGATCTAATGTGCTCGAAAAATAAGCACAAGGCTTGTATTGCCCTGCTTGATCTTGTGTGAGAACAGATAATGCTGTACCTTCACGTTCAGTGACGAAAAGTGTAAAAGGCTTACTGTAGTTTGGTGTAGCTAGAACTGGAGCTTGGCATAGGGCTTTCTTTAATGCATTAAAACTAAGTGTATGTTCAGATGTCCAAGGGAGAACAGTCGATACGGCTGCCTCCTGTGTCGTTAACTGTATCAGTGGTTTAGCTAGAAATGCATACTGAGGAATCCATTGTCTGCAATAGGAAGTAAGGCCAATAAAAGCACGTACCTCCTTCTGGGTCTTGGGCTGAGGAAGACTCGCTATCAACTGGATACGGTCTGGTGTCAACTGCCTACCCCACTTGGACAGCAAGTGGCCTAAGTAGATCACTTGCTGGACACAGAATTGAAGCTTAGAAGGGGACACCTTGTGCCCCATCTCGGCTAGGAAATACAAGACTAAGGGATGCTCGCTCGCAAGCACGTTCAGAACGGGCTGTGATCAGTAGATCATCGACATACTGGAGCAGGGCAGTGTCAGTTGGCATGTGAATGTTGTCTAGTTGTCTCTTGAGTGCTTGACTGTAAATACTAGGACTTTCTGTGAAACCTTGAGGAGCGCGTGTGAACATATAGCTCCTTCCATTTAAACAAAATCCGAAAAGAAACTGGCTGTCTGGATGAATGGGGACACTGAAAAACGCGTTCTTGAGGTCTATGACTGTAAAAAATGAGGCTTCGGAATCAATGGCTGTCAATAGGGAAGAGATATCTGGGACAACTGGGTACTGGGGAATAATACATTTATTAAGTTCTCGAAGGTCAATCACTAATCGATATACTGGGGGTGCATTCGGATCAGTACGTTTCATGACAGGAATGATCGGAGAATTACATACATTGGAGTCAGTTTCTACCACTACTCCTTGAGCCATGAGCTCGTCAATAATTTTGGATAAGGCTGCTACAGCCTCTGGTGGCAATCTGTACTGTCCTATTCGTGGCAGGACTACACCTGGCTTGAGAGTCACACGATGGGGTGTGATTTGCATAAAGCCAACATCAGTTGGACCTTGCGCCCATAGATGCTGCGGGACATTAGACAATCTCGGATCAAAATCTCGTAATACATAGTGACCCTTGAAGTCACGTAGGAACAATCGTATTCCCTCGGGGGAACAGCATATAACTGCACCTAACTCTTTCAGTGTTTTAATGCCTAATAGATTTTCTGGACATGACTTAGTAAGTAACAGATCAGTAGTGCGGGACAGTGGACCTACTTCTAGGGTAACTGGCTTTGATATTTCATTTACAATAGGTTTTCCTGAAAATCCAAGGGAAACATTTCTAGAGCCTGAGAGCGGAGCCCCTGGAACTTCGGCGTGGCTGATGGTGGTCCTACTTGCCCCTGTATCAATCAGAAACTTTCTGTCTTTCCCTAATACTTGACTGTGGACATAGGGACCTTCTTGATCTACAGGTATCTCGATGAGAGGCAAGCCTACCTCCCTCTCTAGGCTGTTTCATGAATACGGTTGATACTCTGGATACTCGGACTGTGCATACTGGTACATCTGCTGTGTAACATGCTGTGTTGCAGCGATGGGCTGCGGTACAGTAACTGTCTGTTGTGCATTCTGTGGCTGAGAAGTCTGTGAAACTTGCTCTTGTCTAGGCGGACGTGGTCTTTCTTTAGTCTTACCGGTAGCTATGTTGTGTTTCAGAACTGCACACTCGTTTATAAAATGACCTGGCTGTTTACAATAATTGCAGTTCCCTTTAACGGGAGCTGCAGGATGACTGGCTTGATTTGATCCCCTCTTCTGACTGTCTTGAGGAACAGATTGTGCAACTAGTACTTTCATTTTCGTGTCTTTCATACGTTTTCTTTCATGATCTTGCTCTTCTCTGATTCTATTCTGGTGGTATTGGAGCATCTGTAACATCTGGGACGGGGTATTAGCTTGCCAGGTACTTTCGACTTTCAAAACTCGATTCTTAACTTGTGGACTTGAATTCTCGACTAGTTTAGTAACAAAAAGATGAGGGTATGACTCGCTACTCGTCTTGAGGCCACTGTTTATAATAAAACATTTTTCAAATCTAGAGTAAAAATCACTAGTGTCTTCGTCTTGTTTCTGTTTACATGCTGAGATTGCATCCCAGTCTTCCTTTTTAGTTGCTAATAGTCTGGGCAAAACTTGTATTAACAGTTCAGGTAATTCTTTACATTTATCTCCAAGACCGGTACCTGGTACTCGTGCCTTATCTTCAGCTTCTAGAACTGCCCAATCGATCTTTTTCTCTCCCACCTCCCATTCTTTTTCTTTGAGTTTCTCATATACCCCTGCGGGCAACAGGACCTTTAACATTTTAATAATATCTGGATACGTGTATTCTCCCATACGGAGCATGTCTTTTAATTCTCGGTGGAACCCTGCTGGATCTTTATCATGACAGGGAATTAACTTTTTCATCTCTAAGAGTTCCATCTTTGTGATCGGGGTGTAAACAAACACTCGTTGCATTTCACCACCCTCTGTCTTAACTGGATGCACTTCTCGTAACGGATTCTGTCTGTCTATGTAAAAGGGTTTACTTTCTGGGGGTGAGACATGAACAAAATGCGGGTTCAAAAACGTTCTATATTTGTGGCGCTGTTCTAGAATGACACTAATTAAATCAGTACCTAAACCTTTCCATTTATACTGGAGTAACTCGTTCAGGACATCATGTAACGGACCTGGATCAGAATGTTGACCCTCATACATTGTAATGAGGTGCTGGATCATATACATACCCACCAGTCGTTGCTCGGCTGGGGGCAATTTCAGAAACATTTGTGCCACTATTTCGTCTGGAAAAGTGGTAGAATCAGTAATCCATCGGACTGCTGATCGGACTAGTTCTTGTTCATGCATAGTACTTAACTCGCTATAACCGATTCGTGATTTCAGAATGTGATCGGTAACTTGAAATACTTGTTCTAGAGAACCTTGTTCTGGTGCCGGATGATGGAAAGTTGACTTGTGTTCTAGGCGTAAATGGCGATCTGGAAATCTAGATTTTCCTACATACGCTATTCTGGCGGGATTCTCGTCCTCTACCTCTTCCGCAGAGTCATTTTCTTTCTCGCTTACTTGTGCTGCCTTACGTTGATCATGTAACCTTATTATTTCCTTACGAATTTTCTTGTACATACTCTCTATACTACCTATAGTTCTATGCTTACCGTCGGCTATATTATCACTCCACCTTGTCAGGATTTTCATTTCGGCTTGATCTTTGGTCGGATAATCTTGTTCTCTTATTAGACAATTAATCAGAAACTTTAATAGCATGAGCTGGACTTCAACTTTTCTTTGGCACATAACGTCACTAATACTTTCTGGATCATTCCCTGTACGGATGAAACGATATATTCTGTCTAGATCTTCTTTCATATCTGGTAGGGTGTCTAAAAACCCGAGCACCCGTCTTACACGTATAGAATATAGAATCATACTATCATCACCTGTGACTGGATCATAGCGACATTCAGTAAGGACTCGTCGGATATCTGCAGCGGACTGATATTTGGGCGTACGCTGTGACGCACATTCATGTAACTCGGCCAACGTTTTACGTTGGTGCGGTGGCGGGGTACCAGGAGGACCTCCTCCTGCGGCCCCTAAACTGGAATCATCGACTGATGCTCTTCGTACTAGCGCGGCGGGAAATTGAAATGCGGGCTGAACTTGTATGGCGGGCTGAACCTGGGGGACCGTAGCAGGTACTGCAAGGGGTGCCCCGGTGTCTGGAGGAGCAGGAAGTGCCTGATTTACAGGGACTGGCGGAGCGGGATTTGCATATTCCGGGACTGTGTCGTCCAAATAGGACGAAATGAAAATATCAGCTGCGGTCGGTTTGTGACGTAGCTTGAGCGGAACTAATGGTGGCGGGAAATTACTGGATGCCTCCGGGGTCGCTTTTGGCAAGCCCTCGGCAAGAAGAGGATACATACCCTTAATAAGGGCATGCCTCTGTCTGTCTGACTGTTCGGTTTTGACTCGTTCACCTATCTCGATTAATTCCCTTTCTTGGGCTCGTTCTAAGGATTCTCTACTTAATTCTGACTTTCTGATTTCTTTTTCGGTTCTTTTATGAGATTCTTTGCGCCATAACTCGATGGCGTCTTTCTGTGACTGTCTGGCCTTCTTTTTCCATAATGCTTCTTCTACTCTCATGATGCACTCGGCATCCCACGTACCTGATACGGGCCATCTATACTTTTCCTCTAACTCCTTGGTATACTCTACCCATAAATCTAGATATAATATGGCGCTTATGCCATGTTTCTGATACATAAAATGACCTGGACTGTCCCTAGGCGGGACAGGAACTGCTTCTTCTAGCAGACCCTTTCTAGTTTTTAACTGACGTAATCTCGAAAAGAGGGACATTGCAAACTTGAATCTGAACACAATACAATACACGAGGAACAATAACAATTGAGAAAACAATTCAGGCATACCACGACATTGAAAATACATTGAATAACATTATGAAGCAACAGTTCGGACAGAATACTACCTGGAACACTGAGAACAGAAACGCATGAATTTCTCGAGAACGGAACAGACTAGAATTACTGGATGCGCTGCTGAAACAGCACGGAACATACCGGTCCCATAAAGGGACGCATCAAGACCCGTATCCACCTAGGTGAACACTTCGTTTCAGATCTGCGTACCCAGACCCATCGGACCAGAGACAATTTAGATTGACCCTGTCTAGATACTACCCCAGCAACGGTACTCACCGGGCAGCAAGAACGGAAGGCCTCGGACTGGACTGGACTGCTTCGACGCCGGACGGACGAACTTCGGACTTCTGTTACGGGTGGGCCTCCGGATACCTCGGACCTTGGACTCTCGGCTTGGGCTCTGGTCGGGACTCGCCGCGTTCCTCCACCGTCTCGTCTGGATGCTGGACCGCCTCCTCCGTCTCCTCCGTGGGCCTGAGGGATACTTAAAGCAGAAATATCTGCCGGTGCGCAGAAGAGTTCCGTCACGACTGCAGAGGGTCAGGGGGCCGGCGTGGCTTCACCGACGCGTGGGGAAAGGGCAAGTCCCTATTCGGGCGCCATTATGTGGTATATAAATAAATAATACCGGATCTAGGTTTGACTAGGCATAGCAATAACAGATAGCTCAATAAATAAGAGTCAAGATTCGAGGTAGTAGGAGTTTGCAGGTTTATTACAGCATAAAGGACAGGAACAGGACAACCTGCACAGGAATAGGATGGCAGGGCCCGGCAGCTGCCGGGGCTGGATCTGGGATGAGCGCGCTCTGGGGAAAGGACTGGCGTGCGATTTAATAACAATACACAAGCATATATAGTAAAACAGTTACATTACAGTACATATGATAGGCGGAGCAGTGGGTGTGGTCAATAGCAGTCGCGAAAGATAAGGGTGAAAATGGGTGTAACAGGGGCGTATACATAGACATGTGATGTAAACGTAACAGAATATGTCATAAATGGGGTGGAAACATGGAGGGGGCTACCTAAGGAGCCGGGACCTCTAACCTAGTGGTGCGCGCAAACTGGCAATGACGTGTTACTAGGAGAAGCTGGGGGCTACGAACTCTGTGCTAGGAGCAGAGACTGAAGTCTGGAGAGTCAGGGCGACATGTACCTAAACAGTATCTAGTATCTGATGTTTAGAGAACATGTTGATATAAACTAGAAGTCAGGAGGGGAAAGGCTAACTTGATTCTAAGACTGGAGCATGCATTATTCTACATGTAGTGCGTGATGAAGAATATTAAATGACCATAAATACAGTATTTCTCTTACATGGAGACGTAAAGGCTAGACTATGACGGTAACTATTGATGCGATTCAGTAGCTTTAAGAATGCAGAGAAGGAGGGCTGGACTGATAACTAGAATCATAACATACTCTTGGCAGACTCAGAGGCAGAGCCAGGCTGAACCGGGCACTGTGAGGCAGGAAGTAAGTGAAGGGTCAGGGATACAGGTGGGGGCTGTATCGCTCCTCAGCGAGGCTCAGGAGACAGGAGCTGAATCTGGTGTCCGGGCCCTTTTGAGGCCTAGAAACGGGGACTTTACAATGGAATAACGTGCACACTGAGAAACGTGGCAACGTAACTTTAAATAGGCCTGATATTCGTAGTATTCACGAGAACTGGAAACTGGCATACTAGAGATGGACACAACTGTAATTGCGTCTTTAATCGAACATGGGGAATACATATGCATATTAATCATGCACAGATAACATATGATGGAGGACGCGTAGGGACACAGAACATGGCAAAATTTACTTTTCCACAGTTTGATTTGCTCAAACGCTCCCTCCATCATCCCCTTTTGTATCGCTTTGAAAAAAATAGTAATCAATAACCTGGAGGGGGTATTCTTTCTATCACGTAGGTAATTGAGATGGCCAGCGAAGAAATAAATATTGAGTTTCTATTCTGAATGCAATTTGATATGAAAATAGTGCGTTGGAAGGTGCTAGGCTGTTTGCATTACCCACAGATATATATTAAAAAGGGATTTCCACTTCAGCTGTGCCATCAATTGCAACTTTCAAAACGTGGAGATAGTAAAAAGTTAGTAAGAAGTGACTTAGAGGATGTGACCGGGAATAGACACATGTTCTTATATCTTCCACTAATGAAAGTGTGAACGCAATATTGTATAAAGCCCATAGGCATAATTGAGTGCTACACACATTTCTGAACTATTCAAGAATAGTTGATTCTGTCTATTCTATAATGGTATTATTGACGTGCTCCAACAACAGCCCTGATTTGTAGATGTGGCTTTGGACAGTTTGACCTATCTGTCAGACTTGATATCACCCCCAAAATTTTAATAATTAGAAATAGAAAGGTGTAAAAATAAAACAAAAAGTAAAAGAAGTGTAAAAAGACTGCTGGCTTTGGATCACCCTTCTTCAGACATAACCTGTCATGTTGTTTCCAAAGTTTGCCAATTCATGAATGGGATGGATGGTTATATTCTCATTAGTGTTCCAATTGCCTTTGATGATGGCACATCAAGTAATCCTTTTGTTAGACTCTAGATGAAAAGTGCTGGAGCTTGTAATTAACAGCTAAAGTTTGTTTTTTAGTCTTTTTCTATTACTCACATGAAGACCTTTGTACTCCTGAGTTATGTATATTTTTCCTATGGGAAGGGCCTTCAGCTTACTTTAGCCCCTAATAAAGACACCTGCTGTTCACTAATCTATCTTGCACATTCACTTGTTTTAGTTTGTTACCAAGATAACACTACTTTCTGAAAGACATGTTGTAAACATACATTTCTGATGACTTTATTTAGCAACCATTGGAAATGTTAGTCGGTCTCAATTAGTTATAAAGGAAAGTAATTGATTGAGAATGTAGTGGAGACATTTTTGTTTCAAGTTTTTATCAGAAAGTGTAAATTGTATGTTACTGTACGTTGCATTTTTCAATAAGTAAACACTTAGAAGTTGTTAACATTTGTAACCTCCTGTTGTCTTAGTGCAATTTAATTGTGCATTTTCTTATATGCCCTATTGTATACATTTATTTTCCTATTGCATAATTTACAAGTATGAATATCATTATTATTAATTGGATTTAATAACAACTTACATTTAATTTGTGTTCATTCTGGTTCTTCTTCCAATGTAAATGTGGTTCAGTACACTTATGTGGTGATCAATGTCAACCTTTATCGTGGGTGGCCTAATTTTCATTATTAGTTCTCAGGACATTTTGAGCTTGTAGAGATACTTTTGTGTATGAAGACACCAGAAGATATTTGTTGGGGAGCCAGAAACTATGAGTTGCATTGCACATTTTAAATCCCACCTCCTTTAAATGAGGGCATCGTAAAAGGTGTAAATTGATTGAGCTTATCGAATGTGATTATTATTCATACTGTATTTTAGTTTCTAATTCCTTTGCTTCTTCCTGAAGTAAGTCTCGACTGCTAGACATTGCAACTTTTAAGGGAAACATTTAGAAAAAGAACTTTATTATCCTAAAGTAATGAAAATAGTCTTAAGCTTTGAAACATCAGTGGTAAATATAGTAATCACCTACAGCCAGAGGACCTAAAGAAAAGGTAGTGAGCGCCAGTGGCAGCCAGTACGTTTTGGAGGGAGGGGGCGGACGGGACACACACATGCACATCCATACATACACAAACACACAGCCACTCATACTTCTTCTAGAAGACTTGGGTCAGCCTATGAGGGAAGGTAGCAGTCCCAACGTCATCACAGAGTGGTATAGGGTCAGTGAGACTGCTAACTCCACCCCACTGTGTGATAAAGTGTCTTTTATTGACACTCGACCGTGGGCGCTTCAGGGCTTAAAACTGAAATGCCCAGGTGCGAGGCAATCAGTGACGCTACCCCTCGTCACTGAGGGGAGGGTTTCAGGGACCCTTGCTGACCTGAGGAGGCACGCCCACAGGAGCTGTGACTTCCGCAACCCAGACAAGTTCAGCTAATCCAGCCAGGAGCTTTCACATTGAGCCTGACCTGAAATGAACAGTGCCTGTCAGGCTGACCTTTGCTCAGCCTGACAGACACTGTTCGTGAAGGGCAAAAGGCGAAGGGGCGTGGCCCCTTAGCCCCAATGGACCAGGCGTGGCTGGTGAGTGCAATATAAAAACATTGACAGGTCCCCTAACAAGGTGGGACAAGTCAGTGGGCTGGAGAGACAACAGAACTAGATGTGGTCCAGTGGCTATGTTTTAATCTTGGAATTTGGGTACATGACATATAAAATCAGCGTTACTGCTTTATCTCAACATGCTTGCAATAAACCCTGTATTGTAAAGTTGGGCAGAGCCAGCAACACAGTGACAATACCCTGGGAAGGGCATTCTCTATGCGGTTTGCAAGCAAAATCACTGATACACCAGTTGTGGATTACTTGAAGACTGTGGATCCAGGAGATATGGTGTATTTAGCCAATTGTGTGATCTTGGGCAAACCCTTTTTGGAATTGTTCCTCTGCTCCCTTTTCGGCAAGATTGGAAGTACTTAGAATTAATGTAAAAGGTGTGAGCAAGAGCATAGATATAAAAAATGGACTGAGTAGTACGTGGGGGAGGGAGTGCACAGTCTGATATCATAGTCACCAAAATGCAAAATGACAGTAAATGTGTAGCCTTGGGAGCAAGTAGTCAGTTAGATCCTAGGCACATCAGACGTTCCTGGTACCTTTGTCCACTGATTTAACAATACTTGAACACTCAGAAACAGCATAATAGAGCAAAGAACTACCAAGGTCATAGTCCCAGGATAGTTTCCTAGTACTGTTTTCGTTCATGTATCTGGAGTAGTGGCTGTATTTGCGTCTCTGTAGCTGAATAGGGGTACTGCAGCTGATGTGCAGGGCCCCTTTGTGCTGAAGCTCCTCCCTCCTAGAAACCTAGTTGACACCTCTTGTACAGATCATCAAGGGGTATAGGAATGAGAGTGAAAGGGTTAAAAGTGACTTGGAACCAAAATGCAGGGCAATTGACATCCCACAGTACCTCTACGTGGGTAACTGGACAGGAGGCAGGATTGCAGGGAAATGGTGGATGGTTGGCCCTCCCTTTTACGTCTCAGCTTCACCTGATTTCTTTCATTATAATAACTTCCTTCCCTGCATTTCACAGCTGAGAGAATGTGACCATTACTCTTAACTGAACGTTATCAATGGAATCAGTGAACACACTGTACACCTCACTCAGAGCGATCTGCAGCTGTGTTACCATGCCAATGTGACCCCCACCTCCCCCCTTTGAAACCTAGTGTAAACAATGATTACAATCCTGAGTATGTGGAAGCGATCACAATGTCCCAGTGCATCCTGCACTTTGTGAATTCATCAGAGTTTAATAAAGCGATTGTGGCCTGATTAGCTAAGCGTGTGCATCACACGTAATTACAGGCAAATTGCTTTCTTTTAAAATGATCCTTCGGTATATATATGCTCCCCTGTCTGTCTTGTGTTAACGAAACATAGCTATTGCAATGACAGTGCACCATACTCATTTATCTTGATAATTAAAAGTTTGTGTCATTTTGTTTGCAATCTTTGCAAAGCCCACAGCTAGAGGAAGGCATGAGAAGCAGGAAAGCAATGAAAGGAGCAAGAAGGGCAGGCATGGGAAAGCAACATGGAGAGGGAGGAGGTGGGAGAATGTGAAGTGGGGAAAAGCACATGACAGAAGGAGAGGGCAAGCAAAGTCAGCAGTGGAAAGCTGCAGTAAAACAAATGGTAAAAAAGCATAGTGCCAATTTTGGCAACACTCCCCAATTCTCGAACAGCAAAATACATAAATAAATCACACAACACCTTTTTAGTGGAGAAATTGCTGCAGGTTTATTTGCATAACAAATATGCCAACATGGTGGGTTATCTTATGGGCTATCAAAGGGCAGGCAAGCCCCCCTACGCCGCCTGCCCACCTGATGAGCCCAATTACACTGTAGCCGTCGCCAATCGGTGGTTACTAATTTTGGGAGGCAATTAAGCAGAGAAAAGTCCCTGGAGGTAAATTACACTCATCATTCACTCTACACACCTTCACACCACTGGCTGTATATTGTCTAACATGGAAGAAAAAGCTATTCAATATTTCTTATCATTGGCAACAAGTTTATATTAGCAGTTGAAAAACCTACACTTAAAATCTTTGGCATACGCAAAATTCAATTATAATCCCACAACTGGAAAGTAGTGTTACGAGAAATTTATTAAAAGGAGTTTTACTCTCCACTATCGCTTTAAAATATGTCAAAAGAAATACAATAAATGCAAAATAAAACAATGAATAAAAAACCACAATTTGTACAATGCTCTATCCTTTATAGCACACAAGAGTGCAAGAAAACACATAAATTATTACGTAGACCCTAGACAAAACACAGTAACAATAATCTGTTAAACAATCCAAGTGATCCAAGAACCATACATGATCTATTTGGGATTATTTTGTAAGAAGTTATCTTTCATATCTAATGTCCCTTTGTTAAACATAGGCTTCAGCTCGTTTCAGTGGAAGAGTTGGCTTAATGGGAAAAAACCACCTTCTTTAGGACAAATACCAATACAGGGTCACTTTTCTTCATAATGTTTAAAAATTTATCTACACAAAAAAGAAACATATATTAACCGAATTGTACACAATGCATCATTACTATAATGCAAACATGTATTTCATTTAATCCTATCACCATTGCATTCATAAATAGTCTCACCACCACCACATTTTTTAATTGCTATGGAAATGACATTGCATTGTAATTATTCATTATTCTTTTTTTTTAAACCCTACATTTCAGAGTGGGTTCATTACAACTCATGCCATTGGATTCATTAACCTATCTCTACATTCTAAATAAACAATAAGAAGAGAAGGGAAAAGAGGAAAACACAGTTTGGGGACAAAATTTTTACTATCCACACACTTTATTCATATCACTAGATTTTCACATGTTCTAATACTCGTACTGACCATAAGAAGATGTTGGTTGTGACATTCATAGGATTGAACAGTACTTCTATCCAAAGGTCCTTATTGATATTGGGCCTATTTGTTTTGTAAAGATAGAAGAAAGCCTTATACACCCTTTTTATAAATATCTTTAAAATAGGCTTCTCTGTGCTGTTTGAATTTTTATTAATAGTTACCTCCAAATATGTCGCCAATTGGTGGTTACCAATTTTGGGAGGCACCACCCCTCCCAGCGGTGGACTGCCAGTCCACGCTCTTACTCATGCCCCCAAAGGGGGCACAGCGTTCTAGGCAGCCCCCGGTTGCTCAGGCCCGCAACCCCCCATAGGACTAATGGGGCGCCATTGCTCTTCCAGGGGACAATTTCAGGACATCCCTGGGTACACTTGGCTTTGCACCCTTGTTGTGCTCCTGCATAGAGTACCCTTCTGTACCTTACAGCCTCTGGATTGCCCTGTAACGTCTCCACAGCTCTGGCTTTGGCCACCGTCACAACCAGGGCCCCCCACCAAGACAGGCAATCCTACTTACATCCGGCTGCTACTTACATGCCCGCAGCTAGAGGGAGGCATGAGAAGCGGGAAAGCAATGAAAGGAACAAGGGGGTAGGCATGTGGGGAAAAGCAACATGGAGAGTAAGGGGGTGGGGGAATGTGAAGTGGAGAAAAGCACATGGCAGACGGAGAGTGCAAGCAAAGGCAGCAGTGGAAGGCTGCAGTAAAACAAATGGAAAAAAAGCATAATCCACGGGAGAGACAAACACCGAATAGGAAGGAAAGGCAACATTGAAAAAAACATGTAACTGACATTGAAAAGAAAGCCCTCTAATAATGAACAAGGATTGACTCTATGCAGTACTATATATAATGCTGCCTGTGACAGCTGTTGATTTCTCTAGTAAGACTGAAAATAGTGATAACTAACATATGCAAGATATAAACAACATATTTAGTAATACTTGCACAATGTGTTTAGCTAAACTGTCCGCAGTTTGTCGTTTTTGTCTAGGTTTAAACATGCAGCGCTATTACATATGACCCATCTTGTGTTCTTGCTGTTTCTTTGCATGTATGACAGTATTTACATCCATATGCATCTTTGTTGACAAACATAATAAATGCACTCATACAGACTGTCTTACCAAGTGGCAATTTTCTCCCTGGAACATTAATTCCAGGGGGAAACCTTTGACATGACAAGTTGACCAGTGTCTGGCCCATGGAACACTGGGCCTGGTTTCCTGGTTTTGGTTTTCAATAGGTGATGATGCACAATTGGTAAAACGGCTGCAGGGATAAAAGAATGGGCTGTGGGCAGAAGCAGAGACCAACACCAACCCTACCCTTACCCCATGACAGGGGAGCATACAATGCCCACCCAGCCTGATTCTACCCTGACCTGTCATGGCCCACCCTGACCACTGCGTCACCCCAATCCCCGGCCAGCCCTCTGGGTGACTTTTTTCCAACAGCTCCGACCAGGCAGAAAGGCCCCCAGACTTCTCCCTAGAATCAGAAAAAACAGGAATGGACCCAGTATTCCTAGGTCTATGAGATCATACTGCATTCTGGGGACAAATCCAAAACTTTCTTGTGGCTCTTACAGATCAGCAGTCTCACAATACCATCAAGTGGCAGCCACACACTACTGAAAGCACTCCCACACCCTTCACAGAGCAGGAGCCAAGCACCATTAAAAGCACTCTCACAAACCATCACAGTAGCACGTTAACACTACTATTATTACTTTTGCATCACTCACACAATAGCAGTCCCATATTACCGCAGGCACTCAGACCCCTCAGATTAGCAGTCACACACTACCCTGGGCATTACCCATACACTATCAGACAAAGAGCACTCCTACATCCGTCACAGACTAACCCTCTCACACTGTCATATTACATATGACCCATCTTGTGTTCTTGCTGTTTCTTTGCATGTATGACAGTATTTACATCCATATGCATCTTTGTTGACAAACATAATAAAGGCACTCATACAGACTGTCTTACCAAGTGGCAATTTTCTCCCTGGAACATTAATTCCAGGGGGAAACCTTTGACATGACAAGTTGACCAGTGTCTGGCCCATGTAACACTGGGCCTGGTTTCCTGGTTTTGGTTTTCAATAGGTGATGATGCACAATTGGTAAAACTGCTGCAGGGATAAAAGAATGGGCTGTGGGCAGAAGCAGAGACCAACACCAACCCTACCCTTACCCCATGACAGGGGAGCATACAATGCCCACCCAGCCTGATTCTACCCTGACCTGTCATGGCCCACCCTGACCACTGCGTCACCCCAATCCCCGGCCAGCCCTCTGGGTGACTTTTTTCCAACAGCTCCGACCAGGCAGAAAGGCCCCCAGACTTCTCCCTAGAATCAGAAAAAAACAGGAATGGACCCAGTATTCCTAGGTCTATGAGATCATACTGCATTCTGGGGACAAATCCAAAACTTTCTTGTGGCTCTTACAGATCAGCAGTCTCACAATACCATCAAGTGGCAGCCACACACTACTGAAAGTACTCCCACACCCTTCACAGAGCAGGAGCCAAGCACGGCCAGCCCTCTGGGTGACTTTTTTCCAACAGCTCCGACCAGGCAGAAAGGCCCCCAGACTTCTCCCTAGAATCAGAAAAAAACAGGAATGGACCCAGTATTCCTAGGTCTATGAGATCATACTGCATTCTGGGGACAAATCCAAAAATTTCTTGTGGCTCTTACAGATCAACAGTCTCACAATACCATCAAGTGGCAGCCACACACTACTGAAAGCACTCCCACACCCTTCACAGAGCAGGAGCCAAGCACCATTAAAAGCACTCTCACAAACCATCACAGTAGCACGTTAACACTACTATTATTACTTTTGCATCACTCACACAATAGCAGTCCCATATTACCGCAGGCACTCAGACCCCTCAGATTAGCAGACACACACTACCCTGGGCATTACTCATACACTATCAGACAAAGAGCACTCCTACATCCGTCACAGACTAACCCTCTCACGCTGACAGCCCTCCTACTCCCTTCAGTGTAGCAGTCATACATTTCCTTAATCACTCACACGATCACAGTCTAGCAGTCACACACTACAAAATGCACTCTCACACCCCTCACAGAGCAGCAGGCTCACCCAACCACACTCAGATCTCTCAGAATATGAATCACACACTAATATTGGCACTGTCACAGCTAACATGGGGTTGCAGTCTAACAGTACCAATATTGCTCACACACTTTACGCACTGACAGCCAATACTACTGACATCACTCTCATGCCTCTCATAGTCTAACAGTCACACACTACAGGCAACTCTCACCGCTCGCAGAGCTCCCAGAGCTCGCAGACCACCAGGGCGCTCTCACACTCTTCACACACTAGTAGTGTTACAATGCAAACCTCAGTCTTGCACCCCTCACACACCAGCACTCAACAACACTCTCAGAGCACTAACAGACTGCTAGTCACCCAGTACCAACAGCATTCTTACATCTCTTGCAGACTAGCAGTAATAGACTACTGAGAGTATGCTCCCATTCTTCACAGAGCAGCAGTTTCACACTCCCAACAGCGCTCACACCACTTACATACTAGCAGTCAAACATTACCACAATATCTCTCACATGACTTGCTGACTAGCAGTCACACATCCATCATCTAAAGTAAGTAACATTGTACCAGAAGCTCTCTTACTCCACCTGAAGACTATGGGTTACACAGTACTGAAGGCACTCACACACCCTTCATAGAATAGCAGTCATGCCCTGCCAATGCCAGAAGGCCATCACACACTACTGACAGCAATGACATACCCCTTACTGACTAGAAATCAAACAACACTAGAAGTACACTAACACTATTCACAGTCTAGAAGTAATATACTACCCAGAACTTTCATACTCCTCATATCAAGAGTCTTACACTACTGACAATACTCTCAAACCCCTCATAAACTAGACGCCACACACTACTGGAAACACTCTCATACTCCTTAACAATTACCAGGACAGTCAATTACCCTGGCTATACCTGAAAGTGCCTCTTCAATAATGGTGAATTTGTGTGTGTGATATTGTGGATACATGCACAAATGAGTCAATGGATGAATATATTGATGCATGAATGGAAAGATGAGTAATGTCATGAATGATGAGTGATTGAATGCATTGAAAAATGGACAAGTGACTCTTTGGATAGAAGCATTTGGGCACTTTCACTTATACGCCAGACCTATGGTTTTGCTAATGCTTGTTTAGATTGGTGTGGTATGTTTTGCGAAAAGATGTCTTACAGCCTGTCTTACAGCCAGTGTTAGTGATGCCTTTTTTTTAGCTGAGGCACACACAGACCTGTGAGCTAAAAATTAAAAAAATTAATTGCTGAAGGTCATTAAATGGTTAGAACAGTTACAAAGTTTATAAGAAAATGATAATACACATATGACAAAGGAGAGTTGGTGTGGATGTGTTTTGTGCATTTAGCCAACAATTACCATCCATGAAAAAGTACTGAAGAGCTACATGGTCATCAATGTTTGAAATTAGGACAGTTACTACAGGTGAGATTATGTTTTTCAATCAGTGAATCCAAATAAGAGAGAAGGTTACATAATAATATGTTTACAAGTGACCACTTCCTTATTAATTCCACTTAAGAAAAACAGCAGATGTATGGAAGACACATTTTCTGGCTCTATATACTACACAGGAAGCAGTTGGCCTAGGTGATGAAACATCCAAAAATCTCCTTAGGGACTATTCATGAAAAGGCCCCTGGGATCATTTTGACTGAAGTACTAAATGCAATAAGCTAGCTTCCATTCGGCAAAGCACCAGGATTGGATAAGTTCCCAGGGGATCTCTTTCAGGCAGAACCAAAAATATGGGGCCCCTACCTATGGGCATTATTTAACGCTATCATGAAAGGTATGGCAATCCTGAAACCTGGGTTGTGGCGTAAATTGTCCCATTTTTTAAAAAGGGTTCCCCCTTTTGCCTACCACCTATAGGCCGATCAGTTTGATCAATGTCACCCAGAAACTCTTTGCATGGCTACTCCTTGATCGCCTTCAGGTGTGGATGGACCGCTAGCAGCCCGGTGGCAGAGGGCTTGCGCGCGTTTGTTACTGCAATCTAATTTTTAAAACTCCTGTTTCACTCTGCTGACTATGAGCAGTGCAATCTGGCTTCTTGACTCTTGTCCCGCTGACCACGAGCGGTAGACATTATTTTTAATTAAATTCCTAATTTGTCCTGCTGACTACTAGCAGCGCCCCTTACCTCTCAATCGGCTTGCCACCTCTCTGGTTGCCAAGCCACCCGCCGTGGCCTCACCGCTTAACGGTGCTTCCCAGCGGCCGTGGGCGCCATCTTGGATAGGGTTGGCCGGCGAGATCCATCTTCGCCACACCCCCCTCGTCATCAGCCTATTTAGGTTTGATTCTCTGTTTCTCCAGTGACCGCTAGCAGCCCGGTGGCAGAGGGCTTGCGCGCGTTTGTTACTGCAATCTAATTTTTAAAACTCCTGTTTCACTCTGCTGACTACGAGCAGTGCAATCTGGCTTCTTGACTCTTGTCCCGCTGACCACGAGCGGTAGACATTATTTTTAATTAAATTCCTAATTTGTCCTGCTGACTACTAGCAGCGCCCCTTACCTCTCAATCGGCTTGCCACCTCTCTGGTTGCCAAGCCACCCGCCGTGGCCTCACCGCTTAACGGTGCTTCCCAGCGGCCGTGGGCGCCATCTTGGATAGGGTTGGCCGGCGAGATCCATCTTCGCCACACACCCCTCGTCATCAGCCTATTTAAACCTCCCCCATGCGTCAGTGCAGCGGACGAGCGCAGCGGGCGCGTCGTAGGCGCGCCGGGGTTGCGCCTGAGTTAAGCCCGTCTGCGTCCGTCCGCGGCCGGCCGGGGCTAGGGGCCAGGGACGCTGCAGCTGCGATCTTTTACACCCCCTCTGCTCTTAAGAGCTTACAATCCCATCCTTGCCCCCTCTCGCCCGATGTCAAAGCTCGTATCTCCTCATTGGGAATTACTGGGAATATTTCTTCCCATTTGGGATCGGACGTGTTACACACCCCTTCCACCCCTTGTGAAACTCATCTTCGAATATTTTATCTTAATACCCGCTCCCTTGTGAGACACCAAACCGATATCTTCCTCCTACTCTCGGCTAAGAATCCTGATGTTCTTTTATTATCTGAAACTTGGCTTACCGACGACTCTCTCCCCGATATCCTGGCGGCATTACCCCCTGACTACTATCTGCTGAATAAGGAATATCAAAAAAGGGAGTGAAGAGGTGGTGCAACTCGGCACCGCGGTGGGCTAATCCTCCTCTTATGAAAGCATGAATAATCAACAAAGACCACCTGAAAAAAATATTCAGTACATATTCCGATGTTGTTGGAATATACTCAGTGTGTTAAAATACCCCTCACACACCAAAAGGGCCCTTGGTGTCATGCTTCATCATCGGGGTCTTCGCGCCCCCGCTGCGGGACGGGGCAGTGCTGCGACAAGCGGCTACGCCGGAGCACCTTTTTATTGTGAGTGCTATGTGAGTGATGATGGAGTGAGTGTCAGTGGGGTCAGGAGTGATAAAAAGTGAGATTAAAATTAAAAGATACCTGGCCTGGTGTTTAGAAAAAATTATTTAATAGGCACTGGCTGGTATCGTTAAAAGGGGTGAGGCGGAGGGCAAGAACGGGTTACTAGTCTTGCTCTCCTGTGTGGGTCAACATGTTTCGGGGCGACATGCCCCTTCGTCGGGACCGGGTATATAGATCCCCCTGTCACTCACTAATGCGCTCCCACAGATAGAGAGTGTTATGTTTGATCAATGTGTATAGATAGACTTTATAGATACACGTGAAAAAGCTAGGTCAGAAATACTGATGATATAAGCCTGAAAGGATAAGAACACAGGTTTTAGAAAGAGCGCGGATCCCAATGCGCTTTACTAGTGAGTACCTGTAAGGAAAGAAAATACATAAAAAGGGAAAAAAACACACTTATAGGCTGTTACATGGCACGCCAAAGATTTCTTGGGGGGACCAGGTTTGCCGAATATGGAAAGAAAAATATAAAAAAGGGAGAAATACATTCATGGGCTTTTGCATGGCACGCCAAGGATTTCAAGGGGGGGGCCAGGTTGCAAAAAATGGTGATAATGGGAAGGAATAGACACACATGTATACACACACAACAATATAGAGCATCAGAAACTAGCAGTAAGATGCCTATTCAACTAGATACATACTTTTTGAATGAGGAGACAATGCCCCATGAGCCAAGCTGGGCGAAGGGTACAGAGGGTCCAACTGTGGGAAGGAATGGAGAAAAGGCAGAGATAGTATCGCCAGGACGTAGATTAGCTACTTACACTAAATAGATTAGAGTAGTGTATTCCAGGTCAGTTCTATCGGCTGTGCCGTACTTACTCGACCCCCACACCTCAGTGCTTCCTCCTTCGTCAGTGGCTTCCGTGGTAATGGTAAGCCTGGGCGGGGCGGGTCTTTTTATAGTCTGGCAGAGGCTTGTTGATTGAGCCCTGATTGATTAACTCGATACCGATGTGAGCGTTCGGTCGAGTAGTTAGGGCTGGTAACCAGGGTGGCCATTGTTAAATGTCCGAGGTCGGCTGGGCGGAGGTAGATTTTAGGGATTATTGCAAGGATCTGTATGTCTTGTTCTCATGTTAGGTAGCGGTAGGCAGAAGGTGTCGATAAGTGGGTAGGATACACCCTTTGTCCGCGCTGATGAGTGTCTCGGCGTCTGTGCCGACACAGGGGCGCATGCGCGGTGATGCTCAGTGTTGAGTATTCACTCGGCGCATGCGCGGTGGTGCTTCGTTTCCAGTCTGTCTCCGCGCATGCGCGGGAGAGAGGCGTTCCTTCGCGCTGCTCATTCAGGATCCATGGGAGATTCCCTAGTATTGTTCAGGGGGAATGGGACCTCTGAGCTGCTTAAGAAACGCCTCATTAAAGACAAACTAAGCTCTTGTTAATATTAAATTACAGTAGAACAAGGGGAAAGTATCCGTATTTTTGTCTATGCAGGCGTTATTCAACAAAATAAAATACATATTTACAAATCATGTTCCACTGTGCCAGTCTACAGGTTATTAAGTTGGTTGGAAAATGAAGCCGCTCTTATTAGATAGCAGCTGTTCAGAGGGAATATCTCTGATTTCTCGTTATTGCAGACGTTATAACACACAATAAAGAAAAAATATACATATTTACAAGTCATGTTAACCTGCACCAGCCCGCAGGTTACTGAGTTTGCTGGAAGGAGAAAATGGTGTTGTGTTTTAAATTGACACTGTATTCAAATCCCGAACTGTGACCAGGCGTTTACTTGGTACCTGGTTGGATCATGCCTTAAATTGCGACCAGGGAATATCATCATTTAATCCTGTTAGGTGGGTGCCCAAGCGGTAGACCCAACGTTGCTCTTTCGCAAGAAGGTCCTTGTCATTTCCGTAGGCTTCTATGACTGTCCATTTCAGGTCATCTACACTGTGACCCATTGTGGCATAGTGGGTGGCCATTCTTGTGGTAGTTTTTTTGCAACGTACGTTGCTGCGATGTTCGCCCATTCGTATTTTGACCGGCCTTGTGGTCATGCCAATATATTCTTTCTTGCACGGGCAAGTGATCAGATAGACCAAGTTCCGGCTGTTGCAGTTAGTAAAGGAACGTTGTTCCCATGTAGACTGGTTGGAAAAAGTTATATTCCGACTTTTTCTTGTGTACTGACAAGATGTGCATGAGCCACACGGGTGGTGCCCGCCAATAGTTGAGATAATTGAGGGTCCCTTGTTAGTGAGTTGTTTCGGTCTCGTGTGGACCAGCAGATCCTTCAGGTTCTTACCTCGCCTGTGTGCAAACATGGGTTTTGGGAAATCTAGTTTCCCGCAATTTAGTATTTTCCAGTGTCTATTCACAATCTTTGTGATCTGGTTCGAATTGGTGTTGTATGTTGTGACACAAATAGGGCGTTGGTCTTGTTCCTTTTCTGCTGTAGGTTCTAATAGGGCATCTCTGTTGTTATTCCGTGCTCTCTTAAAACCCTTGTTGACCACCTTGCTTGGATAGTTCCTGTTACTGAGCTTCGTTTTCAAGTCAGCTGCTTGGGTCTTGAAGTCTTGGATAGCGCTGCAATTACGCCTAAGGCGGAGGAACTGTCCGTAGGGTAAATTGTCGCGTAGATGTCGTGGATGGAAACTACTATATAGCAACAGGCTGTTTTTAGCCGTAGGTTTGAAGTGAGTACACGTTTCTAGATTGCCATTAGAGGGGTAGATATTCAGATCAAGGAAAACTAGGTTTTCTTTTGAGGCTGTGTGGGTGAACTTGAGGAACCGGTCTTGTTGGTTCAGCCAAGTCATGAATTGGACAACAGAGTCTTGATCTCCCCTCCAGATGACTAACACGTCATCTATGTATCTTTTCCATGCGACCACATGGTTCTTGTAAGAGTTCTGGTCGTTCAGGATTCTGGTGGCTTCGAGATGGTGCACATAGAGCCCTGCTAGGCTCGGTGCACAGGTGCTGCCCATGCTCGTGCCGTGTTTTTGTAGATAATATGTGTTTTCATACATGAAAAAATTCTTTTTCAGGGTCATGGAGATGCATTCAAGGACCACCTGTCTCGGGGTGTGGTACGCCCATGGGGTAGAGAACAGAACTTCCTCAATTATTTCGAGAGTCTCTTGGTGGGGGAGACTCGTGTACAGACTCTCTACATCTAGTCCTAAGAGGAGGTCTTGTTCGGGGTCAAAAGATATTTCTTTTACCAACTGTAGGACTGCTTTTGTGTCCTTTAGATAGGTACTCGTCTTCTGTACTATCGGTCTAAGGAAGGCATCGGCAAATTTTGATAAGGGTTCAAGGATTGATTGTATTCCGGATACTATAGGGCGCCCAGGTGGATATGGGGCGTCCTTATGAATCTTGGGGATAGTGTAGAAATAAGGAGTTTTTGGATTCTTTTGAATCAGAAAATCGCTCTCTTGTTTTGTTAGCCAGTCGTGTGCCATTGCTTCTTCAATCATTATGAGGATACAGATCCTGACTTCTTCAGTCGGGTCTTCCCTTAGTATTTGATAATTGCGTCTGTCCTCAAGTAGTTTCCTGCACTCCCTATCATAGTTGGTATACGTTTGTATCACCGTAGCCCCGCCTTTGTCGGCAGGCTTAATTACAATAGTTTCATTATTTGCCAGTTCGTGCAGGGCCGTTCTCTCAGCTGTGGAGGTGTTGTTAAAGAAATCCCCACCGTCAGTGGTTAGCTTCTCCAGATCTGCCATAACTGCCTTTTCGAAGGTTAACAGTTCAACTGGTAACATAGAATCTAGAGGTGTGAAAGAGGATTTGTTTTTTAGGCCTGTATCTGATTGGACATTCGTTTCATTGTTTGAGTCCTGAAAAAAAGCTTTTAGCTTAAGTTTTCGCGTAAACTCTTTCATCTCTTGGCAGAGTTTGAATTTATCCATTCTGTGAGTAGGAACGAAACCCAAGCCCTTACTTAGGACATTATCCTGGGCTTCCGTTAGTAGGTGGTTAGACAAGTTTACTACTAAGTTCCTCGACTGGTTGACGCTGTTTGACTCCGGGTTGATACACCTAGGGGTGTGACTGGCTGTTGATTCCAGTGGACCTGTGTACCTTTCCGATTGCGGCCCTTTCTTGTTCCTTGGCGCTGGCCTAAAAAAGGCGGTTGGCCATAGTGGTTGAAAGGGGGCATCTGTTGGTCCCACGGTGGGAATTGATTCCCCATGAAGACAGGCCCTGGTGGGTATTGCATGAAACCTGGAGGTCCTTGCATGAAGGGAGGTGGTCCTTGATATGGGCCCCAACCTCTCCCACCTCGTGGGTAGCCTTTGCCAGAGAATTGTGTCCCTCCTCGTGTGCTCTGGTTGCTGTTCCTACTGGAGTTTGATCCATTGGAACTAGTATCCGACAGGTCAGTGTCTTGGTCATTGTTCTGATTTTTGGACACATGATCTTTTCTAATGTAGGGGTATATACGTTCATGTGTAAAGTTCTCTGTATCTTTTTTGTGTTTTTTATACTTGTTCTTTTTGAGGGTGCACTCAAATTCTGTCATTTCTTGATTTAGTTCCTCCAGTCTTTTTTTCAGAGCGGTTGGGGATAGGTAGCTTTTTATCTTCACTTCTAACTGGGTTATCTCTATTTTGAGTTCTTGTGTTAGTTTTGTTGCAGTTTTTACTATAAGGACTAGCCAGTCCCTAGTACACCTCCAGCTTATAAGAGACCAAACCCTCTTAAATTCCAAATCATGCGTGAAGATAAACGGTTCATTTTTCACTATTAGGCCAGGGGGGGCCGTTTTGGATTTCAAATACTCGGACATGAGAAGCCCATGCAGAGCTGTCTTTATTTGCGTTCTCCTAAGGGCTGCCAACTCGTCCCAGTCACCTTCATTGATGCCCGGTTCAGTGTTGCTCAGCCCTTCGAATGGGCGTAGGTTTGCTAGGATCCTATCGACCTCCTCATCGTCAAATGCGAGGCCTCCAGCTTCCTCCATCGAGGCTAGTAAGATGTGTGTATACTAGATGTGTGTGCGTAGAAAGTTGTGACTATGTGTGTAGGGAAGGGGTGATAGGAAAGACGAAAGTAGAAAGAACCGAGTTGGCTATTCTACTGAAGTCCAGAAGTTCTGGTCGGTTCTCAATGGAGCGAAAAAACTCCCACAGCTGCGCGCTGTCTCAAGACTAAGGAATATCAAAAAAGGGAGTGAAGAGGTGGTGCAACTCGGCACCGCGGTGGGCTAATCCTCCTCTTATGAAAGCATGAATAATCAACAAAGACCACCTGAAAAAAATATTCAGTACATATTCCGATGTTGTTGGAATATACTCAGTGTGTTAAAATCCACAGCTGAGAGAACGGCCCTGCACGAACTGGCAAATAATGAAACTATTGTAATTAAGCCTGCCGACAAAGGCGGGGCTACGGTGATACAAACGTATACCAACTATGATAGGGAGTGCAGGAAACTACTTGAGGACAGACGCAATTATCAAATACTAAGGGAAGACCCGACTGAAGAAGTCAGGATCTGTATCCTCATAATGATTGAAGAAGCAATGGCACACGACTGGCTAACAAAACAAGAGAGCGATTTTCTGATTCAAAAGAATCCAAAAACTCCTTATTTCTACACTATCCCCAAGATTCATAAGGACGCCCCATATCCACCTGGGCGCCCTATAGTATCCGGAATACAATCAATCCTTGAACCCTTATCAAAATTTGCCGATGCCTTCCTTAGACCGATAGTACAGAAGACGAGTACCTATCTAAAGGACACAAAAGCAGTCCTACAGTTGGTAAAAGAAATATCTTTTGACCCCGAACAAGACCTCCTCTTAGGACTAGATGTAGAGAGTCTGTACACGAGTCTCCCCCACCAAGAGACTCTCGAAATAATTGAGGAAGTTCTGTTCTCTACCCCATGGGCGTACCACACCCCGAGACAGGTGGTCCTTGAATGCATCTCCATGACCCTGAAAAAGAATTTTTTCATGTATGAAAACACATATTATCTACAAAAACACGGCACGAGCATGGGCAGCACCTGTGCGCCGAGCCTAGCAGGGCTCTATGTGCACCATCTCGAAGCCACCAGAATCCTGAACGACCAAAACCCTTACAAGAACCATGTGGTCGCATGGAAAAGATACATAGATGACGTGTTAGTCATCTGGAGGGGAGATCAAGACTCTGTTGTCCAATTCATGACTTGGCTGAACCAACAAGACCGGTTCCTCAAGTTCACCCACACAGCCTCAAAAGAAAACCTAGTTTTCCTTGATCTGAATATCTACCCCTCTAATGGCAATCTAGAAACGTGTACTCACTTCAAACCTACGGCTAAAAACAGCCTGTTGCTATATAGTAGTTTCCATCCACGACATCTACGCGACAATTTACCCTACGGACAGTTCCTCCGCCTTAGGCGTAATTGCAGCGCTATCCAAGACTTCAAGACCCAAGCAGCTGACTTGAAAACGAAGCTCAGTAACAGGAACTATCCAAGCAAGGTGGTCAACAAGGGTTTTAAGAGAGCACGGAATAACAACAGAGATGCCCTATTAGAACCTACAGCAGAAAAGGAACAAGACCAACGCCCTATTTGTGTCACAACATACAACACCAATTCGAACCAGATCACAAAGATTGTGAATAGACACTGGAAAATACTAAATTGCGGGAAACTAGATTTCCCAAAACCCATGTTTGCACACAGGCGAGGTAAGAACCTGAAGGATCTGCTGGTCCACACGAGACCGAAACAACTCACTAACAAGGGACCCTCAATTATCTCAACTATTGGCGGGCACCACCCGTGTGGCTCATGCACATCTTGTCAGTACACAAGAAAAAGTCGGAATATAACTTTTTCCAACCAGTCTACATGGGAACAACGTTCCTTTACTAACTGCAACAGCCGGAACTTGGTCTATCTGATCACTTGCCCGTGCAAGAAAGAATATATTGGCATGACCACAAGGCCGGTCAAAATACGAATGGGCGAACATCGCAGCAACGTACGTTGCAAAAAAACTACCACAAGAATGGCCACCCACTATGCCACAATGGGTCACAGTGTAGATGACCTGAAATGGACAGTCATAGAAGCCTACGGAAATGACAAGGACCTTCTTGCGAAAGAGCAACGTTGGGTCTACCGCTTGGGCACCCACCTAACAGGATTAAATGATGATATTCCCTGGTCGCAATTTAAGGCATGATCCAACCAGGTACCAAGTAAACGCCTGGTCACAGTTCGGGATTTGAATACAGTGTCAATTTAAAACACAACACCATTTTCTCCTTCCAGCAAACTCAGTAACCTGCGGGCTGGTGCAGGTTAACATGACTTGTAAATATGTATATTTTTTCTTTATTGTGTGTTATAACGTCTGCAATAACGAGAAATCAGAGATATTCCCTCTGAACAGCTGCTATCTAATAAGAGCGGCTTCATTTTCCAACCAACTTAATAACCTGTAGACTGGCACAGTGGAACATGATTTGTAAATATGTATTTTATTTTGTTGAATAACGCCTGCATAGACAAAAATACGGATACTTTCCCCTTGTTCTACTGTAATTTAATATTAACAAGAGCTTAGTTTGTCTTTAATGAGGCGTTTCTTAAGCAGCTCAGAGGTCCCATTCCCCCTGAACAATACTAGGGAATCTCCCATGGATCCTGAATGAGCAGCGCGAAGGAACGCCTCTCTCCCGCGCATGCGCGGAGACAGACTGGAAACGAAGCACCACCGCGCATGCGCCGAGTGAATACTCAACACTGAGCATCACCGCGCATGCGCCCCTGTGTCGGCACAGACGCCGAGACACTCATCAGCGCGGACAAAGGGTGTATCCTACCCACTTATCGACACCTTCTGCCTACCGCTACCTAACATGAGAACAAGACATACAGATCCTTGCAATAATCCCTAAAATCTACCTCCGCCCAGCCGACCTCGGACATTTAACAATGGCCACCCTGGTTACCAGCCCTAACTACTCGACCGAACGCTCACATCGGTATCGAGTTAATCAATCAGGGCTCAATCAACAAGCCTCTGCCAGACTATAAAAAGACCCGCCCCGCCCAGGCTTACCATTACCACGGAAGCCACTGACGAAGGAGGAAGCACTGAGGTGTGGGGGTCGAGTAAGTACGGCACAGCCGATAGAACTGACCTGGAATACACTACTCTAATCTATTTAGTGTAAGTAGCTAATCTAGGTCCTGGCGATACTATCTCTGCCTTTTCTCCATTCCTTCCCACAGTTGGACCCTCTGTACCCTTCGCCCAGCTTGGCTCATGGGGCATTGTCTCCTCATTCAAAAAGTATGTATCTAGTTGAATAGGCATCTTACTGCTAGTTTCTGATGCTCTATATTGTTGTGTGTGTATACATGTGTGTCTATTCCTTCCCATTATCACCATTTTTTGCAACCTGGCCCCCCCCTTGAAATCCTTGGCGTGCCATGCAAAAGCCCATGAATGTATTTCTCCCTTTTTTATATTTTTCTTTCCATATTCGGCAAACCTGGTCCCCCCAAGAAATCTTTGGCGTGCCATGTAACAGCCTATAAGTGTGTTTTTTTCCCTTTTTATGTATTTTCTTTCCTTACAGGTACTCACTAGTAAAGCGCATTGGGATCCGCGCTCTTTCTAAAACCTGTGTTCTTATCCTTTCAGGCTTATATCATCAGTATTTCTGACCTAGCTTTTTCACGTGTATCTATAAAGTCTATCTATACACATTGATCAAACATAACACTCTCTATCTGTGGGAGCACATTAGTGAGTGACAGGGGGATCTATGTACCCGGTCCTGACGAAGGGGCATGTCGCCCCGAAACATGTTGACCCACACAGGAGAGCAAGACTAGTAACCCGTTCTTGCCCTCCGCCTCACCCCTTTTAACGATACCAGCCAGTGCCTATTAAATAATTTTTTCTAAACACCAGGCCAGGTATCTTTTAATTTTAATCTCACTTTTTATCACTCCTGACCCCACTGACACTCACTCCATCATCACTCACATAGCACTCACAATAAAAAGGTGCTCCGGCGTAGCCGCTTGTCGCAGCACTGCCCCGTCCCGCAGCGGGGGCGGGAAGACCCCGATGATGAAGCATGACACCAAGGGCCCTTTTGGTGTGTGAGGGGTATTTTAACACACCGAGTATATTCCAACAACATCGGAATATGTACTGAATATTTTTTTCAGGTGGTCTTTGTTGATTATTCATACTATCTGCTGAATGCCAATCGCCCCGGGGGCCGGTCTGGCGGTGGGGTGGCAGCAATTATACGTAAGAACTTAAAAATCATCGCTACCACCTCTCTGATTCTCCCCGAAAAGGATAACCTGGTCCTCAGCCTTGGAACTGAGGTGGGTGCAGTTACTGTCATAGTCCTCTACCGCCCCCCCCTCCCTATGCCCTCCTTCCCCTCTTCCTTCACTGAGCAGCTTGCCAATCTCATCACCTCCACCTCCCGTGTCACCATTTTTGGCGACTTCAATTACTGGTTCCAACACAAGGATGCTGGGCCGCACGCCACTGAGCTATTTGAGACTCTTTCGAGCCTAAACTTTACTCAACTTCTTATGCTCCCTACACACACCGGTGGCCATATCCTCGACCACATCTGGATTCATGGGGTGAAGTCCTCCTGCCCGCAGATCACTCATTGTGTGTGGTCTGACCACTCCCTGATTGAGACAACCATCTCAGTCAATGATAACATCAGGACCCCCCCTTTGGAGGGCGGTGTTGCCCGCAAGTGGAGGGCTGTTGATTCCTCGGAATTTCTCTCTCATCTGTCTCGTTCCTGCCCTTCCCTTTCTAGCGCTACCCACATCGACGAGCTAGATGACAACATCTCTCACTGGCTCACGTCAGCTAGCGACATCTTTGCCCCGCTCACTAAGTTTCCCCGTTCGCGGCACAGTAACTCCCATAAATGGTTTGATCTCCAACTTAAAACCCAACATCTGGAGCTTCGCCAATTGGAGCGCAAGTGGAGAAGAACCTATTGTACCATGAGCAGAGACATTTATGTGGCCGCGCGCAATAAATACAAAAAAGCCATCGCTGCGGCCAAAACAGCTTATGTCTCTAACAAAATTTTATCTGCCCCCTGTAAATCTAAGGAGATTTTCAAAGTCTTTGATGAATTCACCTCCGACCCTAGGACGCTCCCGACCCAGGTACCCACACAGGAGTCATGCAATGCCCTCAGCACATTTTTCTTGGAGAAAATTGTTATGATTAAGGACACCCTTCCAGTCACCTCTCCTGTTAGTGCTTCTTCCTGTCCCCCTCCTAATGCCCTTTCCTTCACACATTTTCCCCCTCTAGACCCAAAATCCTTGGCCCCCTTGGCCGCACGGGTTAAATCCGGCTCCCCAGACGACTATTGTCCCCCCTCCATACTACGGGACATATGTCTCTTTCTTCCTGACAATATTCTCTCTCTCCTGAACTCCTCTCTCTCCTCCGGCTTGGTACCTAGCTCCTTCAAGGCAGCCGTTTTGGTGCCTTTGCTGAAGAAACCTGGAGCTGACCCCGCAGCCTTGGCAAACTATCGGCCTATCTCCCTTTTGCCCTATTTCGCCAAAATTCTGGAAGCCCACGTCACCGCCTGTCTCTCTCAGTTCATCGAGAGCTCCAACTTCCTAGAATCCAACCAGGCCGGTTTTAGACCCGGCCACTCTACGGAGGTAGTTATCCTGGCCGTGTTGGATGCTCTCAGAGCCGGCGTGGACAGGGGTACCCCTCAGGCCCTGGTCCTTTTAGACCTGTCGGCCGCCTTCGACACGGTGGACCATAACATCCTTGTCCACCGTGTCGAGCAGGCTGGCATCCAGGGCCTGGCGCTGGACTGGGTTAAATCCTTCCTGACGGGGAGGTCTCAGACAGTCAGCCTGGGCACCTTCAGGGCACCTAGGGAGCGTTTACTCTGCGGGGTCCCTCAGGGCTCCTCTTTATCTCCTCTTCTCTTCAACCTATATCTTCAACCTCTTCTTCTTTCTCTGAGGCAGTGGGACGTCACCGTCTTTAACTACGCTGATGACCTGCAACTCATCTTTCCTCTTGACTCTTCTTCTGCTATTCCTAATTTCCAGGCGGTTATGGTCCACATTCTTCAGTGGATGAGCCAGAACCAACTTAAATTAAATCCCGGGAAGACGGAGCTCCTCCTTCCCGGCAAGAGCTCCACCCACTGGGGCCCGCATTTTTGGCCGGCCGACCTCGGCCCTTCCCCCACCCCTGTGGCCTCAGTCAAGAGTCTCGGGGTCATCATCGACTCCGAGCTATCCCTTAAACCTCAAATAGGGATGGTGGTCTCTTCCTGCATGTACCAGCTGCGCAGGATCAGAAAGGTGGCCTACCTCCTGACCCCCGAAGCCCTGATCCAAGTTATTATGGCTCTCGTCCTCTCCCGCTTGGATTTTTCGAATTCGCTCTATCATCGTCTACCTAAGGCCCTCCTCTCTAGACTTCAGGTCGTCCAGAACCAAGCGGCGAGACTGGCCTTCGGGATCCCGAAATGGCAATCCGTCAAACCCCTTCTCACCAAACTACATTGGCTCCCTGTATCGTCGAGGGCAGCCTTTAAGATCGGCTGCCTCACTTTTAAATCTCTAACCGGCCCCTGTCCTGCCTTCCTGAAATCCCTTATCAGCCCTTATTGCCCCTCACGCAACCTCAGATCTTCTCACCTCCGCCTGCTGGTTGTTCCCTCCTTTAAGCTCTGCAGAATCGGTGGCCGGAGATTCGCACTCCTAGCCCCCAAATTCTGGAATTCTCTCCCTCCCTCACTTAAATTCTCCAACTCGCTCATTCAATTCCGTAAATCCTTAAAAACTTGGCTTTTCCCACAATCTGGTTAATTTTCTTTTCCCCGTTGTCAGTATCAGACCAGCGCCAGGAAACCCACGGTGTCAGAGCGCTTTATAAGCACCCCTTAACATAACATAACATAACATGGAAGAGCATGAAATCTTGAGCCCATATGAAGCAGAATTCAGAAAAAACATTTCCAGCATCTCCCAAATATTTAGACTCCAACCTTTATATTGAAAAATTGTAACAATAGAGGGTGGCAGTCTCTATCTAATAATTGTTGTCCTGAAAACAGCCTTTAATCCGGGGCCCAGAGTTAAATTATGGGATGTACTTAGGGATCTGGGGATCCTCATCTACCTCCTGAGTATGCTTATGAGATTGCATGAAGGCAACTTTGCCCAAGTGAGGTATGGGAAATGCTGCAAACTAACCTCCCGACTCCCACTTAATAGAGGAGTAAGGCAGGGGTACGTGCTCGCACCTACCCTATTTTGCCTATTTATTAACGCATTGGTCGCCCAACTCATTGAGGTAAAGGATAACGATGCCCCGAATATAGCACACAGAAAGGTACCAGCAATGATGTCTTTTACTATCAAAGTCACCTCTGGGTATCCAGAGGGTCCTCAATAGCTTTGATACCTTCTGAAACAAGCATTAGAAATGCAATCGGGCTCGGATTTATTTGAGTTTGAGCTAATGGCATTGTAAATGCAATGTATTTTTGCCATGTGTTATGGAGTGTGTGCATGTGGTGTGTAGTGGAAGTATGTTTGTTGAATTGTAATTTTACCAATGGTGGCATGCTGTGCTTTATATGAATATGTTTAAAAGTAAAGTGTACCATACTGCGATTGCTTGGTGGAAAAGTGCACTGCCGGCTGGAGGTGTGTGTGCCTGGTGGAAGGGTGCACTGACGGCTGGTGGGTGTGTGCTTGGTAAAAGCGTGCACAGATGGATGATGGTTGTTGGTGTTTGTGCATGGTGAAAGCATTCATTGACGGCTGGGGGTGTGTTGTTGTGTGTGTTGTTTTCTGTGTGCTGGTGAGTGTGTGGTGGTGAGTCTGTGGGGGTGAGCCTGGGGAGTGAGTGTGGTGGTGAGTGTGTTGTGTTGAGTGGTGACAAGTGTGTGGTGTTGAGAGACTGAGGTGTGTGGTTTGTGTGTGCGTTATGTGTGTGTGGTGTATGTGTGTGTGGTGTTTTCTGCACACTCACACACTGCCCCGTAACATTCACACACTGCTCACCCGCACACTCCTAATGTCACCCTGCATAGTCACACACTGTTTACCCTGCACACTCATTCTGCACACTCACACAATGTGCACCCTGACACACTGTCTCTGCAGTCACTCTGCACTCACTGTCACTCTGCACTCACTGTCACTCTGCACTCACTGTCACTCTGCACTCACTGTCACTCTGCACTCTGCTGTCACTCTGCACTCTGCTGTCACTCTGCACTCTACAGTCACTCTGCACTCTACAGTCACTCTGCACTCTACAGTCACTCTGCACTCTACAGTCACTCTGCACTCACTGTCACTCTGCACTCACTGTCACTCTGCTGTCACTCTGCACTCACTGTCACTCTGCTGTCACTCTGCACTCACTGTCACTCTGCTGTCACTCTGCACTCACTGTCACTCTGCACTCACTGTCACTCTGCACTCACTGTCACTCTGCACTCACTGTCACTCTGCACTCACTGTCACTCTGCACTCACCGCCACTCTGCACCGCCACTCTGCACCGCCACTCTGCACCGCCACTCTGCACCGCCACTCTGCACTCTGCACCGCCACTCTGCACTCTGCACCGCCACTCTGCACCGCCACTCTGCACCGCCACTCTGCACTC
Source organism: Lissotriton helveticus (assembly GCF_964261635.1). Classification (NCBI taxonomy): domain Eukaryota; kingdom Metazoa; phylum Chordata; class Amphibia; order Caudata; family Salamandridae; genus Lissotriton; species Lissotriton helveticus. Next base: position 146,381,265 of record NC_136060.1, on the reverse strand, counting down.
TGCACCGCCACTCTGCACCGCCACTCTGCACCGCCGCACCGCCACTCTGCACCGCCACTCTGCACCGCCACTCTGCACCGCCACTCTGCACCGCCACTCTGCACCGCCAATCTGCACTCTGCACCGCCACTCTGCACCGCCACTTTGCACCACCACTCTGCACCGCCACTCTGCACTCTGCACCGCCACTCTGCACTCTGCACCGCCACTCTTCACCGCCACTCTGCACCCCCACTCTGCACCCCCACTCTGCACTCTGCACCGCCACTCTGCACCGCCACTCTGCACTCTGCACCGCCACTCTGCACTCTGCACCGCCACTCTGCACCGCCACTCTGCACCGCCACTCTGCACCGCCACTCTGCACCGCCACTCTGCACCGCCACTCTGCACCGCCACTCTGCACCGCCACTCTGCACCACCACTCTGCACTCTGCACCGCCACTTTGCACCGCCACTCTGCACCGCCACTCTGCACTCTGCACCGCCACTCTGCACCGCCACTCTGCACTCTGCACCGCCACTCTGCACCGCCACTCTGCACTCTGCACCGCCACTCTGCACCGCCACTCTGCACCGCCACTCTGCACTGCCACTCTGCACCGCCACTCTGCACTCTGCACCGCCACTCTGCACCGCCACTCTGCACCGCCGCACCGCCACTCTGCACCGCCACTCTGCACCGCCACTCTGCACCGCCATTCTGCACCGCTGCACCACCACTCTGCACCGCCACTCTGCACCGCCACTCTGCACCGCCACTCTGCACCGCCACTCTGCACCGCCACTCTGCACTCTGCACCGCCACTCTGCACCGCCACTCTGCACCGCCACTCTGCACCGCCACTCTGCACCGCCACTCTGCACCGCCACTCTGCACTCTGCACCGCCACTCTGCACCGCCACTCTGCACCGCCGCACCGCCACTCTGCACCGCCACTCTGCACCGCCACTCTGCACCGCCACTCTGCGCCGCCACTCTGCACCGCCACTCTGCACCGCCACTCTGCACCGCCACTCTGCACCCCCACTCTGCACCACCACTCTGCACCGCCACTCTGCACTCTGCACCGCCACTCTGCACTCTGCACCGCCACTCTGCACCACCACTCTGCACTCTGCACCGCCACTCTGCACTCTGCACCGCCACTCTGCACCGCCACGCTGCACCGCCGCACCGCCACTCTGCACCGCCACTCTGCACCGCCAATCTGCACCGCCACTCTGCACCGCCACTCTGCACTCTGCATCGCCACTCTGCACCGCCACTCTGCACCCCCACTCTGCACCCCCACTCTGCACTCTGCACCGCCACTCTGCACCGCCACTCTGCACTCTGCACCGCCACTCTGCACTCTGCACCGCCACTCTGCACCGCCACTCTGCACCGCCACTCTGCACCGCCACTCTGCACCACCACTCTGCACCGCCACTCTGCACTCTGCACCGCCACTCTGCACCGCCACTCTGCACCGCCGCACCGCCACTCTGCACCGCCACTCTGCACCGCCACTCTGCACCGCCACTCTGCACCGCCACTCTGCACTGCCACTCTGCACCGCCACTCTGCACTCTGCACCGCCACTCTGCACCCCCACTCTGCACCCCCACTCTGCACTCTGCACCGCCACTCTGCACCGCCACTCTGCACTCTGCACCGCCACTCTGCACCGCCACTCTGCACCGCCACTCTGCACCGCCACTCTGCACCGCCACTCTGCACTCTGCACCGCCACTCTGCACCGCCACTCTGCACCGCCACTCTGCACCGCCACTCTGCACCGTCACTCTGCACCGCCACTCTGCACTCTGCACCGCCACTCTGCACCCCCACTCTGCACCCCCACTCTGCACTCTGCACCGCCACTCTGCACCGCCACTCTGCACTCTGCACCGCCACTCTGCACTCTGCACCGCCACTCTGCACCACCACTCTGCACCGCCACTCTGCACCGCCACTCTGCACCGCCACTCTGCACCGCCACTCTGCACTCTGCACCGCCACTCTGCACCGCCACTCTGCACCTCCGCACCGCCACTCTGCACCGCCACTCTGCACCGCCACTCTGCACCGCCACTCTGCACCGCCACTCTGCACTCTGCACCGCCACTCTGCACCGCCACTCTGCACCGCCACTCTGCACCGCCACTCTGCACCGCCACTCTGCACCGCCACTCTGCACCGCCACTCTGCACTCTGCACCGCCACTCTGCACCCCCACTCTGCACCCCCACTCTGCACTCTGCACCGCCACTCTGCACCGCCACTCTGCACTCTGCACCGCCACTCTGCACTCTGCACCGCCACTCTGCACCACCACTCTGCACCGCCACTCTGCACCGCCACTCTGCACCGCCACTCTGCACCGCCACTCTGCACTCTGCACCGCCACTCTGCACCGCCACTCTGCACCTCCGCACCGCCACTCTGCACCGCCACTCTGCACCGCCACTCTGCACCGCCACTCTGCACCGCCACTCTGCACTCTGCACCGCCACTCTGCACCGCCACTTTGCACCGCCACTCTGCACTCTGCACCGCCACTCTGCACCGCCACTCTGCACTCTGCACCGCCACTCTGCACCGCCACTCTGCACCGCCACTCTGCACCGCCACTCTGCACCGCCACTCTGCACCGCCACTCTGCACTCTGCACCGCCACTCTGCACTCTGCACCGCCACTCTGCACTCTGCACCGCCACTCTGCACCGCCGCACCGCCACTCTGCACCACCACTCTGCACCGCCACTCTGCGCCGCCACTCTGCGCCGCCACTCTGCACCGCCACTCTGCACCGCCACTCTGCACCGCCACTCTGCACCACCACTCTGCACCGCCACTCTGCACTCTGCACCGCCACTCTGCACTCTGCACCGCCACTCTGCACCGCCACTCTGCACCGCCACTCTGCACTCTGCACCGCCACTCTGCACCGCCACTCTGCACTCTGCACTGCCACTCCGCACTCTGCACCGCCACTCTGCAGCGCCACTCTGCACTCTGCACCGCCACTCTGCACCCTCAAACTGCACTCTCAAACTGCACTCTCAACTCTCAATCTCCACTCTGCACTCTCAAACACCACTCTCAATCTGCACTCTCATACTGCACTCTCATACTGCACTCTCATACTGCACTCTCAAACTGCACTCTCAAACTGCACTCTCAAACTGCACTCTCAAACTGCACTCTCAAACTACACTCTCAAACTGCACTCTCAAACTGCACTCTCAATCTGCACTCTCAATCTGCACTCTCAACTCTCAATCTGCACTCTCAACTCTCAAACTGCACTCTCACAATTGTCATATACACGTATGTGAGTGTGAAAGGAGCAAGGCGGTCATGTTTTCTGCCCCCAAGACCACTGTAATCAGATGCTTTACTGTCTGCTACAATAGTGCAACTACTCCATATAAACAGTCCTGAAGAATTCCAGTTAGACTTCTGAAAGCGGAAACCTGTTGACAGACAGCCTTTAGAGCGAAAGACAGTTCCCCCCAGCTTATCCCAGATTTGCTGCTTTTATGAACACTACACATAAACTTTGAGAATGCTATTAGGCTTTCAACGTCTTGCCCCTTATTAAAAAAATATTATAGTATGCCACTTGTAGTATGTCATTGCTCTGCATAGTGCTGCTTTGGCATTTCATCTTGAAAAAATACTTTTAGATTGTCTTAAGATATGTAAAAAAAAAATACACAAACCTTGAACACCTAAAGAGTGATATTTAAAGAGGAATGAAAGTGAATCTCTGAACTATATGAAACCAGTCAAAAGGTTCCTATCTCCCACTTCCGATAGATGCTTGCTTTTAGAAAAAAGATTTTGTAAAACATTGTCAGGAGTCTCAAACAGAAAGCAAACAGTTCTAAAAGGCGCTGCCTGCCAGCTTGCTATTCATTACCTCAGCTCCGAAAACAAAAGCTGCTGCAAAGAAACACATAATAAACTCGAGAGAACAATTCCATTCACACCGGCCACGGACCATTCCAGAAAAAAAATGAAACTGAGATTAAAAGAACAGCCCATGACAGAACGTCAGACTCTTGTTCTTGAACTAATGAAGCCCTTTCCCGGCCTGGCATGGAGCAGCTGCGCGCTGAGCGCTGCTGAATGGTGAACGCGCCCGGCCATCTAGATTCACTTACGGAGGCACCCTGACAGCTCCTAATTATAATTAATGTACTTCTTTGCGCGCACACGAACGAAAAATGCCCAAGATGGCGGAGGATAACTACATTTACCCTATCACTTCAAGCCTATTAAAACGACACCACAACGAAGACGAATCACTGGCCAGATGAGATACCAGACTAAGGAATGTGTGGAATGTGTCTCGCCAAAGCCCTAGGAGATACTTTTTTTTTTCCTTTAACATTAGGATCTCGAAACTCCTCCCACTTTCAGTGGGCGGAGGCCGAGCCCTAAAAACAGGGGGCTGGAGATTAATATGCAGAAGACTAAGAGTATGATCTTCAACCCAGCTAACACTTCTCGTTTTAACCCTTTTTTAAATGGCACTATGCTTTAGAGGGTGAGTGTATTTGATTACCTAGGTGTCACCTTGACAGAAAATCTGTAGTGGGGCCCGCAAATGGACAAAGCAAGTCTTAAGCTAGCCTAGACTGTGGGGGGATTGCAAAATTGTATAGAAATTCCTCCTACAAACCAGCTGGGCCAATAGCTGAGATTTATAAAAATGCAAGCAAGGGGCGCTACAATGTACGGGGCTGAATTATGGGGTCATTGCTCTTCTGGTAGCTTGAGCAAAATAGAGAATAATTTTATGAGGCAGATGTTAGGCGTCCCCCTTAATACTCCCCTCATCCCCCTACGTCTGTTTCTAGGAATCAGACCAATTGGGAACAAGATTGGACTTAGACCCCTAACTTTTTGGCACAGATTGTGGGTTACCCCGGAACTGGCCCTTTACCTGTCAGAGCTAAAGGAGCTACTGAGATTCCTGGGTGTAGGTAAAATAACATGATTTGTACATGTAAAGGAAGTATGTTGTAGGTTGGGTAAATCAACCTTATGGAGTAACCCTGAGGAAATGTGTACTGTAATTTCACACTCAGAACTCGTAAGATCTTATAGGATGTACAAACTCACAACTATCCAGGAGAGTTCGGCTTTAGGACACTTGACAGCCGAATTCTTGAGAACCAAAGATGAGTATATAATAAAGGTCTTCCTGGATGACATCCAACTAACCTTGGCAAGGAAATTATACACCCAGTTTAGATTTGGGACCTTGCCGCTCCGTGCTTTCTCTAACAAATGTTCTAAAATTCCACCTCGAGGTTGCCCTGCCTGTAACTGTGAGGAAGAGTCAGAGTTCCATGTTTTTTCTTCTGCCCGTGCTACAAATCAGCTAGACAGCGCTGGATTAGCCAACTGTGCAGGAATTTAGGGTTTTGGCATTGTGAGGAGGCATTTAGGGTCCTAAAGTATGACACTCATATGTCCATTGTATTTGCTGCATCACTATTCTTAGCCTAGATGTAGCGTATGCGCTGGATGTTTCTAAACTCGCAACTGCGGCCTTAAATGTCTGTATTGTTAGCACTTTTTTAAAAAAATTTACCCACATTTTTATTCCTTTTAATGTTTTAACGTCAAATCTGCTTATGAAGTTAGTTTTAACTATTGATAAAACTGCATGTGCAGCTGCTTATGTCCCATCATGTGGCCCCTACATAGGGGAAATACACACGGTAGCTGGATGAGGATGGGCTACAGATATGAATTGCCAGGATCTACCACCTTGTAAATCCTGTGATGCACTTTAACGCTGTTAGACGATTAATTTGCATAGCTATTTAAGAAGACCGTTTGATAGCACATGTTTTTAGGTGTGTACATTTTATGTGTATGCACTTTTATGGTCCACGACGAGGGAAATAAAGTCTTTTGGAATGGATAAAAACGTACATTTTATTTGTGTTTATTCTATTTTTCTACCCATGTAAATGTGGTTCAATATATTTAATATGCATATGTGATTCAATTCGTTTAAATGGTGGTCATTGTAAACCTTTATATCTAGGGTTGCAAACTTTCCATTACTTCTTTGCGACACACTTTCTGCTTGTGGGAAATTCGTTGTAAGATATTAATAAACGGACTGAGAATGAAGTGCAACTTAAAACATGTTTGCATGTATACACATTTCTCAAATATTCTATGTATTTTTACGGGCCTGATCACACCCCTGAATTGCCAAATGGACTCAACAGCCCCATAAAGGGGATGTTTCACTATTTTGAGCGATGCTAAATGTAATCATCTTACGAAAAATTACTTATTTATTCACATACAGGAGTGACAATTTTAAAACACTATCCGCTATATGTATCAAGCTATTTAGCATTCGCAAAGGCCGAAATTCTGCGAATTTCGGCCTTTGCGAATGCTAAATAGACAAATGGAATGTATCAAACTAGTTTGATGCAAAATAAGGAATAGCAAAATTTGCTAATCCTTATTTTGCGATTGCACTTAAGGAATTGCAAATTTTGCGATTCCTTAAATGCAATGTATCAAACAAATAAAATGCAAAAAATGCCATTAAGGATTAGCAAATTACCACCAACTTCTAGTTGGTGGTAATTTGCGAATTCTTATCAAAAATCTTTTTTGATAATAACCAAAGGTGCCATATGACGCCCATACATGCCCTTAGGGCATGTATGTGCGCCATATGCCCCCAAATGTCTTTTTCAGGGGTGCAGCAGGGTGTTCTTGAGACACCCCTGCACCCTTGGAAACATCCCTAATTTGCGATCAGCAAATTGCTAATTGCAAATTGCACTTTCATTCCTATGGGCCTCCTGGCCCATGGAAATGAAGGGGTAATTTGCGATTGACAATTTGCTAATCTCAAATTAAGGAATGCTAAGGAATCGCTATTGGAAAGCGATTTTGTACATACATACCGTTTTGCATTTCCTAAATAGCGATTCCTTAAAATTCGCTATTTAGGAAATGCAAAATGGTTTGTTGATACATATAGCGGTAAGTGAGGTGTGCATCTGCTTATATACAATGCATATTGGAGGAACAAGAGACCACATTTGTCAAACAAGCACAGGTTTGCACATCATTTTGAGACCTTTAGATATTGTGCGGAGCAGAACAATCAGTTTTATCTTTTGAAGCTCAAGACACCCGATAGTCCTTTCCCTAGAACCACCAATAAAAAACATCTAAGCCTTTTTACTTAAGGTGCTAAACTGGAGGATGGAACATTTATTGTATACATTTGTAGGGGACTTTGCCAACCACTTTTGGATATTATGTCCTCATTTCTAATAGTTATCACTCAATTTAGTATAGTATCACGTCACATCTCTTTTTCCACAGAGGCCTACTGAAAATCGGTAAAGGGTAAGGGGCTTAACTCTTTCAGTAATTTTGTTTCAATGTTATGCCACTGTGTCAATTTTATTTTGCCATGTGCACAGTAAATAAAATGGTATCCGCAATAAATTGCTTGATGTCAGTGCCCATGGCTGTTCCATAGCTGTGTGGAATGAAGAGGTTAGTGATTGCTATTCATCCCCAAAACCCACTCGATGGAGTCTCCTGTAACTTGCTAGCACAAACCATCAGTGACATGAAGAATATTGACTTGCAAAATGGCACCAAGGGTTTCAATCTGTGAACTGTTGCAAGAAAAAACATCACATCTCCAGTGCAATGTTTCTGAAATGACCCCCAAATCCCATGCAACATCAATGAAATGTGAAAGGAGCCCCAGTCCTGGATATATCTACCTATCAAAAGAACAAGAACCCCCTACAAGATGGAGTCCTTTCAGTTCCTCCCTGACCAACTGGCAACCACTTGCAATGTCCGGAAGGCAGCATTGCCCTCTTTAAGGCTGCGGTAGCCTGGAATGCCCTTCCATTCGAACTATGGGAACACTCAAGACTCTGCTGTTCAATTAAGTTGCACTTCTCTCAGTTTCACTGCTCTTTGTTGGCTTTCGCGCAGGGACACTTTAGAGTAGCCGCGCGCGCTACAAATGCCAATAACATAACATAACAATGGTTGTGTCTACCCTAGCAGCAGCTTTTGAAAGTTATACCAGCAGGGGCGGCAGGCCTAAGTAGGTGTATGTTTGGGCATGAACATAGAGGGTTTGAGTATCCAACTGTATTTATGAATAGGTTTACACTATTGCTCGAACATGCATTTACCTTAAAAATACAAAGACAAGATGTGTTTGGCAAAACAGAAACAGTTGGTTTAATTAAACACTGCGGCTGCAAGTACTGAATACAGAAACGAGGATTGACTCAAAGTACAATCGTTTTGAGTGCCTTTTTATACATTTCTTGAAGCATCATAAAACAATGCATAGATCATGTTTAGGTAGAGGAATGTAGGCCTAATCATGGAGCCATAAATTACTCCCACCTGATGACAAACGCAAGTGGGTCTCAACCTTGCGTGGACACAATGAGGGCCAGTGGGTAAAGTATCCAGAGGTCCGGCATGGGGAGCGCGTGATCACTGCGTGTGCTCTGTCCTGATTGACTGAGTGTTCCTAACTTCAAGTAGCATCTAACTTTATGGTGTTTTAAGAATGCGCCATGTGCCATGTCATTTTTTTGGGGCCAATCTCCCTGGACCATTGTGGTGTTGCTGCCTATGTGTGGGACTGCTATGTTTTTCCTGTTCACGCATTTGTCCTGCTGGGTAAGTGCCACCCCACCTGTGATCTGTCTATCAGTAGGATCAGGCCTAGGTCCCAGGGCCTGCCTCACCACGTATCTTTGACTCTGGGTTGATAGAGCGGTCAGATCAGCAGATTTCGACAACAGTGATTCAATTTTGTTTTTTACATACATGTATCATTGTGTATATCAACATCAATATTTACAACACTTTTGAGTAAGTTACTGGTCCTGGTGTTGAACATAGTATCATCATGGTACGACGAGTGGAATGGATAGGCAGCTCTAAAAAGTTGGGAGGGGGTGACTGTGTTATAGTCAACATCAATAGGGCCTCTGTAGCCGAAAGAATCATGTCAGGTGATATTCGTGCTGGTCAGTCATTTCATGGGTCTATAATACAGGCACCTCCATTGGGTTTCTTCTATAGAGCTGAATCTCATGGGTACATAACAGGGAACAAGGACAGGGAACTCTCACAACCCGGATGGCCTTATAAAAACTCTGTAGGCAACAACCATGGGTTCCTACAACCAACGTACAGTACAAGTTACCAACGGGTGCCTCGCTTTGCTCCTGTCGCGCCTCCTACCCTAGCATTAGCCATCAGATTTTCACACTATCAGGGTTGGAGGAATGCGATTGACTGGATACTCTTGATGAGACTGTTGTTGAGCCAATGCACCAACAGAGGGACCTCTCAACCCCGACAACCGAGATAGTGACATCGCAAATGGTTCCCTTCTCTTCACCACAAACAGAGGTGAGACCCTCCGATGTGGATATTAATGTTCTATCATGGAATATAGCAGGCTTGGCAGATAAGTTCCATGACCCCTTATGGCAACAGTTTGTTAAGCAATTCTTAGTGATTTGCCTTCAAGAGACCTGGTTAGTGGTCTGCAACTTGTTTCTGGAGGGTTTTAAAGCTTATGTTGTCCCTGCCTCCCCATCACCAAGTGGCAGAGCCAAAGGAGGTTTGCTTATTTATATCTCCTTGACTGTTGAATGCCAGCTACAGCCTCGCCCTCTTTCTGGCCAGGGCCTACAGGCCATTACACTCAAGAAGCGGAATAACACAATGACCCTGATCAACTTTTATAACACACCAAACAGTAAAAAGGGGGAAGGTAACATCATACAGCTGAGCCACTACCTAAGGAAGCTAAGTGATCTCAGCTCACACTCCTTGAACCCAAAGATCACGAAAATGTCTGATATGGGATGCCACAGAATGAGGGGGTTTCACTTTGAGCACTCAACACAGGGGGAGGATTTAAACAATCTAGTCAATTAATTTGACTTACTGACACTAATGGCCCGCTCTGCTCCAAACTGTAGAACCTTGACTCCCACATTCAAAGGAAGAGGTACTGGGTCTTTCATAAACCATATAATAATATCTTCCTCCTCCCAATCCCTTTTTCGGAGGTTTACCATCAACGACAGTGGTTATAGCGATCACAATCCTCTTTGTGTATACCTCTGTGATGTTTTTCTACCCAGCAAATCTAGGGGAAGGGTACTGGGAATTACGAGACCCACAGACGGTGGGCGACCCCTTAAAAGGTCCCAGATTGACCCAGATGCCTTCTACAGGGAGGTAAAAGACTCATGTGTAGCCGAACTTGCCCTTTGTGCCCAACCGGAGAGTTCACCAAGGGACGTTTTGAGTGCCTTCAGCTCCATCTCACGCAAAGCTAGACAACTTTTGAGGGCTCCAGCGTACAAGGTATCTAATCCAAACCCAAGATGGTTTGATTCCTCTTGCTCCTAGGCAGTACGCAAGTTAAAGGAGGCCCTGAAAGTTGTCCCAAGAAACCCCCCATATATAAGGGCATGCCGCAAAGGATACAAGCAGGCCCTAGCTACCCGTAAGGGAGCTCTGAAGGAGAAGGCATGGAGGGAGCTGCTAGAGTCCAGCACATTACGCTCTGGCACACGGTTTTGGGGCACTGTCAACAGACTCCTATTCTCAGATGATCCAGGCATCATCCTAGGCTCCCACATCATGGAAGTGGAGTGGGTGGCCCTCTTTCAATCCGTGTTTAAGGGTTCCCCGGGTCCCCATGATCAGTCACCCCGGGCAATAAACACCGACTTTCTGGTCTTTGAGTTAACAGAGGTAGGGACTGGTATTGCTGGCCTAACTAGTAACAAGGCTCCCGGACCGGACAGAATCCCGCAGGATCTTTACAAATCGGATCCATCCTTCTGGGTGCCGATCCTGGTCGCTGTATTGAATCCAGCATCCAGGGACGGTAGCCCCGAATCCTGGGCCACCTCTACCATTTTGCCAGTGTTCAAAAAGGGGGACCGAAACTGTATGCACTGCTACCGACCTATTTCTCTCATTGACTCTGTAGCTAAGGTGGTGGGAGGGGTACTATTGCAAAGATTATCATTATGGGCAGAGAAGCACAATATCATCGCCGACACTCAATACGGGTTTCGTGCGGAGAGGTCTACGGTGGCCCAATGTTTAAACCTTTACCTGATCCTTGGCAAGTACACAATGGCCTGCCCAGGTACGATCTACATGGCCTTCATGGACCTATCCTCGGTGTTTGATCATGTAAATCGGGTCATAGGGATACCAAGGCAAACATTAGATATGCACAGGATCTTCAGGTTTCCAAGGAATTCAATATTGAAAGAGGGGTGAGGCAGGGTTGCATTTTGGCACCCTTCCTGTTTAACCTATACATTAATGTTCTAGAAGGAGCCCTGGTAGCTACGGGGGCCGATTTTCCGCATGTGGGTCACCGGGGTCTTCCCTTCCTCCTATATGCGGATGACGCCATCCTGATACCAAAAACCGCCAGAGGACTCCAATCTCTATTAGATGCATTCCTGAACTTTATGGGGTCCTGCGATCTAACGATCAATAATGCAAAATCTTATGTCCTGCAGGTAGGGGCTCGACCCACGAAAAAGTATTCTTTCTCCGTAGGTCCTGCAAAGGTCCCCATAAGGTCAGTTTTCTCATATCTGGAGGTCCTGTTGGATGACCGCCTAAAGTGGAGGCCGCTCATTCAAAAGAAAAAGGGGAAGCTTAATTGAATAACTGCCGCTGTTCTCAGCTTTGCTGCAAAGATGGGCAAGCGCCCAATTGCAGCCATGCTGAAAATGTATCAGGCAAAGGGTTTGTCAACCGCAAGCTATGGTAGCGAGGTCTGGGGGTATACCACAGAAGATACACTGCAGGTGGCAGAAAACAACTTCTTAACCTCTTCAGCGCGACCGCGTTTCCCCCTCCGGTGCTGGGCGGTAATAGAAACGGGCGTGGTCATGACGGAACGGTTCCGTCATGAGCACAGCTCAACCGTAGCTCATGACGGAACCGTTCCGTCATGAGGATGGAAGGGGTTAAAGCGCCTGCTGGGAATGCCAACCGGTTTATCGAACCTGATATCCCATGAAGATCTGGGGGCCCCTTTTTATGTGATACTCTTGCGTTGTGTCCCTTAGTGTTTTGGCTCAAGTGCTGGCCAAACAAGGAGCTAAAGCTTACCCAGCTGATTCTAGCGGATTGTATGACTCTGGAACATATGTCCAGAATTCCATGGCTGAAGCATGTCAGAGATCGCTTCACAGAGTTGGGTCGCCCGGAACTCTTTCTAAAACCCTTAACTATAAATAAAAAGGATGTGGAAGTGGTCAAAAAAGCATTCACTTGCACCAGGAAGTTAGAAAGAGATGAACAGGAATTATGTAAACCAAGCGTTCGTAAATTTCTGACCCTAAAAACCCATCCACTGACTGAGCCATACCTCTTGGGAACACTGTCCACCTACGAGCAGTTTTTATTGTCCAGTTTTCACCTCGACTTTTTCCATCTTTTAATTGCCATTCCGAAAGGGTGTATCAGAGGACAGGTGTTAGCACCCTGTGGCTGCAACAACATGTCTCCTCAGGACCTGCTACACGTTATGTTCCTCTGCAAATTCTATGAAGTACCGCGAACACATTTTTTACTTCCCCTATGAAAAGGCTCAATTGTAACCAGGTACGCTCCACACTTTTGTACTTGCAGCCGTTGAAATCAGACTGCATATTCTTTATCATAGGCTATCTGAAATCTGTGGTGAGAACCAGGGCCTGTCTGGAATAGTAGCTATTTTAGGGGGAGGAAGTCTCAAGGTATGTCTCTTGTGTGTGTTTTCTATTTTTAGCTCAGACATATATTTATTGTACCTGCCATATTTTTTCTGCAACTTCTTTTGTTTTATGGTCATGAATTGTAATCCTTTTATCCTACTTCTTTTATGCGTAGTGTGTATTTACTGTGACTTTTATGGTTTTCACACTGTAAAACCGAATAAAGTTTTATGAAATGAAATGAGTAAGTTACTGCTTTTCATTAATTAAAAATTTGCACTTTTGTAGAAACTTTTTTTTTCTTTATTGAGCTTTAAGCACAACATGCAAAACTTAATTAACAAAACATTACAACTTAGCAATTCCGACTTTACAGTTTGTCCACACATTTAGCAATGAAAGAACAGTAGCTCTGTGCGTGACCACACCACAGCCCCATTCCTATGACCGGAATGATCTTTGTATTTTAGACATAGCTAGAAGCCTAAGGGGGTTGTCTGTCTGGAACTGAAAGGTGAGAGGAGCTGGGAGAGGTCTTGACCCAGGGAGGGGTTGAGATGGCACCAGGCTGGCCTGCATCTGGAGAGTAGGGGGAGGAGAGGCCCGGGAGGTTAAAAGGCCTGGGCTGGTGCTATAAACCAATTGACCAATCCCCTGCTGAGTGATTAAGGATCCAGACCCCCAGTATCAAAGGGAGAGAGTTGACACTGGGAGGGCGACAAACAACTGATTTAGGGAGGGGTCAGGGATCCCTGAGCACATACAAACTTCAAAGACCTTAAGGGGTATAACTATGATAGCTAAAGCCCCTGAATGGGGGAATGAAACAGATATGGTTTGAGACTGAAAAGGCTTGGACCCATTCTGCGGTCAAGAGGAACCTCTGCCAAAGAAGAAGCAACTGAAGAGACTGCTGTGGATAGACTAATCCTTGCTTTATGATCTGGGGCTGGTCTGCAGTTTACTGTTCTAACCAAGGAAGATGCTGTTGGGACTGTGCTTGGAGGTTCTGGGTCCCCCTGCTTGAAGAAGACTGTGCTTTGTGCTGTGTCTTGTGACCCCAAGGGCCCGA